>NC_142956.1:9716378-10076378 GCF_046866305.1 Octopus bimaculoides
AGTTCATTATTCAACACCAGAATGGAGTGTTGGAACTTAACAAAAAATAAGGGGGAGGATTTGATCCCCTACGCCGGAATAATCAACCGTATGTGCAAAAATTTCAAACTCTAGGTTCTCACTCAGGATATGTTCAAATCGTGCAAGGACTTACAGCACCTGAAGATAGAGAAATTCAGGCAAGGATTCTCTCAAAAATGGAGCAAATGAATTAGAATTTATCTCTACAGACCATTGCAGAAAAATGTCAGACTATGGTAAATCTTAAACATGATGTGTAAAAAGTATAAGATAAAGACTGTAAAAATTCAAATGTGTCGTCCCAGGAAGCACAATCACAAAAAAGTATCAGGCCCCAATCTGTGTTATAGTTGTGGTGGCCTACACTACAAAAAGGATTGTCTGTTCAAAAACAAAAAGTGGTATAGTTGTCAGAAGTTGGGACACAGGAGTTCTCATTGTAGAACAAGACTAGAAGGTTCAAACACAAAAAGTTCTAAAGTGTTTTCAGTAGAGAGTGATTGTAGCAGAAAAACAAGAAAACTCGTGCACATAAAAATAAATGATGTGAATACCAAATTTCAGTTAGACGCAGGTAGTGACATCTTGATTAGAAATGCAGATACTTGGAGAAAATTGGCAAACCGAAATTACGTAAAACAGCAAAATTAGTGTGTGGTGTAACATTTCATGGGCAAAACCTATCGACATTTTGAGGTGAGACACATGAAGCAAAATTATTCATTGTGGATACTACAATCAATTTGTTTGGCACAGATTGGTTGGAACTATTTAATTTATGGTATATCCCCATTAATCTTTACTGCAATAAATAGTTGTCCTGTTAAAAACAAGTCTTCGGAAGAACTGGAGAAAAAACTGAAAAAAATGTTGCCGCAAGAGTGGCTGTGTGATAAGTAGCTTGCTTACCAACCACATGGTCCTGAGTTCAGTCTCACTGCATGGCACCTTGGGCAAGTGTCTTTTACTATAGCCTCGGGTCGACCAAAACCTTGTGAGTGGATTTGGTAGACGGAAACTGAAAGAACCTCATCGTATATATGTAAGTATATATATATATATATATATACATATATATATATATGTGTGTGAGTGTGTATGTGTGTGTATATGTTTGTGTGTTTGTGTTTGTTCCCCCAACATCGCTTGACAACCGATGCTGGTGTGTTTACATCCCCGTACTTAGCAGTTTGGCAAAAAAAGACCGATAGAATAAGTACTAGGCTTACAAACAATAAGTCCTGGGGTCGATTTGCTCGACTAAATGTGGTGCTCCAGCATGGCCACAGTCAAATGACTAAAACAAGTAAAAGAGTAAAAAGAACAGGTGTTATCTGAGGATTTAGGTCTATGTAGAGAGACAGAAGCCTATTTTCAAGTAAGTGAAAACGTGGTACCTATATTTAAAGCAAACAGAAAAGTACCATCTGCCCCAACTGAAACCGTAAATGAAGAGTTGGACAGCCTCAAAAAGAGTGGAGTCATCAAAAAGGTAGATTACTCGAAGTGGGCAGCACCCATGGTATGAAAAAGAAGTATAAGATTAGGCTGTATGTCAATTTCTCTACAGGATTAAATGACTACTTAAAAACGTACCACCATCCATTATTGACTGCAGAGGACATTTTTTCAAAGTTAAATGGTGGAAAATTTTTTTCCAAGTTAGATCTGTCTGAAGCCTATTTACAGATAAAAGTAAATGAAAAATGCTCAAAGTATTTGACATTAAATACACACAGAGGATTGTTCAGATGCACACGATTACCTTTTGGATTAAAAGTAGCACCAGCAATGTTCCAGCAAATCATGGATACTATGTTATCTGGTTGTGAATTTGCAATCCTGTACTTGGATGATATTCTGATCTAGAATAATTCTCATGAACAGTATGTGGAACATACAAAAGCTGTTTAAGAAAATTAAAGTTTGGGGTTTACTTTGAGTAAAGAAAAATGCGAATTCTTTCTACCCCACATTAAGTATTAAGGGCAAATAATTGACAGAAGTGATAGATGTCCTGACCTGTTGAAGGCAGATGCTTGCACCAAAGCATTTCTTGGGTTGGCAAACTGCTACCAAAACTACATTCCTAATATGCACAAGTTAAGAGTTCCATTGAATGACTTATTAAAAAGAGGAGTAAAGTGGAATTGGTCCACTAAATGCCAGAACACTTCTGAAGAAATAAGAAAAATTCTAATCTCAGGCCTGTTGTTAGCACATTACGATCCTGAAATGGACATCATTGTAGTGGCTGATGCTTCTGAACATGGATTAGGTGCAGTTCTACTTCATAAATAGGAAGACGGAAGTACAAAACCGGTGGTTCATGTCTCGCGCTTGCTAATAGCAGCAGAGAAGAGATGTAGTGAAATTGAAAAGGTAGCCCTAGGATTTATTTTTGCAGTTAAAAAATTGCACAGGTTTTTGCATGGCAGAAGTTTTTTATTGCAAACAGACCATAGATCTTGGCTGTTGATTTTATGGGCCTAAAAAAGGGTTACTGACTCAAACTGCAAACTGCCTATAACGCTGGGGTGTAATATTACTAAATTATAATTTCAAACGGCAATACATTCCATCGAAAGAATCAGTCAGGCGGATTGCCTTTTGAGATTAAAAAAATATGGAACCTCTAGAAGAAACTGTTATAGGCAGGTAAAAAGTGAAATTAAAGGTGTTATGACAAATGTTATCCAAGTACTACCAGTGACTAACAGGATATAAAAATAAAGGCTGTATCTATATATATAAAAATGAGAATGTGTGTCTGTCTGTCTGTCTGTGTGAATCCCTAAAACTCGAGAACTACGCAACCAATTTCATTCAAATTTTACAGATGCCTTACTTAGGGTTCCAGTTGTGTTTTAGTCAAAAAAAATTTTAACTTCTTCCAGAGTTCGAGCCCACAGCAACATAATATCTCCTCCACTATTTAAGTATTACGTGTCAAAAGTGAAACAAAAACACTCATGTCAAATACTTTCACTTTAAAAATGAAACTATTCTACTAACTGAAACAATCACATTTCGATACTGTAATGACAGATACTTTCAGAGAGAGAGAGAAAGAGAGAGAGAGAGAGAGAGAGAGAGAGAGAGAGATGTATATGTATACATATAGATGTATATGTACACGTTATTCCAC
Organism: Octopus bimaculoides; assembly: GCF_046866305.1. Lineage (NCBI taxonomy): Eukaryota > Metazoa > Mollusca > Cephalopoda > Octopoda > Octopodidae > Octopus > Octopus bimaculoides. The sequence continues at coordinate 9,719,548 of NC_142956.1, forward strand.
TATCTGAAACAATCACATTTCGATACTTTCAGAAAGAGAGAAAGAGAGAGAAAGAGATGTATATGTATACATATACATGTATATGTACACGTATAGACATAGATATATATATATAGATATAGATCTATATGCATACATGTATATGTATACACATGTGTAGATGTATATATATATAGATGTACATGTAATATGTACACATATATACATATATATACATGCATACAGATATCTATACATATATACACCCATCACACACAAACACATACACACAAACACACACATTAGTCATTTGTTTTCTTATCCAAAACTACGTCAAAAGTACTGAACGGATCTTTATGAAATTTGGAAATTATATTCTATGTATAATGGCCATAACTCCCATGAAAATTCATATATTTTTGATGTTGATGAAATTTTAACCCGAACATAACAGATGAGCATTATTTGTAATTCAACGGTACAACAGTGTAAGACTACCCTTTCAGATATACTTACATTGTGATTTCTGCAATGTGGTGCATAAATTGTCAAGTAAATGAGACGCATCTTTGCCTCCACTGATTCACTTGCAAAGTGCTGAGTAAAATTATTTCGTTGCAGACCTCCTTTGGGTCTTTTTATTATCACTACGACACACATAGTCCCCAGTTGGTAACATTGATTTCAAGGCCCTCCTAGATGAGAAACTGGCATTCCACTTAATGTCTATGTTCCATGCTGGCATGGATTGGAGAGTTATTAATGTAGAAATATGGTATCGTAGCTACTAACAGTTGAGGGTTGCGTAGTCTAGACGGCGTTTTTAGATTTCATTATTCTCTTTAACCCGGGCAAAGCCGGGTATTTCTGCTAGTATTACATAAATGAAAGAAGCTTTAAAAATAAACAGAATAAAAATTCAGATACCTGTAGTTTTTCAATTTACAACAATATTCTGATGTATGCCCATAGAGTGGTGATTCCAACTACATTACAAAAAGATGTATTGCGACAGTTTTACTGCGGACATCCAGGAATGGCAAGGATGAATGCTCTGATGAGGAATTATGTCTATTGTCCATCTATGGACCAAGATATCAAGAATTTGGTGAGAACGTGCTAAAGTTGTGTGCTTGCGGCCAAAGCCCTGCTAGTAAAATATCGATCGTGGCCAGAGATGGAGAACCCATGGTCTAGGTTACACATTGACTATGCCAGACAGGTGAACAGAGCTTACTACCTAATCATAGTAGATAGCTGTACCAAGTGGCCGGAGGTTTGCAGGTGCTATAGACCAACCTCTAAGATAACTATAAAGCTCTTATATGAACTGTTTGCATGATATGATGTCCCTGACATGTTAGTTTCAGACAACAAAATGCAGTTCTGTGGGTATGAATTCAAGAACTTCTGTAAAAGGCATACACTAAAGCATATTTTCACTCCATCCTACCACCCGAGGTCAAATGGACTGGTAGAAAGATTTATGGACACTTTTAAGAGAGTGTTAAGAAAAGTAAGAAATGGATTAAGTAACAACAAAGCACTGACAAATTTCTTAAGAATATACTGAGTAAACCCCAATCCAAGGAAGTCTCCCACAGAATTGATGTTTGCAAGAAGAATAAAATCCATTTTTGATAAGCTTTAACCAGAGAAAAAAAGACATAAAGGAAATACAAAAGAGCTAACGAAATACATTAAGAAAGGTGATAAAGTGCATTTCAAAACCTATAGAAATGGTAAAGAAGGCTGGGAAGGTGGCCTTGTTACCAGGAAAATTGGAAGTATCATGTATCTAATTAAAGAATCACATGGTGAACATAAAGATACCAGATAAGGGAGATGCATACTTAAGATCAGCAAGAAATTCCTTTGGAAGTATTCTGTGAAATATTCAATGTACTGGTACCAAAAGTAATAGAGTCCTATAGAACCAGCATGAGGAAAAAAAAAGCAGTCCAAATACCTTCAGATAATGCCCAGGCGATACTAAAAAAAAAATTAATAAATCAGTTTCTTCATTCCTTTGGAACACAAAATCTCAAAAGGGGGGATGTTGTGCAAGAGTATAGCACCTCCTGGCAAGAATGGACTGAACCACTACATATAAATAGTAGCAGTCTGAGTAAGTGAGGCAGTTTATGTTGGAGGGCAGTTTCATGCTAGTTCCACAGTTCACAGTAAAGGCTGGAGTTCAACGTTTACAGTTCAAGTTAGCATGTTAGATTGTTGGTTCTTAAAAGCTTGTTGTTATGTTGCATGTGGTTACTGCTGTTTGTTTTGATTATATTGTTATTACACTGTTGCAATGTATTTGTCTATCCATAAGGATATAACATAATCCTATCACAGAAATCTCACAGCAACAAGATAATGCATGATTAATTCACACAATGTGAATGTAGGAAGGCAGAGAAATCACAAATCCCTTCAGGTAGAGGGCCTTGCTCGATCTGTAGAATAGGCATAGGTAGAAACTCTATAAGATACACCCGGTGTAAGCTTTAGACACATAAAAGGCATTGCAATATCAGAGGAAGGTTAACAAGGAAACTAACTTTTCTATGTGGAAGACGCACAGGCACAATAAATGTGGAAAATGTGCAAAAAATAGACTCCATCAACTGCCAGGGGGTCAAGCTAGAGGTATTAGATAGCTTCCATTACCTAGGTGACCAAGTTAGTTGTAGAGGGGGATATTCCAAGAGCATATCTGTGAGAATAAGATTAGGCTGGGAAAAGTTCAGAGAGCTCCTACTTCTGCTGGCAACAAAGGGCCTCTCTCTCAGAGTGAAAGGCAGACTGTATGATGCTACATGGCAGTGAAACGTAGACTGTGACAATTAGGGAATGTGTAGACTTGAAAGAAATGAAGCTAGCATGCTTTGCTGGATGTGCCTGTTTGACAGAGTGTAAATTCTTGAGAGAAAGGTTAGACATAAGAGGCATCAGATGTGGTGTGCAAGAGAGACAACTGCACTGATATGGTCATGTGATGCATATGGATGAGGACGGCTGAGTAAAGAAATGCCAATCTCTAACTGTGGAGGGAACCTGTGGAAGAGGTAGACCCAGGAAGACATGGAACGAAGTGGTGAAACATGATCTTTGAACTTTGAGCCTCACAGAGGTAATGACTAGTGACCAAGACCTTTGGCAATATGTTGTGCTTGAGAAGACCCGGCAAGTCAAGTGAAATTATAGTCATGGCTGATGCTGGTGTCATGTAACTGGTACCCATGCTGGTGGCACATAAAGAGCACTGTTGGGAATTTGATAACCTTTGGAGGAGATGGCAGGTGTTTATTAGCCTTCACCCTTCGAAATACAGTCCACTTGATCATTTCTACAAGGACCCTGTTATGTTTCTATTTGTATCAGCCTTCTATCATATCCCTAAGGCATCTGGTCAGAATGTGGCTCCGGTTGCAAAAGTACATTCTGCACTGCTGGCAGAATGGGTTTTTTTCTTAACCCCATATTTTAAGGCTATTTGGAGTTGGCAAGGGGTCAGTGACAGCTCAAAGGAAGAAGCACAATCTTCCCTGGTCAATGCTTAAGTTCCTTCCAGAACAGGGACACTCAAGTGCCAGGTTCTACTGCATTCATTGACTCTGGTGGGCAACACTGAACGAACCAGGTGTTTTCACACCTTTTTACCATAAGAGAGATTTTTTTTTTCTCCATGGTAACAGCAGTGTATTTGCCTTTTAGCAGTTGAAATATGTGACAAACATGTTTCAACCAACCTAAATTCTGTTCATACCTAAACACTGCTTTGCACCAATGCTTCGTTTTATATATATAAATATATATATATATATATATATATATATATATATATATATATATATATATATATATATATATATATGTATATGTATATATATATATGTATATATATATATATATATATATATATATATACGTACATACATACATGCATACATACATGTTGGATTTTTAAGCAAATCACCACAATTCCTGGTCCCTTGTCATCTCAGTGAGTCCCAGCATTTGAAGACCTTTTCTCGCCACTTCATCACATGTCCTCCTGAGTCTACCACTTCCACAGGTTTCCTCCACAATTAGAGCTTGGCACTTCTTTATGCAGCTGTCTTCATCCATACACATCACATGACCAAACCAGCAGTCTTCTCTCTTGAACACAACATCTGATGCCTCTTGTACAGTTTTCCTCTTAAATCACTTACACTCTGCCATATATGCACATGGACATTACCCATCCAGTGGAGCATGCTAGCTTCATTTCTTTCAAGCCTTCACAAGTCCTCTGTAGTCATAGTCCATGTTTCACTGCCATGTAACATAGCTGTACGTACACAGGCATTATACAATCTGCCTTTCACTCTGAGGAAGAGGCCCTTAGTTACCAACAAAGGTAGGAGCTCTCTGAACTTTACCCAGCCTGTTCTTATTCTAGAAACTACACTTTCAGAACTTCCTCCACCATTGCTAACTTGGTCTCCTAGGTAACAGAAGCTATCTACTACTTCTAATAACCTCCCCAAGCATTTGTCGGAGTCTGTTATCTGCATATTATTAGTGCTTATTGTACCAACACAGCTGCCACACACAAAGACTATTTTCTCTGTTAACCTTCCTGTGATAGCGTTACACTTCTTATGTGTCCAAATCTTGCACTGGGTACAACGTATGGAATTTCTACCAACATATCATGCAGGGCCATCTCCCTGATTTGTGATTTGTCTGTTTTCCTACTCACTAGGACTTTGGATTTTACTAAATTAACTCTAAGGCCCTTTGATTCTAGACCATGCTTCCACACCTGAAATTTCTTCTCTAGGCCAACTATAAGAACAAGGTTATTAGTGTAGAGAAGTTCCTAGAGGCAGTTAGTCTTAAATGCTTCTGTTATGGCCTGGAGGACTATGATAAATAAGAGGGGGCAGAGAATTGATCCTTAGTGAATTTCTACTTATACACTAAATTCATTGCTGTACTCATTATCAACTTACTTCTATATTGACCACCAAGATACAGGAGCAGCAGACCTTGTCAAATGCTTTCTCCATATCAACAAAGCCAGATACAGAGGTTTATTTTTGGTTAAATGCTTCTCGTGCTGTTGCCTTACCAGGAATATAGCATCAGTCGTGCTCCTGCCAGGCACAAAACCAATCTGCATCCCATCGAGGCCAACTCTCTTCCTAATTAACTGAATTCTCTGTAACTTTCATGTCTCTTCTATCCAGGCTACAGATTTACATTTGTTCCATTATCACTAGTGTAGCTAGTAACTAGGGTAGGTAGCAACTAGGGTAGGTAGCAACTAGGGTAGGTAGCAACTAGGGTAGCTAGCAACTAGCATAGCTAGCAACTAGGGTAGCTAGCAACTAGGGTAGCTAGCAACTAGAGTAGCAAGCAACTAGGGTAGGTAGCAACTAGAGTAGCAAGCAACTAGGGTAGCTAGCAACTAGGGTAGGTAGCAACTAGGGTAGGTAGCAACTAGGGTAGCTAGCAACTAGGGTAGCTAGCAACTAGGGTAGCTAGCAACTAGGGTAGCAAGCAACTAGGGTAGGTAGCAACTAGGGTAGGTAGCAACTAAGGTAGGTAGCAACTAGGGTAGCTAGCAACTAGCGTAGCTAGCAACTAGGGTAGCTAGCAACTAGAGTAGCAAGCAACTAGGGTAGGTAGCAACTAGGGTAGCTAGCAACTAGGGTAGCTAGCAACTAGGGTAGGTAGCAACTAGGGTAGGTAGTAACTAAGGTAGGTAGCAACTAGGGTAGGTAGTAACTAGGGTAGCTAGCAACTAGGGTAGCTAGCAACTAGGGTAGCTAGCAACTAGGGTAGCTAGCAACTAGGGTAGCAAGCAACTAGGGTAGGTAGCAACTAGGGTAGGTAGCAACTAGGGTAGCTAGCAACTAGGGTAGCTAGCAACTAAAGTAGCTAGCAACTAGGGTAGGTAGTAACTAGGGTAGCTAGCAACTAGGGTAGCTAGTAACTAGGGTAGGTAGCAACTAGGGTAGCTAGCAACTAGGGTAGGTAGCAACTAGGGTAGCTAGCAACTAGGGTAGCTAGCAACTAGGGTAGCTAGCAACTAGGGTAGCTAGCAACTAGGGTAGCTAGCAACTAGTGCTTGGAAGGAAGGTGTGTAGTGTGTGATTGTTGCATTGACCATGATAGAGAAAGTTGAGCAGAGAATCTGCAACAAATTTTGCCAAAAGCTCGGCAATACCTGCACAGAGGCTTACACAAAGTTTTCAAAAAGTTTTCATCATTCTCAACACAATCAAGGAGATCTTGTACAATTGAGACCCAAGTGTCTTTTTGGTCAGCTGAAAGCAGTTTTGGCGCAAACTCAGCAGACACGTGTCTCATACCCAAATCTTCAGTGATAATGGAATGAACTGAACTGTATCTAATCTACACATTCTCTGATAACTCATGGATGGTTATTCAACGATTTCCCCTCACAGCTGCAGGCACATCTGCGATGTCTTTCTCAGTTCTGCTGGTTGTTGGTCTCCCAAAACCTTTATCACTACTGACATTTTTGCGGCCATCTTGGAACCATCTGAACCAATCGTACACTTGTGTGTGGCTCATACACTCCTCTCCATTTGCTTTCTTCAGTTTTGCATCAGCCTCTGAGTAGGTATCACCATGACAGCTTTCTCTGTCATAGTCAATGCTATGATTACACGCTACACATCTTCCTTCCAAGCACTGCTGTAAACAGCAGAAGTAAGCTAGAATGTTAAAACTTAGTGTACAAGCACAGCAGAGTTCAATGTCAATCTGTACCAAGAGGCTTTATTCAGCATACTTCAGCTTCATTACTATGGCAACAGTTCAGATACTTACTGATCAGACCTCATACACTCCTCCTTGGACAAGATGTCAGTCCATTACAGGATTACTCCATTTTACCAACTGAGTGGACTGGAGCAATGTGAAATGAAGAATTTTGTTCAAAAATACAACACATTGCCTGGTCTGGGAATTGAAACTACAATCTTACAATCATGAGATCAACCCGCTAACCACTTAGCTATGTGCCTCTACATGGAATACATATTGACAAGTCCCTTAACCCCTTGTGGATCATTGGAGTGCTGCAACCATGCAGCATATGTAGGATGAGAAAGCCTGATAGAGCCCTTCCCTCTCCGGGCTAAACTCATTTCTACAGCTGAGTGGACTGGAGCAATGTGAAATGAAGTGCTTTGCTCAAGAACACAATGTATCACCCGGTCAAGGAATTGAAACCACAATCTTACGATCATGAATCTGACACCCCGACCACTAAGCCATGAGCCTCCACATGGAATACATTTACATACACACCAACAATAATGCAACACACACACTTGTGCTATGTTGTGACATTCATACCCATGACTGCAAGTTTACCCACATACACACACATGCATATAACATGCACACATATATGCTACATCAACTAATTTCAGGTAACCACAAACCTCAAGAGCTGTCTTGACTTAAACAAAAGAGACTTTCCACTTTCTTAGAGGCTGGTTTTGAATTCTGTAAAAAACAAACAAGCCATCTGCCTGCTCACCCACACACAAACCTATCCACCTACCCAACTACCTAACTATCTACACACACACACGTATGTTGGATCTAGGTTAGAAACCAACTCTTTCTCTATTGGCAAAAAAAAACTTGAAATAAAACTGAGTAACGACACAGACAGACCAAGACTGAAGACATCAACCCCATTATTGCCGACTAAGAGAGAAAGTCTTCCAGATATTATCTTCCCATGAAGTATAATGAGGTGGCCAAAAAGGTCTGGAAGAAGATAATAAAAAAGAAAATACCTGCAAATGAAGTTGACCATTTTGAGAACGATGGGTCAAAACAATATTGGTGGAACTTCGAAATTAGAATAGCCACCAAGTTAAAACACAACCAGCCAGATAAAATTGTGTGGGACCACAAAGAAAACATATGTTCTGTTGTGGAAATCAGCTGCCCTCTGGACACCAATGTGGTTAGAAAAATACAAAAGAAAGAGAACATCTATGGACCATTGATGAGGTGTTTGCTGATCCAGTACCCAAGATACACTTTCACCTTTATACTTATTATTAATGCAGCACCAAGATACATACCATTCCATCTGGAGCAAAGTATGGTTCAACTTGGGATCTCAAGGAGAGAAAGCAAATGCCACAAAGGATCGTGATATCTGGAAGTATAAAAAAGGGGGAGGCCTTCTTAAGATTTAAAGGACGATGGTTAGAATAAGATGCTTTGCTTCATGACTTTGCTGTCAAGTAGGAGGCTGGTCAGAATTTATTCTAAAATTAAAACGAGAAAGGGAAGAACACACACACACATATACATATGTGCAAAGTCACAATCTGAATAAGCTTAGAGTTTTCAGGAAAAGAAATCAACCAGCTAATTCACACATTACAAATATAATCTGTAAGTGGAATAATAAAAATATGCAGTATTTTTCTCAAGTTTAAAGTGTGAGTTTTTTTTTTGTTATTTACATTCCAGTGGTGGAGTTTTGCATCGTTGTTAGAAACCATCTTCTTCCTCAGTGAAAGAATTTAAATAATTAAAACTGGAAGAAAACAAACCAACACATGAACAAACAACACAAACGAACAAACAAGCAAACAAATGAACAAATAAATGAATGAACAAATGAACGAATGAACAAATGAACGAGCAAACAAATGAACGAATGAATGAAAGAACAAATGAACGAACAAATAAATGAATGAATGAACAAATGAATGAACAAACAAATGAATGAACAAACAAATGAATGAACAAATGAACGAACAAACAAATGAGCGAATGAATGCATGAACAAATGAACGAATGAACAAATGAACGAACAAACAAATGAACAAATGAATGAAAGAACAAATGAACGAACAAATAAATGAATGAATGAACAAATGAATGAACAAACAAATGAATGAATGAACGAACAAATGAATGAACAAACAAATGAATGAACAAATGAACGAACAAACAAATGAGCGAATGAATGAATGAACAAATGAACGAATGAACAAATGAACGAACAAACAAATGAACGAATGAATGAAAGAACAAATGAACGAACAAATAAATGAATGAATGAACAAATGAATGAACAAACAAATGAATGAATGAACGAACAAATGAATGAACAAACAAATGAGCGAATGAATGAACAAATGAACGAACAAACAAATGAGCGAATGAATGAATGAACAAATGAACGAATGAACAAACAAATGAACGAATGAACGAACGAACAAATGAACGAATAAACAAATGAACGAGCAAACAAATGAACAAATGTACAAATGAACGAATGAATGAAAGAACAAATGAACGAACAAACAAATGAATGAACAAACGAATGAACAAATGAACGAACGAACAAATGAACGAATGAACAAATGAACAAACGGACAAATGAACGAATGAACAAATGAATGAATAAATAAATGAACGAACAAACAAATGAACAAATGTACAAATGAACAAACAAACAAATGAATGAATGAATGAAAGAACAAATGAACGAACAAACAAATGAATGAATGAACAAATGAACGAATGAACAAAGAAATGAACAAATGATTGAACAAACAAATGAATGAACAAACAAATGAACGAATGAGCAAATGAAAGAACAAACAAATGAACGAAAGAAATGAACAAACGAATGTATGTATACACCTACATATACGCGCGCGCACGCACACACACACACACACACACACACACACACACACACACGTGCGACAGTACAGGAAATTTGAATATTTGGCTGCTATTTCTAAAAGATATTTCTACGACATATAGCATAGTAACAATTGCTATTTAGCCTCAGGTCAATATGAAAGTAATATATTTCTGATCCTAATCGTTCTGTAGATTAGTTCATGTGTATTTTGAAGGAAATTTGGTTGCTATAACAACAAAACAAGGTATTTATGAAATAAATCATTATTTTACATTTAGCCCTTGTCATGTAGACATTGGATTTTCTTACTAGAGCTGATAAGATACTAACTACTAACATGAAAGCATTACATATAAGTTGTTAGTCTGAAATATTCCTGTTGATAGCCAAATTCTGTTAGTGCACGTGTGTGTGTGTGTGTGTGTGTGTGTCTGTCTGTCTGTTTGCGGGCATTATGTATGTATGTATGTATGTATGTATGTATGTATGCATATATGCAGGCATCTATGTATGTTATCAATCAGTTTCATTTCTGTATTTCTTGTCCATAGAGAAAGAGCCGGACTCTAACATAGATTCAAGGCTCCTTCATTGGAACTTTTATCAACATCATCTAGGTATTTGTGCATATGTGTGTGTGTGCAGTATTTGGTGTTAGTGTATGCGCAGATTTGTATGTTTGTTTTATGGATGCGTTTTTATGTCTAGATGCATGCATATGTATTTATGTGCTAAATTTTTGGAAAGTTTTACATATCTTTACAGTTCCATTGATGGCTTGAATCTGTAGTCTTCTAATCAGCCTTTTTCTTTCAGGTTTTGAGAACCCTAATTTTTCCAGGTTTTTGTATGTATGTATGTATGTATGCATGTATGTATGTATGCATATATGCAGGCATGTACATATGTATGTAAGAATGTATGTATGCATATATGCAGGCATGTATGTAAGTATGTATGTATATATGTACTTCTCCTTCCCTTTTTAATTTGGTAGCAAGGTTGTGAAGGTGTCTTGTTTTAAACATCATCCTTTGAATCTGAAGAAGGTCCTAACAGACTTTTATGGTCCCAGATATCATGGTCAATCATGGTGTATAAATTAAGGATTTGCTTTCTCTCCTCAAAATACCAAGTTCAGCCATACTTTGCTCCAAGGCATGCTGGTATTTCATTTATTTTTTATTCATTTATTCATTTATTTGTTTCAGTCATTTGACTGTGGCCATGCTGGAGCACCGCCTTTAGTAAAGCAAATTAAACCCAGGACTTATTCTTTGCAAGCCTAGTACTTATTCTATCGATCTCTTTTGCCGAACCACTAAGTTACGGGGATATAAACACACTAGCATCAGTTGTCAAGCAATGTTGTGGGGACAAACACAGACATACAAACATATACACACACATACGAAATCGAAATCGAACCAAATTCGACGACTGGCACCCATGCCAACCTCTCCTTCATTGGACACTAAACTCTGCTTGTGAAGACCTGTTGGGGCAAGTGAAATCGAAATCATAATTGAACCATATTCGATGACTGGCACCTGTGCTAGTGGCCTGTAAATAGCACCATTTGAGCGTAATCGTTACCAGCATCGCCTTACTGGCACTTGTGCCGGTGGCACGTTAAAAAATCACTCAAGCGAGGTCGTTGCCAGTGCCGCTGGACTGGCTCCTGTACAGGTGGCACGAAAAAACACCATTTTGAGCGTGGCCATTGCCAGTACCGTGTGACTGGCCCTCCTGCCGGTGGCACATAAAAGCACCCACTACACTCTCGGAGTGGTTGGCGTTAGGAAGGACATCCAGCTGTAGAAACTCTGCCAGATCAGATTGCGGCCTGGTGCAGCCATCCGGTTCACCAGTCCTCAGTCAAATTGTCCAACCCATGCTAGCATGGAAAGCGGACATTAAACGATGATGATGATGATGATATATACGATGGGCTTCTTTCAGTTTCCGTCAACCAAATCCACTCACAAGGCTTTGGTCAGCCCGAGGCTATAGTAAAAGACACTTGCCCAAGGTGCCACGCAGTGAAACTGAACCTGTAACCATGTTGTTGGTAAGCAAGCTTCTTACCACACAGCCACTTCTGCGCCTATGTACCCTGTTGCTACAATAATAATAGGTATGAAGCTGAAAGAGTATCTTGGGTACTAGATTTGCAAACTCGCTCATATATAAGTGTGTGTGTGTGTGCGCGCACACATGCATATGTATGTGCATGTGTGTATACATGTATATATATATATGTATGTATGTACATAAGTATGAATGAGATATCTACATAGCAGTTTGACTTGTTAGAAATAATAGCCAAATTCCATTCAAGTATATCACTCATGCATACCTCTCCTTTCTGCCATATGATATATTCAATGTCATCTTGAGCACAATGCATGAACATTGACCAAACAATTTGTACATTGAGGGATAGTATTCTGAGCCACATTCCTACTTTAAAAACAATCTATTTTTAGAACAGCAACAAGAATAGACATAATTCATGACACAGCTCCATATAATAAACACTTTTGACGATCTAATGTGAAACCAGTCAAGTGTATTCCTATATCTTAAAATACAGGGTGTCCACAAAGTCTGGGTACATGGAGTAAATTTTTTAAAAATCATAACATAGACAATTAAATATAAGAAATAATTTCTTAAAGCATGTTAATCCTATGTACCCAGACTTTGTGGACACCATGTAGAATTAAATTGTAATGTATTTTCTGTGCATTTTCAATTTCATTTCTTCTATTCCGGCACTTATTTAGATTAATAATTATAATGATAATAATAGTCAAGATGAAGAGTGCGATTCGACTGTATAGATATTTTATTCGTTCAACAAATAAAATATCTATACAATCGAATCGCGCTCTTCGTCTTGACTATTTACTTTCGTGAAGACTTACGTCAATCCTTTTTAAAATAATAATAATAATAATAATAAAAATAATAATAAGCATATATTACTTCTTTATATTCTTCCCGATTCCATTTAATTCTTTTACATTCTTGATTTTGTGGTCGTTGTGGTGGTGAACTTTGGTGGCTTAATTTGGGACAAATTTCAGGTTCATATTCGGGGAAGATATTCTGCCATTTGAAAATTTTTCGTCGTCAGGCTGACAGATTCCTGACAGGCGCGCTTCCATTATAACCATTGGACAAGCGATTTGGTGTACTGTTTGAATTTTTTTTTTTTAAGTAAAGTTAAATTATAATTAAATTTTCATTTTTTAATTTTTTAAATTTTATTTTACAAATTTATTATTTTTTTAAATATATTTTTAAAACCACTAATCTTCATACAGGGGCCGCGTTTATCATCATTAGCAGCAGCAGCACTACCACCACCACCAGTAGTTGTAGTAGCAGCAGCAACATCACTATCAGCAGCAGCAGCGGCAGTGGTAATAGTAGTAGTAGTGGTAACAGCAAATCAGCAGTACCAGTAGCAGTGGTAGCAGCAGCAGCAAATTGAAACTATAGAACATTGAAACTATAGAACATTGAAACTATAGACCTTGAATTGAAACTATAGACCACCTAATCTCAGGGTGTAGAATCTTAGCACCTGTAGAATATAAAGCAAGACATGACAGAGTTGGCCAGTATTTACACTGGACAATATGTCAGCATTATAAAATCAAAACCGCTGACAAATGGTATAAACACCATCCTGAAGCTGTGACTGAGGGAGAAAATGTATCGATTCTCTGGGACTTCCCCGTACATACCGACGAGACTATAAAAGCTAATAAACCGGATATTATTATAAACGATCAGACAAAGAAGACGTGTTTATTAATTGACATGAGTATTCCCTCTGATTATAATATAGCGGCAAAAGAATTTGACAAGATCAGTAAATATAAAGACTTGCTAATAGAAATTGAAAAAATGTGGCACCTCAAGGCGACTACCATACCAGTGATTGTAGGATCTCTAAGAATGATAAAAAAATGGTACTGAAACCTATTTGAAAATGATACCAGGCCTACTACCATCCCTACAGGAAGTGCAAAACTGTAACGACTCATGTACTGAGAAGAGCATTATCGCTGTGAAAACAACATCCATTCATGATTTGTTTTTCTTAAATACATGTTTTACCTGTGAATTTGCGTGTGTAAACTGGGAATGCATACAACGAGTTTCTCTGCCCTAGGTGTACGGAAAACACTCGGCGAGAAATGGAAGAAAATTTGAAGAAAGAAGAAAAAATAACAACATAATAATAATAATAATAATAATAATAAATTCTTTTATTGGCCACAAGGGCTCACGTAATATTACATTAAAGGACATGCAACAACATAAAAGACAAAACCAGGACAATACAATGGGTTTTACAATGTGTAAACAATATAAATAACAATTAAAAATTAAACAATTTAAAACTCCCAATAGAGGAAGTGCTTTAAGGACCTTGTAGAAAAACCCCACAAAAGCCACAGGTGCCTGAACAACAGGGCAAGAACCCTTCTCCTTTTGTTTACAGGTGCACACTCAGAATTAGTCCTTTCAAACATTCTTCCAACAAACTTTCAACAAACTTGCTACGAGGCAACACTTTCCTCTCCACCCTCAACTTCCTTTTTGAGTGAAACTTGAAAAAGTTGATGAGGGCTTGGCCAAAGAGGAAAGTATCTATTTTTAGCCCTTTCAAATGGGTCCACCATTTTCGCTACAACCACTAGACAGATAAAAATTGCCTGCTCCTCTCGGCCAAAAGAGGGTGGTGGGGCATTCTTTACAATGGATTCAGCTGATAGCCAGGTCCATCCCACATGCGACTGCAGGTGTTCAACATAAACCCACAGGTCAGCAATACTTGGGCACTGGACTAGGGTGTGCAGAATGGTTTCATCGTTCTGGGTGCACCTCAGGCAGGCCTGGCTGACGGCACTTCCATGCCTGTAAAGTTTATCCCAAACAGGCAGTGCTCCTTGGTAGCACTGCCAGGCAAGGGATTTCTGGAAGTTATCCATAGGCCCAGGCCTGAAAGTTCACTGAAACAGACTGGTTAGTTGATCTTCATCGATGCCCAGAGTTTCCCCAAAAATGTCATTGCACTTTCCCTCCACTAGCCCCCTATAGAATGCTAGAGTAAAACTACTACCAACTGCATTGCCAGCCTGGTGGAGGGCTGTGAGTGCTTGATAGCACTTGAGGTGCCAAGCGCCCCTCTATGCCTAATCCAGGATTGCAGCTCAGTCAAAGAGACGAGCTGTGGAAAAGTGTGTCTTACAAATGGTGACCATACCTGCTCACCATCAAGGAAACGCTGGAGATGTCACAACCTCAGCACATGTTTCCACATCAGTAACTGTGGCATACCCAGCCCTCCATTCAGCAGATGGAGTGCCTGACCAGTGGAACATGCCCCTTCCACAGAAAGCGGAAGAGTAAGTGCACCAGCTTGGTCAACCAGCAAACAGGGCAGGGGACAACAGTCAAGCGGTAATAGATGACAGATGCGATGAACACATTTGCCACCTCAGCTTGACCTTTCAGGGACAACTTTCTCTCAGACCATTTCTGGGTGAGATTGGCTACCCAGCTCGACACCTCGTCCCAGTTTTTCTCTACCTGGGAGTCCAGACCAAACCAAACTCCAAGCAACTTAATGGGACCATCTGTCCAGTGCCCCACCACACTGTCGGACAGCATGGACTTGCTTCTCCTGGTGCTGAGTTGCAAGCCCACTGACTTTGCATTAATTTTAGCTCCTGTCACCGCTTCATGTTCTTGTAGTGTTTCACCAATCAGGTCTATATGCCTGTGGTTCAACACTATGACAGTGACATCATCAGCATAAGCAGACACACTTCTCCCACATCCTAGATCATGCGGGACACCCCTCAAAGCCTCCAACTTCCGCAGTAATGACTCAAGAGTCAGTACATACAGTAGGGAGGAGAGAGGACACCCTTGACAGACTGAATGCAAGATGCTGAATGGCTCCGACAGGTGACCATTCATCCGAACAACCGAGTAGATGCCACTGTACAAAGCAGCAATCCAACTACAGAAAACTGGACCAAAACCAGCTGCCCTGAGGAGAGCTGCCAAGTATTGATGGTTGACCCTATCAAAAGCTTTAGACTGATCTAAATTGATCAGAGCCCCACCCATGCCAGCATCGTTATCCACCCTCTCTATGATGTATTGCATATGATGGAGGTTATTGTGAATACTCTTGGTTGGGATGGTGCAAGTTTGTGCCTCACCAATCAATTTGTCCACGACAAGCACTAATTTCTTGGCTAACACCTTGGCCAAAATCTTCAACTCTGCATTGAGCAGAGTGATGGGCCTGAAATTGACTATAATGTCTTCCTTGTTTGCGTCCTTTCTCAGCAGTGCCACTACCCCTCAACAGACAAAAGTGGGAATTCTCCCATTTTGCTGCCAGTTGCAGCAGATGTTTGCTAAGAAGCCCACAAACAAGTCTGGTATCGAAGTATAAAGCTCGTAGGGCAGACCATCCAAACCCGGTGATCTACCTCTCATGCAACTCTTCATCATTTCCTGTATTTCTGCGGCTGTAAAAGGCCTTTCACAGCACTCTGCCTCACTCACCGAGAGTCGTGGCAGGCCGTCCAGGTAGACTCTGAAGTCTACTCTGTTATCCATCCTACCATTCGTCCTGAACAGTTGAGGAGCAAAGTGCCACTGAAAAGCCACACACATCTGTTTCAGTTCGAACACCACACATTTGTTCTAGTGCACCAAAGACCGAATGGTGGCTTTATTGCCACTTTTTGCCTCCGCCATGCAGGCCCATCGTCACACTTTCGTTCCCTCCCCACTTAGTGAACGTGCCTTAGCTTTGACAACACAGCCTTCGTGTTTGGCATCGAAAAATTGGTCGAAGTCCACTCACCACCAACACGTCAGTCCTAAGTTCCCTAAGTCCTAAGTGCCTCATCTAACTTTCTAACTAAATCTCCCTCTATTCTATTTCTTTCTACCGCTAATGCCTTTTTAAACCTAATCGATTCTACTCTAATTGCCCTTTTTAAGTGCAAACCACCAGTTGTTGACGATTGTACCTGTCAATGCCCGCTTAACTATCACTAATCCGGTCTCTGTAAGCTTGACACTCCGGTAACATGCTCAGCTTCCTGTAACTGGGACCCTGTCTATGAAGCCTATCTAAGTTAACCATACAGAGCACAAATTTATGGTCTGTGTAGCCAACTATGTGAAATTGTGGACACCCTACGCTATACTTATCCGCTAGCCTACAGTAGTACTCTGGTGGTACTCCGGCTAGTGGTGGTGGTACTCCGACTGGTATTGCTGGTGGTGATGGTACTCCGACTGGTTGCTTTACTTTGGCTGGTGGTGATACTCCGTCCGGTGTTGTTGGTGTTGGTGTTAGTGGTGCCCTGGTGACTACTGGAGGCAGCATCACAGTTGCTGGTGGTTATGGGGTTGCTTTCTGCTGCTGCACTAGAGATGCCCCTGCTTCTGTTGTCACTTGCAGCTTTCCTCGCATTTCTTTGTATTTGGGGCAGTTGACCTTGAGGTGCTGGTCGTTCCCACAAAAGTAGCACCTCAGCCACCTGCCCTCCACAGCCATGTGCAGTCTCATGCTGTCTAGTAAATTGATGGCATCAGGGATAGAATTTATGGGGCCTCTTGTTCAATTTGAATAAGAGGCTCCAATCCCTGACCCATCCCCAATTTTGTTGGTGCAATTTATGCACTTCCAGTATATTGGCAGTGTCCTCTATATCAAAGAGGACAGCTGCCACCAGCCAGCATATATTTATTTCAGGGGGCACCTCCACAATTTTAATTTTTGTCACGCGCCGACCAAGGTATGTCAGCATGAGCAGTAATTCCTCCATTGATAGGGGCACGGTGGAATGCTGTTTTGCCTCCTCCTCAGTTGAAAAACACACTTCCACCACACCAAAGCACTTTCCTCTCGTCACAGGTTTTGTTTTGAGGGCCATTTCCAACTTTTGTTGGGTGGCTTGTTCTACTCTTTTCTTCTTGATGTTTAAAACTCTGTATATTACTGATTTTCTATTTGTTTCCTTTAGTAATTCCCAAGAGGTGTTATGGAAGACATTGTTTCCTTTCTTCCTTAACAACTCTTTTGCATTTTGTGTTTCTTTTGTTTGCTTTGCCACCGAGGCGAAACCATTGCGGTTAGATTTGTTGCTGTTTGTGTTTATGGTGGTGGTGGTGGTGTCAGTGTCATTCTTTTTTTTTTTCTTTTCTCTCTTCCTCCTCTTTTTTAGGAACAATAGTGGTGATTTCTTGGTTTACTATATTTTCTGGGTTTTCTTTGTTGTTGTTAATGGTGGTGGTGGTGGTGTTGGCACCGCTGCTCGTGATTGGGCTGTTCAGAGGCGGAAAATCTTGACTGTGCTGGCTGTCAGACTGTCAGAACAGCCACTGCCACTCACCTTGACAGAAGAAGCTATCTTGTTTTTTCGTCAAACAAAAAATAAGAACGTTATTTACATTATTTACATTTGACGGATATTTCTCCTCATCTTGTTTGTTGTTAACACAACGTTTCGGCTGATATACCCTCCAGCCTTCGTCAGGTGTCTTGGGGAAATTTCGAACCTGGGTTCTCATTCCTAACGATGTTACTATTATTATTTATTATTATTATTACTATTATTAATCAGGTCGCTGCCGTGAATCGAACTCGGAACCTTGGGGTTAGTAGCCCGCGCTCTTAACCACTACGCCATATGCCCGTGGGCATATCCGTCAAATGTAAATAATGTAAATAATGTAAATAATTCCTCATCTCTTAAATATAGAACTGTAAAAAATAAGAAATATTGTAAGTGGACAAAAAGTCCAAAATTCGTCCCTAAAAGGGGGAAATTTTCAACAAAAGAACCCCTTCTGCACACCAAAAACGGTTCAGAAAACAAAAACAAACAAACAAACAGTTAATAAACTTGAAAAAATCACAAAGTCCACCTGTTGCAGCATGACTCTGAAGAACCCCCCCAGATCGCCTCAAGGTCGTCAAATGAGAATTCCAGCACAGGCTCGACCTCAGAATCATCAACCTATCCAGCAGCAACTGGTTCTCACTGCATAGCCAAGAAGTCATCAACTGACTGGTGAGTTTGCGGGGACTATCGATCACTGAATAAATGCACCATACCTGATTCATATCCTGTGCCTCATCTACAGGACTTTTCTAGCTCGCTGCATAGAGCTCGCATCTTTTTGGATATCAACTTTGTGCAAGCTTATAATCAAATCCCTGTAGAGTCCACGGATATTCCAAAGACTGCAGTGATGACACACTTCAGAATGTTTGAATTCCTGTGTATGCCTTTTAGTTTACACAATGCAGCACAGACATTTCAGTGTTTCATCGACATTGTTACCAGAAGTTTGCCTTCTATGCACACACAGGCGACTTACTTGTGGCCAGCAGCTCAGATGAAGAACATTTAGTAGAAAGTGGGTTATACATCTTTAGATTGTATACCTGACTTTCTACTATAAAATTAAAGAAATAGACGGAACGCTGAACTCCAGACTAAACAACTCAAACAACATTTATTTAGGTGGTAAAATATACATATCTTTAGTTATACATCTTCAGAGGTGAGAATAACGAGCTGTCGAGTATAAGACCGAAAGATGTAGAGACAGCTTTAAACATACGTCCATGCTCAATCGCTGGCCGGCGAGAAAGAGAATGAATTGAGCGGGAAACGCTTGCTTGTTTAATTCTACGCATGCGTAAGACTACGCATGCGCAGGCGTTACCACAAACATGAACAACACCTGTACCTGCTATTTCAATGCCTGCAGGAATATGATATCATTATCAACCCCAGCAAGTGCACATTCAGAGTTGTGTCCCTTCATTTTCTCAGGCACATCGTTGTTAAAGATGGCATTCGCCCACTTCCAGACAAAATCAAAGCCACTGTGGATTTTCCACCACCCACATGTCTTTATAAACTGCAGGAATCTCTTGGCCTGATGAACTTCTACAGCAGATTCATACCTCACTGTTCAGAGACAGCCCAACCACTCACAGATTTGCTGTGACAGCAAATAAGCAAAAATGTAAATATTGCTCTGAGGGAAAAAGAACTTGCCTCTTTCGCTGAATTGAAAAATGTGTTATTCAGCTCTACCATGCTGGTGTATCCCATTCCAGACACTCCACTGTGTGTACTGATAGATGCATCTGATTCCAGAGTTGGAGGCATGCTTCAACAACTCACTGACGGTATTGGCAACCTGTATCTTTTTTCTCTAAGCACTTACAACCCACCAAGACCAAATACTTTTGGTCATGAATTATTAGCAGTATATCTTGCTGTCAAGCATTTTTGACATATGCTAGAAGGTCATGTTTTCTCAATCTACACTGACCATAAACTGCTTGTTTATACATTCAACACGAAGCCCTATTATCACTCACCTAGGGAAGTCCGACATCAAGGGTTAGGGTTAGGGTTAGGGTTAGGGTTAGGGTGCAAACAACTCTGTAGCTGATTGCTTTGTTATGTAAGGATTTAATGCAATCCACACCACTGCAACTATTGATCTCCAGCAGATTGCAACTGATCAACAAAATGACGACAAGCTACTAAAGCTCCGGAATTCATCAGCTCTGAAATTTCAGCAATCACTGTTACTGTCTGCTACAGGCTATATTTAGTGCAACACCTCCATCAACCATGAACATCCATACGTGCCGCAGAAACATTGACGCGATATCTTTTCTACATTGCATTCCGTAGCACATCCTGGTATCCGCACCACACAAAAGCTGATATCAACCCGTTTCATGTGGCCTAACATCAACAAGGGCACCTGTGAATGGGCTAGGAGCTGTGCCACATGCCAAAAGATTGACCAACACATCAAATCTTTTATCAGTTCCTTTACAACTCCTGATGCACGTTTTCAACACGTTCACATCAACATTGTTGGACCTTTGCCCCCTTCTAACAACTGCTTTCACCTGCTCACTTGTGTTAATAGATTTTCTTGCTGGCCACAAGCTTTTCCCCTATTGGATATTTCCGTGGAAACTATTGCCAAATGCTAGTGTTTCACTGGGTTTTGCATTTTGGTACATCCGCGATGATCACCACTGACAGAGGACATCAGTTTGGTTCTCATCTCTTTACCGAACTGACTCGTCTTCTCTGGTGTAAACACACCCGCACAACAGTGTATCACCCTGCAGCAAATGGCACAGTTGAACACTTTCACCGCCAACTTAAGGCAGCTATTAAAGCATATCCAGACTGTTCCAACTGGTTGGAATATCTTCTACTCATCCTCCTTGGTATTCAATCCATGGTTAAGGAGGGAGTTGGACAAACTCTGGTTGAATTGGTTTATAGTACATCACTTGTCTTATCTGGGCAGACAATCACCCCTGTTTCACCACAAGAGCTTCTGGATCCAACAAAATATGTTCATCACTTACGAACATCAATGTTGCATTAGCTGCCTGCAGACCCCAGACAACAGAACGTCATTTCACAAGCTTCAAAGGACATCAATACTTAGATGCATGCTTTCGTCAGAAATGTCGGTATCTCCTCTCAACTTCGTCCACCACATTTTGGACCCTACAAAGTAATCCACAAAGAACCAAAGTATTTCATTCTCGATATCAGAGAAAAATGAAATTCTGTCACTATCGATCGCTTAAAAAAGCATCCGTTGACCCGTATTTACCACCAGTTCCCACCGTTCCCCAAATGGACTCAACAACATCAACTTCACCCATCAGAAACACCTCAAATTCTGCACAAACCCCGGCATACCAAATTGGGATGGACAGTTTGATGGCCCACAAGATATGTTCAAGTCTTTGGGGTTTAGTCTTCAGATTCTCCAGCTAGCCGTCATATTAATTGAAATGTCCACATCAACAAATAAAAAAAAATTGTTTTTTCATGGTTGTGAACAATTGTCACACACATAACCCAAGTGACTTTACATCACTCACATACAAACTAAAAAACAACAAAAACATAATGTATATAAAAAAACAAACAAATATTTTTCTAAATAAACAAAAAATATTTTTTATCAACATCTTGTGGCTGTGTGGTAAGTAGCTTGCTTACCAACCACATGGTTCCGGGTTCATTCCCACTGCGTGGCATCTTGGGCAAGTGTCTTCTACTATAGCCTCGGGCCGACCAAAGCCTTGTGAATGAATTTGGTAGATGGAAACTGAAAGAAGCCTGTCGTATATATGTATATATATATATATATGTGTGTGTGTGTGTGTGTGTGTGTGTTTGTGTGTCTGTGTCTGCCCCCCCCCCACATCGCTTGACAACCGATGCTGGTGTGTTTACATCCCCGTAACTTAGCAGTTCGGCAAAAGAGAACGATAGAATAAGTACTAGACCTACAAAGAATAAGTCCTAGGGTCGATTTGCTTGACTAAAGGCGGTGCTCCAGCATGGCTGCAGTTAAATGACTGAAACAAGTAAAAGAGTAAAAGAGAGAGTATCTTAATTATTCTGATGATTTATGATTGACCTGATGTACACGAAGTGACTGAACATTCCCTCAACAAGTGACCTAAATAGGTACAAGCTACTCTTATAATGGTATATCCATCCTTTTAGCTAGAATGGCCAGTTAGCCAGCGATGAGCCAGCAGTGACCAGACAGCTAGCAAAATGAGCCCAGGACACAACAGTTAGGAGTTGCAGACCACAAAACAGACAAGAAAGAGAAACAACACAACACAATCAAATGATGAACACGCACACAGACACAAGATGTGTCTTGGTACTATCTTGTCCCATCAACAAGCAATTCAATTCACCATATAACTCAATATCCCATGATTTTATTATATATAATACTAGAGGTTAAGTTTACAATAGATACGACACCAACATTAATTTTCACCATCAATGTTCAAATATGGAACCTACAATCACTAATTTTGAAATACTTATTAATCAGGTTGTTCTTGTCCCTATAATTAAATTACATTGCATATACTATAAGCTATATGTTATGGTATGTGGTATGCTAGATGTAATTACTATCCCATGAAAACTCCTGCCTAGTTAGTCTGACTTCATCATGTTTTGGGGGATTCAAATATTTGTTCCTTTCTATGATGTTCTACCTACTAATCATATTATGTATATTTGTAAGTAAGTCTCCTAATTATATACCCACCAGAAACTATAAAATCATATATGTAATAGTACCTGTAACATTGCAACTTAAAAAATCTCTTTGGTCAAAATACCTCCAACTGCCCTCACTACTCCCATACCTACTACCTCCTCTTTTAGGCTTACCTTTATTTCTTCCTTACCTCAAATTTTAATACCCTGTCTCTTTAAATGTAAGTTATATATATTTCTTATCATTTTCTATAACTTCTTATTATTATCCATAAATTCTTATTACTTTGATATCCTTACCTATTAACCTCTTATCCCTTAAAATTGTTACTGTTCTTAAAACAGAGATTTTTCAGCTACTAGGTCTATGCAAGATAGCTATACTATATCCATATAAACATATATAAATATTTGTATATATGTGTATATATATGCATATATGTACATAACCTATTAACCTCTTATCCTTTATAAATTGTTATCTTTCTTGTTCATAAACAGATACTTTTTAGTTACTTATGTCTATGTGAGATGGTTATACTATATCCATATAAACTTATAAATATTTGCGTATGTGTGAACATAGATAAATATGTGTGTGTATCTGTACACATCTTTATTTTTTCTGATTTTTGGCTTATAATTAATATATAGATAGCATGTTTATCTTTCCAGTATTCCATAAGTAAATGCCCAGAGCAGTATTTATAGAAATTGCCTAATAAGTAAATAATTGATTACATGAATGAATATTAAACTGATTCTATGTAATCTTTCCTTTTTAATGTTGATAATTGATATATATACACACATTTCACCTATTTTGGTTATGATATCGTTTTTGATAATCTTTAATTTTATCTTTATACAACATAACAATATTGCTTATAAACAATCACCCATAGTACCCCATGATAAAATTTCCTCTATATTAACATCATAGGTTTTATTAGCATCTTGCCCCTTGAACTGGTAATTAACATCATGATTTAAGGTCTTCCCCTACCCAGCCTCCTTTATAGACAGTAACTTTATACCCAATTTACTACTCCTAATATCTTGACAATATTTATGACCATGAGCTGTCAACTCACTCTTGCCCTTTATTCCAAACAGACACAGTCCTCTAGTCTTAGATTTAGTAGCTGATAAAAGACAAATAAATTAGAAATGAACCACAATCCTTTACAAGCTATGACCCCAGTAAGCTTCATGCTTTTTTTGGAAGTGTAATATGTTCTTAGCTACAATAGTGACAACATGGATTTTCTGCCTCTTCTTGCTCTGTTAAAGTATTTGAGTAAAATTATATTAATGAGCCTGACTGATTTAAATTCTATTTATTTGTGCAGCTGAGGGTAACCCTGCATTTAAATCGATGTAATAATTTCATTGTTCAATTAAATGGAGCCACTTGAAACGGTCATACTGCATCACCTCTTGATATCCTGTTGCTTATTTTTGATTTTATTCGCCTTACTTTGAGTTGCATAGATATTACTGCACTGACTTGGTGCTTCAACTTAAGTACCTAATTCAAATGAATCTTAATTATTTATATATATATATATATATATATATACACACAAATAAGAGGAATGACCAGCAAAAGTGGACTCCTATATGCTAGAAATAGATGCTGAAATTTTACTGAGAACATATTCTTCGTGGTTAGATGATTCAGCATCTATTTCTAGCATATAGGAGTCCACTTTTGCTGGTCATTCCTCTTATTTGTGTATGTAATATAATTTTAATCTTCGGATTTTTTTATATATTTTTAATATGCTGGACCACTGGTTTTAATTGATTAATATCAATTTCTACCCTTATTAAATTTTATATATATATATATATATATATATATATATCTGTAAAAATATGGCCGGATAACTGAAGAGATGTTGGCGTGGGTTCCCACCCAGGCATCCGAAACTCGGAATTTTTACAGATAAATTCCTCTATTTACATAATATCGAGGTCTCTTTCTTTTGTTGTCCTTTTTATCAATATATATATATATATATATATACATGCATGTATGTATCCAGTGATAATGGAAGTGACAAAGGAGTATATTTGGCTTATTTTGCTTTATGAATTCAAGGAATAATAATCCAGTATATCGGGATCAGACAATAAGCATAAGCCAGTGTCAACCGTGATTCCAGAAATTCCAAGCCAGAAACTACAGCTGAGGACACAAGCCTCGTCCTGGAAGATCTGCAGAACTCAATGAGGACGTCCTACAAACCCTGGTGGAACAAAATCCCATTGTAACTGCTGAGGAACTAGTAGAGAAGCTTGGATTTGGTCAGTCATCCATTCATCGATGCTTGTGTGCCATCGGAAAATGACCATCTTTGGTTTCAAGATGAAAAGTGTTCTGCCATCAGGATAATTCTCAGCTACATTCCAAAGGCTGAGCAATTTGAATGGGAAATGATGCCCTACCCACAATATTTGCTGGATATTGCCCCATCTGATTATCATTTATTCTGCAGTCTTCAAAATCATTTGGACGGAAAAAATACGAATTCTGTAGACAAGGTCAGAACAGAATTGGAGGAGTATTTTTCATCACGGACAAGTGAATTTTGGAAGAGGGGCCTTGCAAGTCTACAAGATAGATGGAAGAGCATTGTAGAAAATGAAGGAGAGTACATTTTAGATTAAAAAAGAACCTTGTTTATTTTGATTTTGAAAAACAAGAGAAGTATAAAAAAAACTGCATTATTTATGGGATGACACAATATATTAGATATATTAAAACTATGTACGCTGTGTGTATTTTCCTTCTTTAATTTTATATATATAAATATATATATATATATATATATATATATATATATATATATATATATATATATATATATATATATATATATATATATATATATATATATATATATATATATATATATATCATTGGTAAAACATAAATCCCAAAAAGAAGCACACTCTAAGTTATAGAGCAGTATATCATATAGATAAAGTTACGCTGGTTTATGGGATTACCCTGGGTTTCACATCCATGTAGCACTTTGCTTTACAGCTTATCGTCAGATCCCAAACCTGTTGGTTTATGGCATCTCTAGCAAGTGGCCTCTCTAGAAAATGGAAGAGGAAAAAACTTCGTTACTCTGTCAACAACAGGGGATTGTCTCCCTTTGGCTGTCAGTCATAAATGCCCTTCTTAATACCCACTCTGTTTCTCACTCAGACTGCTACTATTTATAGACATTTGGTCAGGTCTATTTCCACATCCCCTCTTTTATTATTATTTTTTCTTTCAATTCAACACCTCTCCTTTTTGAAATTTTGCTTCCCTAGGGAGTTCAGTACCATTTCTGCATAGAAATTATTTCTAAATGTTCAGTCTGTTTTCATTTTCTGTTTCTGCTCCTTCCAGGCTCAATCTCTTTTGGTGCTGGCACATCAAACATGTCGTAAAACACTTCCATTGGAATTTCCTTCCTTTCTTCTGTATGTCTGGTTTTTCATTGATTTAAGCGTCGTTTATGCTCCCATTGTTGTCTTTTTTTTTTTAAATACATAGTTTCCAATTCTTTTAATCACTACACCATCCCACCAACTCTCTTTACCATTCTTGTATACTTTAAAATGAACTTTGTCTCTGGCATCAAAATGTTTAGTTGAATTTCTCTATCTGTTTTTACCTTTGGCAACAATTTGTCAAAGATCGATTTAATCTTTTGAATGAACATTAGCTCTGTAGGTGACTTGCCTCAACTGGTATTCGGATTGGACATTATTCTGTACATCCTTCTTAAGAATTTAGTTAGAGCTTCATCATTTCCTAACTCGTTCCTTGCTTTTTTCCATGCTTGCTTGAAAGTATCTATGAATTGTTCTGCTTTCCCCTTTGGCCTTGGGTGGGAAAGGGTAAACATGTGCTTGACTGCATGCACTTTGCAGAATTTCTTGAACTCATATCCTATAAATTGTGTCCCATTGTCCAATGCTATGGTGTTCAGAACATCGTATCAAGCAAAAAGTTCATGCAGGAACTTTATTGTTCCCTTCAAGGTAGCTTCACTGTACCTACATACTTCCAACCACTTGGTAAAGCTATCAACAATGATCAAGTAGGATGTGCCATTCACTAGTCCAGTGTTGTCTATATGTATGCTGAACCACAGGCTATTCATCTCAGTCCACGATTGGTATTTCACCAATGGTGGGAGACAGGTAGAGTGGGCATTAATCGCAGTGAAGTTGTAAGGTGTCATTTGGACAGTGTGTCGGAATATCATTGGTTCATGTATAGTTCATGGAGAGTTTGTTGGATTGTTATGTTGTTGTTACCTTGCTTCGTTATATGTTTTATTATTACTACATATGTATGTGTGTATATAGATAGATAGATAGATAGATAGATAGATAGATAGATAGATAAAGTTAAATAAGGCTGGTTTATGAGATTCCTCCGGGTTTCATGTCCATAAAGCACTTAGCTTTACAGCATATTGTCAGATCCCAAACTTGTTGGCTTATAGTCTCTCTACAAAATGGAGGAGGAAGGGACTTCATTACTCTGTCAACAGCAGGGGATTATCTTCCTTTGGCTGTCAATTATAAATGACCCTTTTATCGTGTGGGTTGCAGTAGGCCAGCAGGAATTCCGGACATGCAAGGATGGTCTGAAGACCTCTGTTCTGGAGTTAAGGATGTTCCCTGAATCGAGGGAGTCCTTTAGTATCCTCGCCCATTCAGCTACACATAGTTTACAACACTTGGTCCCGTTTGTATTGGGGCCTGGATTTTCTAGGATTCTCCATGATATTATGTGTGGAATTCTGTTGTCCTTCAGCTGCCATACATGGCTGGCTAATGATGTAATGTATCTCCTTTCCGGTATCCTGAAGGAGGATCTGTGGTTGTAGTGGTGTTGCTTGAATGTGTTACTAGAGCATCCAATATATCTCTGTGTTCTGGTGTTGGTGTTGACACTGTTGTTACCACTGCTGGTGATACTGGTGCTGTTGGTGTTGGCATTGTTGAAGATGGCGATGGTGTTGGTGTTGCTACTACAGGCATTGGGAATGGTGCTGTTGTTGTTGCTATGGTCATCGTCATTGATGGAGTTGCTGTCCCTGATGTTATTGTTATCTTTAGCAATGGTTCTGCTTCTATTTCTGTTAGGGACACTCTCATTGCTGTTGTTGATGTTGTTATTGATGTCATCGTTGCCGATGCTGTTGCTGCTAATTCTATTTGTGTTTCTGCTGCTGCTAATATTGGTACTGTCGTCCTGCTACTGTGGTAGCCGTTGGGGAAGCTGCTGCTGTTAGGGTTGACCAGTACTTCAGCTTTATGGACGACTCCCTTGGTTTCACAGTGGCCTCCCACTGGGAATCTGTTGTAGTCCCAGCATGAGCATCTTGCCTCTGCTTGTGGCCTAGGGGTGCTAACTAGAATGCTCTTAATATTAGGGGCAC
Organism: Octopus bimaculoides; assembly: GCF_046866305.1. NCBI lineage: Eukaryota > Metazoa > Mollusca > Cephalopoda > Octopoda > Octopodidae > Octopus > Octopus bimaculoides. The sequence continues at coordinate 9,747,867 of NC_142956.1, forward strand.
AGCTAAATGGGACCTGAACACAGAGATACATCAGATGCTCCTGTAATACACTCAAGCAACGCCTCTCCAGCCAGAGAACCAGGTGGAATTTTTGTGAATTTGTATTCAACACAGATATTCATACAACTATGAAAAAAACAAAAAAGTTTTTGTGAGCGATCTAAGGGCTATTTAGCTGTTATTTTTAGCACATCTCACAACCATGTGGTAGCTTAGTTGTTTGTTTGTCACTCTGACATATTGATGTTTTTCAATATCTATCTCCCCATAAACACATTTAATGATCTATTGCTGGGATTTAAACAAAAAATTGGGACTGCCCATATTTTAAACTGTGATTTAAAAAAGATTCAAAAGATTTAAAATAAATAGTTTTTTTTTAATTTTGAAAAATTAAAAAAAAATTTTTTTCATAGTTGTATGAATTCCTTTTTGTAGAATTCAAATTCACAAAACGTTTCTGAAAATTCCAAAAAATTAAAAGGGGCTATGTGGGGTGCTTAAAGCAGAATTCTGCTGAGTGCCACTTCCGAACCACTAAGTTACGGGAACGTAAACACACTAGCATCGGTTGTCAAGCGATGGTAGGGGGACAAACACAGACACACAAGCACACATACATACATATATATATATATATATATATATATATATATATATATATATATATATATATATATACACACATATATATGACAGGCTTCTTTCAGTTTCCGTCTACCAAATCCACTCACAAGGCTTTGGTCAGCCTGAGGCTATAGTAGAAGACACTTGCCCAAGGTGTCACGCAGTGGGACTGAACCCGGAACCATGTGGTTGGTAAGCAAGCTACTTACCACACAGCCACTCCTGCGACTGTTGAGTTTTTTGATTTAGTTGAGTTTTGTTAATTTCCTATTGTGCCATTTTTCCATGATTCTCTTTCACTTGATCTAGATATTTAAAATTTTTGTTGAATTTCTGATCTTTGTGGTGTCTAAGAACTGATATTCATGTGAATGAGTTCTTTTTCAAATGCAATTCTGAAGAATTAAAATGGCATTTACTTTATCGCATGTTACTCCTTTTGCCCCATCTAAATTTGTCTTTTATAGACTCAAAGAGAAAGGAGATAATTTTCTGAAATAGTGTTCTGAATATGTTATAGTGTTGTTAAGGTCATTTGTTTAGCTGATGTAGTTTTTGTCTGGTAGGGAACATTCATAAAAATACTTTTTCTTTCCAAAGTGAAAAGTGCAGTAAATATTACTCATTCGCCCCACCACTCCTTAACAGGAAACTGGAAAAACAGACTTTTGGAATAGCTGTCATATGTTCTGAAATTTCCCTGTTTACATCAGGATTAACCCTTTCTCTCACGCATTGCAAAACAATGAAGAGAAGCGTTTTTAAACCGAAATTTTTTTTAATCCATGTCTTTTAAATGTCCCCCCCACACAAACACACACACACTCATTGTGCCTTTGGAACAGCAACAACCATGAAAATTATATACTTTTCTTTTCCCTAATTTTCTGTCATTTTATTATATTCTACATTGTGACTCGCATTAGAGGAAAATATCTTACACCCTCGTCCCTCCTTCATTGTATTTTTCACAATCAAGGAAAAGTAAAACATTTCAAGTGGATGTATGAGAAAAAAATTTGAATTTTGAAAAGTGAATCTATAAAGCGAAATTTTCAGTCATTTATTTAAACTTTCTCTGCTAACACATCAAGTTCATTATATGCAATACATGAATTTTGGGATTATAATTGATTAATTTTCCAAGATTTCTACAGCTGAGTGAACTGGAGCAACATGAAATAAAGTGTCTTGCTCAAGAACACAACACACAGCTTGGTCTAAGATTTAAACTCACAACCTCATGACTGTGAGCCTGATGCTCTAACCACTGAGCCATGTGCCTTCACACACGTACACACACAAACATACACACGCACACACAAACATGTATTTTATATATATATATATATATATGGGAGAATATACAAATAATAACAACAGACGAGGACAGGTGGTGTAAATAACAAAAGTATATATTAGTATGACGCTCGGGAATACGGAAAGTCTTTGACATTTCGAGCTACGCTCTTCAACAGAAAGACAAGGAGAAAAACACGGAGAAAAAAAATTGAATAGTGTTCAGTCAACGGTCAATATATATATATACACATACACACACACACACATATACATACATATGTACATAATACACACACACACTAGGCAGAAAACTAATAAAAGAAATAGAAAGATTACACATATATGTGTATATATGTATGCATGTTTGAGAAGCCCTTTATATGAAACCTGGGTTTAGTAGACACAACAAATTTCCCTCAAATGACCCCTTATTTTCTTTTTAAGAATGTGACACACAGTGTGGTCCTGGGATTTCTGCAAATGAAATAAGATCAGATGGTCACAGTTAGAATGCCTTTGATCATAAAGATGCTGGGTCTGGGATGGCCTGTGGTTAAACAAATAACAATGAAATGCTTTGTTCTACTCATCACAACACCCACTGTCAAAATTATCCCCTGGATGAAGGCTTGCGAGTGAGAAGAAACCAACATTAATAAGAACAGAACAAAATAAATGACTGTTTTACTCACCAGAACGTTTTTATTGTTGTTTAACATGTAAGACACACCAGGGTTTTGATCAAATCACTCACATGGAAAGGCAACAACACAGAAAATTACTACATTTCCTCGGGGTGGGCAACAAGGAAACCTTGTAATAGTAGGTCATCATCAACATCGTTTAATGTCAGCCTTCAGGTGTCAAATAAACTTTCAACAGTCATATATAAATTTATATTATTTCCAGGGTTTATTTCTGTGACACCTTTCATCTAATAACTAAAATATGTTTTGTCAATACTATCAACATCCTATAACGCCCACTGCTTGATGTCTACCTATTTACATTGTGACACCTGCCTGTGTGACTTTTTTCACTTCCTGCTACATACACTTATTCATGGTATTTATTTCTCTGGATGTGTTGCATGTGTTATGACTAATACTTGTTGACTGCCACTTTCTTACTTGTTATCTATATATATAAAAATGAGAATGTGTGTCTGTCTGTCTGTCTGTCTGTCTGTGTGTTTCCCTAAAACTCGAGAACTACACAACCAATTTCATTCAAATTTTACACATGTCTTACTTAGGGTTCCGGTTGTGTTTTAGTCAAAAAAAATTTTTAACTTCTTGCAGAGTTCGAGCCCAGGGCAACATAATATCTCCTCCACTATTTAAGTATTAGGTGTTAAAAGTGAAACAAAAACACTCATGTCAAATACTTTCACTTTAAAAATGAAACTATTCCACTAACTGAAACAATCACATTTCGAAACTGTAATGACAGATACTTTCACTTTAATGGTGTGTGTATATATATATATATATATATATATATATATATATATATACAGACAGAGAGAGAGAGAGAGAGAGAGAGAGAAAGAGAGAGAGATGTATATGTATACATATACATGTATATGTACACATATATGTATAGATATATATATAGATCTAGATCTATATGCATACATATATATGTATACATATGTGTAGATGTATATATATAGGTGTACATCTAATATGTACACATATATAAATGCATACAGATATCTATACATATATACACCCATACACACACACATATATGCACACAAACACACACATTAGTCATTTGTTTTCTTATCCAAAACTACGTCAAAAGTATTGAATGGATCTTTAAGAAATTTGGAAATTATATTCTATGCATAATGGCCATAACCTCCATGAAAATTCATATATTTTTGATGTTGATGAAATTTTAACCATACATATTACACACAAATAAAGTAATATTTCTAAAATTTTTTCTTCTTAGAAGTTACAAAGACCCCTTCATGGGGACTTCACACCCACAATTTAGTCATTTTTCCTAAGCAAAGACGAATACAGTTGTTCCATTGGTAGCTATAGGGTCACCCGAACATAACAGATGAGCATTATTTGTAATTCAACGGTACAACAGTGTAAGACTATCCTTTCAGATATACTTACGTTGTGATTTCTGCAATGTGGTGCATAAATTGTCAAGTAAATGAGATTCATCTTTGCCTCCACTGATTCACTTGCAAAGTGATGAGTAAAATTATTTTGTTGCAGACCTACTTTGAGTCTTTTTATTACCACTGCGACACATATAGTCCCCAGTTGGTAACATTGATTTCAAGGCCTTCCCAGATGAGTGACTGGTTGTTCTAAGACATTTATTGATTGTAAATATTTTCTAAATACACTTCCTTCTTGTTTTTTCTTCCTTTTCTTTTGCTGTGTGATTAGGATTTAGCAGATGGAACCTGAAAGAACCTCATCATATCTTTTATCATTTTATCATTGACTTGTTTCAGTTATCAGATTTCAGCCATGCTGGGGCGCCACCATGAAGAATCTTTAATTGAATGTATAAACCCCAGTATTCCTTTTTTTATTAAAGCCTGGTACTTATACTATTGGTCCCTTTCGCTGAACTGCTCAGTTATAGGGACATAAACAAACTAACACCAGTTGTCATGCAGTGGTCAGGGACAAACATAGACATGAAACTCACATACATACACGTATGCATGCATATATACATACATACATGCATACATACATACATACATACATACATACATACATACATACATACATACATACATACAAATGTTAACATAAAGCTAAAGATCAGTGAAAAAGAGAACACCTATGCTGAACTATTAAGAAATCTGCAGTTACTCTACCCAGATTACAAGTTCAGGTTTATACCTGTAATTATTGAGGCACTGGGATACGTAACACACTGCTTAAATACCAATTTTGAGAAATTATGGTTCTCAAAACCAGAAAGGATAAAGCTAATTTGAAGACTACAGATCCAATCCATCACTGGAACTGTAAAAATCTGTAAAACTTTCCAGAAGTTTATCATTTAAATATATATGAGTATGTCTAGATATGCAACTATATGCATACATAAAACAACATACACAAATCTACACATGCACTGACTCCAAATACTTCACATAGACACACATACACACATAAATGCCTCGGTGACATTATTGAAATTCCAATGAAGGAGCCTTGGATCTAGGTTAGAAACTGGCTCTTTCGATATTGGCAAAAAATCTTGAAATAAAATCGAACAATGACATATATATATAAACACACACACACACACACACACACGTGTGTGTTTATGTATATATAAAAGACAAAAGAGGATTAAAAAATCCAAGCAGATATTAATAAAGCACTCAATTTTTAAAAAATGGGTTAACTATATCCAACAATCAGACACCAATAAATGTAAGTAGAATACATAACCAAGGTAATTTGTGATATATATTACAAGTAGACCCAAATATCATTTAGAAAAATTCTGAGAAATTCAGAGTATTTGACAACAAAAATAGGTATAGAGAAAATCACATCTTTATTGTAGAATTCGCCTCATAAAGCAGACAATTGTTTCTGTTATCACCAAATTTAATATTTCCAAAAATACATAAACGAGGAGGTACCCAAAAGTAACAGGAAACGTTCTCTGTGGAGCAAGCCCAGAGTAATTCAGGCTTCTGCTGCTAGAAGCCACTTGGTGCAACTCTCAGGCATGAGTCTGCCAACTGGTGTCATTGAATGGAGTCGTAGTGCCATGTGGTGCGTCTTTGTTTTGCAGTGCCTCTCCCCTGTTCGTCGATTTTTGTGATGGCTGTAACGAAAACAAATGCACTTCCATGAAATTCTGTTTTCTGCTGGGGAAATGGCAGCCAAAATAGTCATGCTTCAAACAGCTTACAAGGACGCTGCCATGAGCAAAACACATGTTTACAAATGGTTTTCACACTTTAGGAGTGACCACTTGTCACTTGAAAATCAACCTTTATTCAGGTTGTTGACAACCTTGAAAATCAACCTTTATTCAGGAGGTTTATTCAACCTTTATTCAGGAGGTTTATTCAACCTTTATTCAGGAGGTTTATTCAACCTTTATTCAGGAGGTTTATTCAACCTTTATTCAGGAGGTTTATTCAACCTTTATTCAGGAGGTTTATTCAGCCTTTATTCAGGAGGTTTATTCAACCTTTATTCAGGAGGTTTATTCAACCTTTATTCAGGAGGTTTATTCAACCTTTATTCAGGAGGTTTATTCAACCTCCTGAAAGAATGAAAACATCACAAAAGTTCATGAACTAACCTTGGAGGACTGTCACTGAACAATTGACAAACTTGTTGATATTGTGTGTCCTGGAGCTCCTGCCAACAAATTTTGAGTGAGGAATTGAAAATGAAAAGAGTTACAGTTTAAGTAATATACACTCCATATAAAGCATTCATCAAGGAAGTAAGATAGAGATGTCCATTGGGATAGCATGGTTATATTTGAATCAGGATATGACTTGACAGATATAAGAAATATAAGATATGGTGTATATTTAAAGAAGTTGTTTTTAAGAAAAAAAGAAATTATTGTGCGAGAATAGAAAATAAAAACTAGTTAAAATAGTTTTTATTAGGCTACTTAAATGCAAACGAAAAGAACGGAGTTATTAGAGAATAGCTCTATATAATGGAAAAAAATTATTCAAGTGTAAAAACTTGTATTCATTTGTGTGAATTAAATATAAGATAAACAGATAAAAATAGAAGTATAGTTGTTAATATTACAGAATTAAAATAGTAAATACTTACTGTGGCTAAAAATATTGAAAAAAAACTGTTCCAGGAGAATGAAAATGAAAATGTAAAGTATTCAAAAAGCTAACAAATTAACAATGTAGGAGAGATAAAGCTGAGACAAAGTCGTTAGAATCCTTTTTAAAAAAAAGTTATAATTATCAGTATTTATTAGTTGACTATGTTTTTGTATAAATAATAAGAATGGAATATGAGTTGAGAATCTAGTTTTGCATAAAGGAAGTGGGAAGTCTATAGTAATATTATATAAATAAAAATTGTCTAACTGATATAATTGTGAATGTAAGAAAAAAAATTCTTTTTTATATTTATGGAGTAAAGGGTGCAAAAAGATAAATAAAAAACGATATCTATAAGTGCATACATTTTGTAGAAGAGTAAGGCACCAATAATAATTATTATCATATATGTGTAAGCATATATCAGCTGTAAGATGTAATTAAACATCAGGAAGGTTGGGAAGTAACTTTAAACGATAATAAAATTAGAATAGTTAAGAGAGGTGTGTCTTAAAATATATATTATACAAATGGAATAGATTACCAAGAAAAAACAAAAAAGAAAGGAAGAAATAAAGAAAATTGGACACCGAGAAATATTATAAGTGTTTGTATCTATGAGTTGTGATTAAGCATCAAACAGATTGTCAATCGGCAATTAAGATTAAATAATAATAATAATTGGAAGAGGTAAGAGAGGGATATATATAAGTACATATTATGCAAAACAAAAAAGTGCAGAAAAGGAAGGTATATATATATATATATATATATATATATATATATATATCAGGGAAGATCTAGAAATATAATTGAGAGAAAAAGGAGGTTTATAGAAATTTGGAAGAGATGTTAGATCAATATACGGTGGGTCATGTATTTATAAGAGGGGATGGACAAACAATAAATATATCCATATAGCATAAGATGAAATGATGTGCAGAGTATTATAAAAAAATAATAATCTAATATGATAGAGAAGGTTAGTATATAGAGAGAGGTATTATAACAAAAGACTTTTATTAGAAAGAGAAGGAACAAAGATAATAAGAGTTAAGGTAAGGGGGAGAAGAATATCATTTAAGAATAATAAAAAGGTATTTTGACATATGTTTACAAGAAAATACTTTTTCATCTCTAGAATTGACAAGGAAACCATTCATTTTCATTATTTTATAACTCTCTTCCAGGCATAGTTTATAGATTTTGTTATTATGTCTACAAGATGGGGCTAAAGATAGTATTTTCCAAGAAACTAAGTAATCTATATTGCTTCTTTTGAGTAGCCAAACTTTTTTGGATAGACTTATGCTATTCTCTTTTCTAGGGTCATTAAAGGATGATTTATGATTATTAATTATTAATTTAAAGAATTCTTTGCTCAACTGATGTATATATATTTAGAGAGATTATGGGTAATAATTGTTGCTTGGTATACTACTGCTTTCAATTTACAATTTCCATCTACTTCACAAGTATTGGGGTTTTTACAATTACAATTTGAATTATTAGTTGGTACTATATTATTATGTCTATATGTATTAGGAGTAATTGTGTATATATATATGTATTAGGAGTAAATGTATATATATATGTATATATGTATTAGGAGTAAATGTGTGTGTGTGTATATATATATAAAGGTTATGAAGGGTATTGGAGTCAACCAAACCCTAAAGATACAGGCAATACCGAGTAAGTGCTGTATACCGACTAGTTATGCCCCTGTCGTAGCAACATGAGTGGGGAATATAACATAGGTCGTGTATTAGCGTGTGTATGTATAAAGAGAGAAAAATATAAAGAGACCAATGGCAAAGTTAGAATTATATTTTATGTATAAAGTCTTACGGGTGTTTCAGGGAAAATCCAATGTATCCCTTCATCGGAGACGGTAATAGTAGAGGAATGGATTATTACCTCTATAAGAGGAGATTTGTAGTAAGAAGTGAGAGCGATGCTCTGAAAAAAGAACAAAGAAGAAACAGTACTTAGAGTGTAGCTTCATTCCAGCAGTAAACATCCATGTAAAGAATCCTTGTGGGTATTTTCCGGAGATAATTGTAGTAGCAAAGGTGGATATGTATCATATCATATCCAGTGTACTCTGTGCATTGTTTACTCAAAGGATAGTCGATTCGGACTATCCTTTGAGTAAACAATGCACAGAGTACTCCGGACACGATATGATATATATCCACCTTTGCTACTACAATTATCTCTGGAAAATACCCACAAGGATTCTTTACATGGATGTTTATTGCTGGAATGAAGCTACACTCCAAGTATTGTCTCTTCTTTGTTCTTTCTTCAGAGCATCGCTCTCACTTCTTACTACAAATCTCCTCTTATAGAGGTAATAATCTATTCTTCCACTATTACCGTCTCTGATGAAGGGATACATTGGATTTTCCCTGAAACACCGTAAGACTTTATACATAAAATATAATTCTAGCTTTGCCATTGGTCTCTTTATCTTTTTCTCTCTTTATACATACATATATATATATATATATATATATATATATATATATATATATATATATGCATATATGGGTACAGGACGTCACAAAATGTAAACAGCATGAAATACGAAAACAAAGTTGGGTACACAAACAATGAGAGAAACAAATGGAAAACAAGACAAGTAACATAAAGAACGACCCTTCATCAGTTGTTGGTTGTCCATCTACTTCTCATTTCGAGCATTGAACAACAATATGAGACTTTGAAGGCAGTTGCTCCCAAAAAAGCCAAAATAAAATTTGGGAATTTGTGAAGGGTCAAAATGAGTATGTATTTACCTTTTGAGGAATCACTGTAAAACAGCCTTATTTACACAGAGCCTCAGCAGCTCTCTCCACCTGTCTCTGCACATTCAGGGTAAATTGAGGTAAGACAGCTGTTTTCATGAAAGACCCAGATGACTGAATGACAGGTGTAGGTCATAGCATATAGCCAAAGCCACAAGCAGTGCTCTATGACAGTATGTAACTTCAGGATTTTCTGTCTGGGTTTTCTCCCATAGGCTTTTCCCACCCAAAGAATAACCCACAAGAAATCTGAGACAGGTATTGGCATTGGATTTTCTGACTGGGTTTCAGGTAGTACTGGATTTCAGGTTACTAGTAGCAGATTCTAAGACCTGACAATATATATATATATTCTTTCATTCTTGTACTTCTTTCAGTCATTAGACTGTGGCCATGCTGGGACAGCACCATGAATTTTTAGTTGAATAGATGAACCCTAGTACTGATATTTTAAAGCCTAGTAGACTCTGACAGAATAAGATTCTATCAGAGTCTTTTGCCAAACCACTAAGTTACAGGGATGAAAATACACCGACAACAATTGTCGAGCTGTGGGGTTGGGAGGGGCAACAAACACAGACACAAAGATACACACACACACACACACACACACACACACACATATACAATGGGCTTCTTTCAGTTTCCGTCTACCAAATCCACTCACACAGCTTTGGTTGGCCTCAGGCTGTAGTAGAAGACATTTACCCAAGGCACCATGCAGTGGGACTGAACCCAGAGCCATGTTGTTGGAAAGCAAGCTTCTTACCACACAGCTACAACTACAAGGATGGAAGTTAACAAGTTTCAATAGTAGATCACATACATTTCTGCATCCCACATCAGCTTTAAGTTGCAAGGTTCATATTTATATAGTATTATGTAAAATTACTCTTATATATATATATATATATATATATATATATATATATATTACATAAGATTACATTTTTATCAACATCACCTATTCCTATGGAGGGTATAATTTGTAATCTTCGAAACATATGTTGGAAATAAAAGTATTCAGTTAACATATGCGTTTTACTCCATTTACTAAATTTATATATTTACTCAAGTACCCAAAATAACAAGGAGTTTCTACCTCATAAACAGGAGTTACACCACAGTCATTTTGTGATCTTTGCTACCCTGGTATCTATTAACCAATTTATTTTGTCGGAGTTAATTATTAACTAGGAGAAAATAAATACATATAATATAATATATATATATATATATATATATATATATATATATATATATATATATATATATATATATATATATATTGAACACACTTACACAAGGTGTGCGTGTTGTTATTGTTAGTTCGTGGGCTGGCTGCTTTTTAGATATAATAGAATATCTTCTCAATGCACCCGGAATTAAATAAACCTGAAAGTAAGTCATAGGAAAGCAAGACAACTGACACCAGGTCCTTTTCATTGTTGTGACTTTTCAATACCATGTACTGAACAATTTTTTCTGAAAGCCAACTCATGCGAATTTTCCGAAACTTTTCTCACCCATGGAAAGAATTTTCACAAATTCCAATATAATAAGTATCTACACCATCTGAAGGAATTTGTAGGAAATGTCATTAAAAAATATACATTTGTCTGTAATGAGTCAACAAAGACCAAGGTGGGGGCACACTTATGTAGGTATGCCTCTGAAAATATCAATTCATTTTTGAAAAAAAAAAATCCTCAGTTGCCATTTTTAATATTTTTCCTCTCCACCATCAAAACCATTTTTCTTTCTTTTATCCCCACACCCCCACACTTTTGCTACTTGTTTATGAATTTTTGTCACCTTAAAATTACATTTTGGTAATTTCCTATTTAACTTTCATAAAATCGAATTTGTTTCAATTTCATTTCCACTCAATTAATGCCTTGCTGCTCCTTGTTTTATTGTGAATCCCAATGAAATGCTTACAGATCAGTAGATAACAAAATTCAGCATTTTTAAATGAAGTAAATGATGATTGACTACTTATAGGTGATTCTGAACCATTTTTTAATGCTGATTTCAAATATGTTTTTAATTTTTGCCTGTCCTGTACAGATTTTTCACAAATGGCTGCCAAATATATGATGATTTTTCTTGTCATTTTGTGGCAGACTTTTAGATAGAAGTATGATGAAATTAAGAACAAATGACTAGAACAATAACAAAAAAGATATGAACAATGTATATAGTCTTACATGCTGACTAAATATATATTTTTAATGCACTTACCATGGCTTTAAAGTAATTTTACTCCTTTTCAAACTTTCTTTTTTTCCTTTTTTGATTTTCTTTCAACTTTTTGTAGTTGCTTGCAGTCAGGGTCCACCAGTAATCCACCATCATGTTTATGTTCCAGCTGCCCTGGTATCTCCTCTCCATTTTTTTTTATGTTCTGGTGAAATCTCTCACCATGCTCTTCACCCAGATTGCCAAAATTCTCCAAGAAATAGTCAAGGTGTGGGTGAAAACAATGCATTTTAACACTCATATTGCACCCAAGTTTTTTGAAGTTTTGAAACATGGTATCAACTATGTCTTTGTAATTTGAACACTTATTGTTTCCCAAAAAATTCTCAACAACACACTTGAAGCTCACTCATGCCTGATTTTGAGATTCATGCATGGATTTCTCATAATCTGGGTCTTTCATTAGTTTACAAATGTCAGGACCAACAAATATTCCTACTTTAATTTTCTCACTTGTGGAGGCACAATGGACCAGTGATTAGGGCAGCGGACTCGCGGTCATAGGATCGCAGTTCTATTCCCAGACCGGGCGTTGTGAGTGTTTATTGAGCGAAAACACCTAAAGCTCCACTAGGCTCCGGCAGGGGATGGTGGCGACCCCTGCTGTACTCTTTCACCACAACTTTCTCTCACTCTTTCTTCCTGTTTCTGTTGTACCTGTAATTCAAAGGGTCAGCCTTGTCACACTGTGTCACACTGAATATCCCCAAGAACTATGTTAAGGGTACACATGTCTGTGGAGTGCTCAGCCACTTGCACGTTAATTTCACGAGCAGGCTGTTCCGTTGATCGAATCAACTGGAACCCTCGACGTCGTAAGCGACAGAGTGCCGACAACAACAATTTTCTCACTGGCTATATTTGGGAATTTTTTTGTGAGATACTGCAAACATGGTCCATCTACAGGCAAAGATTTAACAAATTGTTTCATCAAACCCAGTTTGATGGGCTAAGGTAGTAGCAGTACTTTTGTAGGTTCAATCAAGGGCTTGTGCAGGATATTTTTGGATCCAGTGAACAACAACAATAATAATAATAATAATGATGACGATGATGATGATAATGGTGAAATTAAGAATAAAAACGAGCAAGGTACCGACAGCAAAGATGAAGCTGAAGTCAAGAAAAATATTCCAACAGAGAGCAAGGTCCAAGTACTCGACGTAAACACTCGGTTTTTCTTGGAACAAATAAGGGCAGCAGAGATACTCCACGGAGTGCCACTCAAGTCTGAGTATGAACTCATTCCTTTTAATCGTTTTTCAGCCACTCGAATCTTCCTCGTAGAACCTGGTCTTGGCAAAAGGGTCGTCGAGAAACCAATTGGCTTCAAGAAGAAAGACCTCAGTGAGGTGATTCAGTTCTCAGTTGACCAACTGAATGAAAACCGCAAAGGGATGGGCCAATATGGCGCCGAGAACTTTGCCGAGGGCATTTACCGTACCGATCCAACAAGTGGTTCACACTACGAGCTTTACTTCCACGACATTGACCGACCTGGCATGAAAAACTACTACTCAAAGCTCTCCGTGATCCGGCCTTTCGGCCCCATGCAGTTGATCACGAAAAACTGGGTGAATACGAAAATGGATCAACTTAATCCTTCCGCTCTCCGGACGGACAGCGACCTTCCGCCTGTTCCTCGACCGTTTTGTGCGCACTTGCGTTCTGCAGGACAAACGAGTGTTTCTCACAGTTGTGTACTTTGGCAAGGAGGGACTTTCCACGGTCAAGGACATGCTGTCAGGGATGGCCCACACTTACAAGGTTAAATATATCAAGCTGATCAGCCTGAAGGAGAAGTTCTCGCGTGGCCAAGGGCTTCAGGTTGGTGCCCTCAACTGGCGCAACAGCAATGTACTCATGTTTTTCTGCGATGTCGACATTGTGTTCGGTGTGAACTTCTTGGAGCGATGTCGACTGAACGCAACTCCAGACAAACGTGTTTACTACCCTATTGTTTTCAGCCTGTATAACCCCAACGTCGCCTATTCCCTCCACGACATGCTCATACCCCCGGAGAAGGACCAATTGGTGATATCGAGGGACACAGGGTTCTGGAGGGATTTCGGTTATGGAATAACGTGTCAGTACAAGTCAGACTTCCTCACCATCCGTGGATTCGACGAGCAGATCACCGGCTGGGTCGGCGAGGACGTGCTGCTCTACCAGAAGTACGTGCGCAGCAAGTTCCTGGTGATAAGGGCAACGGATCCGGGGATATTCAACCTGTACCACGAAAAAACATGCGACCCCAGCCTCACCCCAAAGCAATATCGCAGCTGCATCCAATCGAAGGCCCTGAATGAGGCGTGACACGCACAGCTTGGACTCTTGGCATTCAAGGACGAAATAGACATACACCAGGGCTACAAACGCCTGAGTAGTCGATGAGGTGGGCGTGGGTGGGGAGGGAAGGGAGGAGGGTTAGTGGGGGTGGGTGTATATATATATATATATATAAAAGTGAGCTGGAGTAGTGGAAAGGGCGCAAGAATTTTGAGTGCATATATGTGTGTGGGTGTATGTTTCTTACTCTGTGTGTGTGTTTCTTACTCTGTGTGTGTGTGTGTGTGTGTGTGTCTTCATGTATGTGTCGGATCAAATACTCTTGGAAAACAATTTTATGCGAGAAACAATAAACAAAAAAAATTTATGAACAGTCTGCATTGTAGTATGCTCCCACTGGCAGCCGGACACCGTTGCTGTTGTGGGTTAGGCCGGTTAATGTGCAATAAATACATTTAGTGGCAAACAAAACAAGGGTTTTCCTTTTTTTTTTGGTCTTTCCTACAAAGTGGAATTTGTGAGAAATTTTGCTGAAGAAAAATTCATCAAAAGAAATTTCGGTTTGAAGGATCCCATCAGGTTTTTTTTATATTTATTCATAAAGACTTTCTTAATTAATGCTTTCGTAAAAGCTTTTGTAGTTTTCTTTTCTTTAAATGTTGATAGAGGCGCAGGTGTGGCTGTGTGGTAAAAAGCTTGCACATACCAACCACATGGTCCCTGGTTCAGTCCCACTTCGTGGCATCTTGGGCAAGTGTCTTCTACTATAGCCTCGGGCCGACCAAAGCCTTGTGAGTGGATTTGGTAGACGGAAACTGAAAGAAGCCCATAGTATATATATATATATATATATATATATATATATATCATATAGGAGTGGCTGTGTGCTAAGAAGCTTGCTTTCCAACCTCATGCTTCCAGGTTCAGTCCCACTGCATGGCACCTTGGGCATGAGTCTTCTGCTATAGCCTTAAGCCGACCAAAGCCTTGTGAGTGGATTTGGTTGATGGAAACTGAATGAAGCCTGTTGTGTATGTATGTATATATATATATATATATATGCGTGTCTGTTTGTCCCTCCACCATCGCTTGACAACTGATGTTGGTGTGTTTGCATCCCCGTAACTTAGCGTTTCGGCAAAAGAGACTGATAGAACAAGTACTAGGCTTACAAAGAATAAGTCCTGGGGTCGCTTCGTTCAACTAAAGGTGCTGCTCCAGCAGGGCGACAGTCTAATGAACCAAAACAAATAAAAGATAATATGGTCACAATGAATTGTCTTATGATGAATTTCTCTTCTGGCAATTTTTTCCAGACAGGGGAAGGGAGACATATTAGAGTCTCCCCTGCTGTCCCTTATTCCCACCACCACCTGTCACTTTTATTTATTTGTAAAAGGTACTTTTTTGGGGTTTTTTTTTTTTTTTTTGCTTCTCATTTTTCTTTTCAGTTTCAGTAAAGGAGTCGCCCCACTCCTTGATGGGTTGTCTCCTCAGTCGTCATCATCATCATCAGATGAAGAATCGTTTCCATTGGAAGTAAACCACATTAGGGCCAGAGGGGAAAAATGAACCTCGTCCCCCCAGAATACGGTGAAATACAACATGGCAATCAAATGGTAAGTAAAAAAATTATTGAGAAAAAAATTGTTTGAAAAAAAAAAAGGATATAATTGTAAATAGACAATAAACGATGAAATTAATTGTAAAGACATAACCACCCTGCAGTGGAGCCAGGGTGGCCGTCTCATCCTCATTTGTATAAATTCATTTTTCATATGTTATATGTCCCCACATGCTTTTTGTGGCCCCTTGTTGTTAATAAAAAAGCACAGTGCATTCTGTCAACACCCCAAATGTAAAATTCTTCCCTGAAGACAGAGGCTGGTGTTACCCAATGATGGAATCAAGTTACAATCATTATTTTGGACCACCAAACCCCTCCACCCACCCAAACAACTGCTGGATTCCCAAAGCTCTTATTCAACCCCTTTAATTCCTGATACCATTTATATTCTGTGTAATTTGGACCTTTTTATGTGCATACATGTGTATATTTTTTGTATACCAACATGTCTAACTTGCTTCTCCTTACATTTACTCCTCTTCCTGCTCAAGTTGAAATCTCTTGAGTACTACGAAGGGTATTCTATGTTGAGACTACCTGTCTCCAATCTATAAACTACACACATATGTATATAGGCACAGGAGTGGCTGTGTGGTAAGTAGCCTGCTGACCAACCACATGGTCCTGGGTTCAGTCCCACTGCATGCCACCTTGGGC
Organism: Octopus bimaculoides; assembly: GCF_046866305.1. NCBI lineage: Eukaryota > Metazoa > Mollusca > Cephalopoda > Octopoda > Octopodidae > Octopus > Octopus bimaculoides. Next base: position 9,764,263 of record NC_142956.1, read on the forward strand.
AAGTGTCTTCTACTATAGCCCTCGGCCAACCAAAGCCTTGTGAGTGGATTTGGTTGATGGACACTGAAAAAAGCCTGTGGTGTTTGTATGTGTATGCATATATATATATATATATATATATATATATATATATATATATATATATATATACATATATATATATATATATATATATATATATATATATATATATTAGTTGAAGAGCGTAGGCTCGAAACGTCAAAGACTTTCTCTATTCCTGAGCGTTAAACTAATGCATCCATTTGTTGTTTACATGGATAGTTTATGGATAGCTTATCCTGCATTTGAGAATAAAATTATTTCCTTATTTGTATCTTATATAGATTTTTAATTTCTTCCTGTAATAATAATGTATATTACATGAAATGTTTGCCTTGCCTTAATGTTTAGTGTACAGTATAAAAGTTATGTATCCGCTGCATTGGAAATCTGCAATGACTCCATAACTACTGTCCTAGCTATAACCCTGGAGTCCCAGTAATCCGTTACAGTACTTATCTAGTGTACCTAATTATTTAAATCACCTGTAAACTAAACCCCCATACTTTTTGTGAATCATCATCATCGTCGTTTAACGTCCGCTTTCCTTGCTAGCATGGGTTGAACGATTTGACTGAGGACTGGTGAAACCAGATGGCTACACCAGGCTCCATATCTTCAAAACATCTAGTTAGAATAGAGGCAGCTGACGAAGGATTAATTCCAAGTGGCTTTCTGTTTTCCTATGTGTTCGTTCTGTTGTCTGTAGTTCATTGTTCTAACATCCTGTACCCTGATATGCATCTATATACACATGTAGATGTAAGTATGTACATATATGTGTGTATACATGCATACATATTCTTTGTATTATTATATATATATATTTAAAATACAAAAAAGGGACAACAAAACATCCAGAGAGATGATACAAAGAAAACAAGGATGGGTCATTCGGAGTTTTCTTTCCTCAGTCGAGTTCCAGATTCTCTTTGCAATTTCTCCTTGTATCTGTGTTTGTCCTCCGCCACCACTTCACAGCCGGTGTTGGTGTGTTTATGGCCCCATCACTTAATGGTTTGGCAGAAGAAAACTGATAGAATAAGAACTGAACTTTAAAAATAAAACACTGCCAGGTTCGACTTGAATGGTTCAACCTTTGAATGTGGTGCTCCAGCATGGCTGCAGCCAAGCATTTTGTCCAGGATGCTAGAAATGTTGCCAGGTCACTGAACTGAGGCCAAATGGTGAAGATTGGTGTAATTATAATTAAGGGAAATATTTTAATTAATTTGAAGTACACAGTGATGAAACAGAAAGATTCATTTCATTAATTAATTGTATTCTTTAATTAATTATTGTTGTTTAACCCCAGGTCAGTCCTGATCCTGACAGACCAATGATCGAATATGTTCCATCTGTGACCATCCCATCTTTTATTCAGGCATAGTGTACCTAGGACTACATTATCTTAATGTATAGTATAGTAATTAGTATTAGTGGCTATAGTTGTTGTTTAACCCCAGGTCAGTCCAGATCCAGTCAGACGTTCCAGTTGTGACCATCCCATCTTTTACTCACACACAACCTAATCTTTGATTAAATTTTAATTACTGAACATATATTTTAATGATTTAATTAAATCAATTAAGAGTAATTAGCCGAAAGTTAGACTGCAATTCCACGAACAGGCATCTCCGGACACTTAGAAATCTGTATTTCTTTTTATTTTTCACTTGTTTTAGGCACGAGCCCGTGGCCATGCTGGAGTACCACCTTGAAGAATTCTACAACCAAATGAATCAACCTGAGGAATTTTTTCTTTTATTTCTTTTAATCTTACATCATTTGACAGAAACCATTATGGGGTCAGTTGGCCCCATAATAGGTCTGTGCGGTCATCTGACAGGGACAGTTTCTTTAATTAATTTATACGAATTGTATGCATGTTTGTAACGGTTAGATGGGAGTGGGGAGCGCTAGGAATGTGGCTTGTCGGGGTAGAACCCCTAAAATGTTGGACTAGTTGATTACATGGACTCCAGTGGTCAACTGGCACCTATTTTATCGACCCCCGAAAGAACGAGAGGCAAAATCGACCTCTGTGGAAATTGAACTCGAAACATAAAGACAAACGAACGGCTGCCAAACATTTCGCCAGCTCTCTTTACTTTCATTTGACTGCGGCCATGCTGGAGCACCGCCTTTATAGTCGAGCAAATCGACCCCAGGACTTATACTTTAGAAGCCTAATACTTATTTTATCGGTCTCTTTTGCCGAAACCACTAGGTTACGGGAACAGCATCGGTTGTCAAGCGATGGTAGGGGGACAAACACAGACACACAAACATATATATATATACATATATTTTGAGGGAGGGGACTAGTCGATTATGTTGACCCCGTAGCGTTTTAATTCATCGCCCCTTATAAGTCGACATCGGCGGAATTTGAACTCAGAACGTAAAGACGGACTGAACACCGTTAAGCATTTCGCCCGGCGTGCTAACGATTCTGCCTTCAAAAATGATAATAAAGTCCGTAATCCTTTCAATTATACGCACGAGCGGGGGGTGGTTAATTATATTAACCCCTCAATGTTCGTCTTTTAATTAATAATCGGTCCCAAAGGGATCTTAGAAGCTAAAATGCATTTGTCCACCGAGATTAAAATTTCTGATTGCCGAGAAACAAAGGGAAGTAACTCGTCATGGTGAAAATAGAGACGTTACAGATAGATGGCGCTGGTGTTTGTTGTTGGTTTGTCATAGTAATGGCGGCAGGAACACGTTAAAATTACTCTTTTACTTGTTTCAGTCATTTGACTGCGGCCTTGCTGAAGCACCGCCTTTTTTAGTCGGTCAAATCGACCCCAGGACTTATTCTTTGTAAGCCTGGTACTTATTCTATCAGTCTCTTTTGCCGAAACCGCTAATTTACGTTGACGTAAACACACCAGCATCGGTTGTCAAGCAATGTTGGGAGGTGGGGACAAACACAGACACACAAACATATATATATATATATATATATATATATATATACACATATATTTTGAGGAAGGGGACTAGTCGATTACGTTGACCCCCTAGCGTTTTAATTCATCGCCCCTTATAGGTTGAAAGGAACAGTCGACATGGGCGGAATTTGAACTCAGAATATATATATATTTATTTATATATATATATTTATACATACATTTATTTATTTATACTTATTTATTTATATTTGTTTATTTATATATATATATTTATTTATAGTCAGGATTTGACTGCTGTTTTTCAGCGTGGCGGTATCTCTTAGATACCCTGTATTATAATTTTAAATAATTATTACCTTTGATGGTTTTTATTCCCATGCTGGCCACTTGATAAGATCAATATTATCGATCTTATCCTTATTTATATAAATATTTATTTATATATATATATATACATTATTTATATATATATATATATATATATATATATATATATATATATATATATATATATATATGTATTTATTTATTTATATATTTATATTTATTTATTTATTGATTTAAAAGAGTTCCAACACGTAAAAGCACCTACACTCTCTGAGTGGTTGGCGTTAGGAAGGGCATCCAGCTGTAGAAACTCTGCCAAATTAGATTGGAGCCTGGTGTTGCCATCCGGTTTCACCAGTCCTCAGTCAAGTCGTCCAACCCATGCTAGCATGGAAAGCGGACGTTAAACGATGATGATGATGAAATATATATATTAATAAATATAAATAAATAAATAAATATAAATAAACATATATAAATAGATAAATATATATAAATTAATAAATATATAAATAAAAAATATATATAATTAAATTAATAAATATCATCATCATCATCATCGTTTAACGTCCGCTTTCCATGCTAGCATGGGTTGGACGATTTGATAAATAAATAAACACATATATAAATAAATATATATAAATAATTAAATATAAAAATAAATAAATATATAAATAAATACATATAAAGAAATATATACATACAAATAAATATATATATATTTATAAATAAATCTATATATAAATGAATAAATATATAAATAAATAAATATATATATAAATAAAAAATACATATATAAATCAATCAATAAATAAATATATATAAAAATAAATATATAATTAAATAAATAAATATATATATATAAATAAATATATATATAAATATATTTATTTATTTATATATTTATATATATAAATTAATAAATAAATATATATATTTGTGGTTTTATTGTCTAATCTTTTTTCTTTTTTGTTTTTTTTCTTTGTCTTTGCAGCTTTTCCACATAGATGTTGGTATATATAACATTATACATTACATAAATGTGTATGTGTGCGTGTGTGTGTACAACATGTCCATATACGCATGCATATATACACAGACTGAGAGAAGAAGAAGAGAAGGGGAGTTAGCTGCCTGCTCATATTTGTACTGATGATGTTATTGAAATTACAATAATTATTATTCTTATTAATCTCCCTTCCAACATTCTTGCCTCCTGTTTTCATTTCTTCCTTATTCCTCCTCCTCCTCTTCCTCCCCATCATACCACAACCTCTGACCCCTTGCTGCTTCTCCTTAACCATATATAGACACGCTTGTGCACATAGATGCCATCTGCCAAATTTCTTTTCTGCTGTGGTGGTGGCAGTGCTGGTTTTTGTCCTTTTCTCTCACTATCAGCTTGGTGTAATAATATTTTTCTTTCATAAATGGTTGCTGACCGCACCATATACAGTAAGGTTTTAGCAAAGTTGTATTGGAATAATGGGACTGGGGAGCGGGACATCTTTAAAAATGTGTGTGTGCATGTGTCTTTCTGTAAGAAATATATACAAGGGGGTGCCAAAGGTCATGTGCCAAGATTAAGACTCTAGTATCTCTATTGCACATTTCAAAAACAACCCATTTATATTTAATTAGAAAGCAAAACAAATTAGCAAATGTCTGTAGCTTTTATTCTTCGTTGCATTGTTGTGTGAGGAATATCAACTCCCTGTGACAATGTGTGCACTAATTTCTTTGGACTTTTTTTCTTTTTAAAGCCTGTTTCTGACAGAGACATCTCGGTGGTGGGGGTCCACTTTGCTATGTGTTGGGCACACCGAATTGCATGAACTTCTCGGACAAATTGACCGGCTGTTGTATGCGATGTTGCTTTTTCTCACGATGCTTTTGGTTGGAGATGTCCACAACTGTTCTGTTCTGTTTTGTTGCACCATCGCAACCAGACTGAAAAACAAGTCCAATGTGCTCCGGAATTGTCAAAGACATGTTTCAGTTTTTCTAAAATGAAAAGAAATAATAATAATAATAGTAATAATAATGATTTCTTGTTACTCTTATCAAACTCATTGGGCCCCAGGCTAAGCTAAACTGTCCTTATTCTCCCCACCAAAGTGAGGGAGTTTGTGTGTGCTCAATGTTTTCCCATTAGATAGTCTGGTAGGTCTGTTGTCCCTTCATTTAGTTCCTTAGCCATCATAACTGCCCCCGTTTCTCTTTCTCCCCCCCCCCCCCCCATCCCTATTTTCTCTCTCTCTCTCTCTCTCTCTCTCTCTCTGCCTCTTCAGTATGTATGTGTTGGGGGAGTCTGTAATGTTGTCATGGTTACTGTTTTTTTTTTCGTTTGTTCGTTTGCTTTTTCACAACTACAGCTTTACTATTAACAATATTTCAGTCGCATTTTTAAATCTGATAATTTCAGGGGCAGGTAACTCATGATTGTCACCTCATCCCTCCCTCCTTATTTCTAATATATTTCTAAATTCTGTTGCTACAACTACTTTCACGACGACCACCACCACCCACAAGTACTGCTGCTACTACTACTGTCGTTAATTATTAATAGGGCAGTCATGTCTCTGAATCGGCAGAGCATCAGACAAAAGGTGCTTTATGGGTAGGTAAGTCTGTTTCCCTTGCTAGTTTTGAATCTGTCAGAATACAGGATGGGCCCAAAGTCACACACTGAGACCCCCCTCTCCCCCATATTTCAAAAACAGCACTTTATGGTTAATTACAACACAAAACTAATTAGCAAATGTCAACATCTTGATCACAAGGGTTCGAAACATTCACCATTTGCAGCTTTTTTTATTGTTTGTTGTTGTACAAGGAACACAATTTCCTGCAGAGATCTTTGCACTGGTTTCTTTGGACTTTTGTTTAGCACAGGTGGGGGAGGGGGCAACCATTGGTATTTATCCTGCACACTGCATGTTGCATGGACTCTTTGCACTAATCAGGCGCAGGCTGTGTGGTAAAGAAGCTTGCTTTCCAACCACATGGTTCCTGGTTCAGTCCCACTGCGTGGCACTTTAAACAAGTGTCCACTAAGCCTCGGGCCAACCAAAGCCTTGCGAGTGGATTTGGTTGACAGAAACTGAAAGAAGCCCGTCGTGTATATATATATATATATATATATATATATATATATATATGTGTGTGTGTGTGTGTGTGTACATGTTAGTGTGTCTGTCTGTCCCTGCCACCATTGTTTGATAGCCGATGGTGTGTCTACGTCCCCCGTAACTTAGCAGTTTGGCAAAAGAGATAGAATAAGTACTAGGCTTAGAAAAAATAAGTCCTAGAGTCAATTTGTTCGACTGAGAGGCAGTGCTCCAGCATGGCTGCAGTCATGTGACTGAAACAAATAAAACAATAATCGACCAACAGTGTTTCAATGTTACACAAAATAATAATGATGATTAATAGTAGTATAAGATGTTATATTTTCGCGTGTGACTTTTGGCCCACCCTGTACTTAAGGAGGTTATATCCCTGTTCCCAGAAATATGACCACCACCACAAAAAATAATAATTTTTTTGCTATTGAAGTATCGAACGGGGTAGACAACTCTAGATATGTTTTGCTCTTATTTGACCTCAGTGAATTACAGCTTGTTTTTGCCAGATGGTAAGATGCATCTGTATACACACACACACACACACATGTTGCTGCATACAGATAGATAGATCTGAGTGCACACGGAATTACATTGTGTGTGCATGGTGCGAGATATATAAATTCTGTGCACACATACTTGATTGCACATGTATATCTCTAGTCTTTAAACATATTTAAAGCTGTGGTCATGCTGGGGCACCACCATTGACTGTGCTACACTATTATTTGGAACCTCTGATAGGTGGCATTTGGTCAATGAGAGAGTCTGATTACTGCTGCTCTCACCTGCGTTTCCTGCCGTAAAGTAGTCTCATCTGGAACCCTTGACAGGAAGAGACCCCGTTTTGTGTGTATATATATATATCTAAATGTATATGTATAAATCTTGTGTGATCTTAGTATTGTCTGGTTGCCTGAGGAGGTCAATAACACTGAAACCTATCCAAAGTTGTCCCCCCACTATTGCAATTTATTTTAATTTCTAAATCTTTTTTCTAATTTAATTTACCTTTGTTGGGTTCGTTCTCTTCAAATGAACCTTCATACTAATTACTTCTCTTCTCGTTATGGATGTAACTTTTAGTTGAAATCTCTTGCTTCTCTGTTTTTTTTTAATTTGACTGGTGGGTCCACCTGCTGTGTGGTCCTGATCCCTTTCGTCTTTGCAAAATTTACCCATTTGTCTGGAAGTTATCCGGAGACAACGTCGGGGCCACAATTGTGTGGGTCTGCCGTTTTATGCACCTTTGAGTTCTTAAACACCCTCTGTAACATGCTGGTTGGTACCACAACATAGTTACGAGGTGTCCGGTATTGTTCCTCCAACCGTATGAACTCTTAGCCAGGCAATTTCAGGAAAGGAAACCTGGAGGTTCCAACCAGACACGATACTTCGCTATCGATATATTCGCACAGAATATTTCATTTTAAGCATTCGCGTAAGTATAAGGGGATATGATAGTAAGGCGGGGTAAATAAAATTCGTACGTGAAATATTTCTTTCACCTATCAGAACAGGGTTTGAAATTTGGTTGAGTGGGTAGTCGGAATATATTAAACCCGAAGCTTGACTGGCACTTATTTTATCAACAACAAAAGGATCAAGGGAACCATCGACTTAGGTGTAGTTCGAACTCAGATCTGCTAACGATTCTGCCTTCAAAAATAATAATAAAGTCCGTAATCCTTTCAATTATACGCACGAGCGGGGGTGGTTAATTATATTAACCCCTCAATGTTCGTCTTTTAATTAATAATCGGTCCCAAAGGGATCTTAGAAGCTAAAATGCATTTGTCCACCGAGATTAAAGATTCTGATCGGCGAGAAACAAAGGGAAGTAACTCGTCATGGTGAAAATAGAGACGTTACAGATAGATGGCGCTGGTGTTTGTTGTTGGTTTGTCATAATAATGGCGGCGAAGATGGCGGTAGGAACACGTTAAAATTACTCTTTTACTTGTTTCAGTCATTTGACTGCGGCCTTGCTGAAGCACCGCCTTTTTTAGTCGGTCAAATCGACCCCAGGATTTATTCTTTGTAAGCCTGGTACTTATTCTATCGGTCTCTTTTGCCGAAACCGCTAATTTACGTTGACGTAAACACGCCGGCATCGGTTGTCAAGCGATGTTGGGAGGTGGGGACAAACACAGACACACAAACATATATATATATACACATATATTTTGAGGAAGTGGACTAGTCGATTACGTTGACCCCTAGCGTTTTAATTCATCGCCCCTTATAGGTTGAAAGGAACAGTCGACATGGGCGGAATTTGAACTCAGAATATATATATATTTATTTATTTATATATATATTTATACATACATTTATTTATTTATACTTATTTATTTATATTTGTTTATTTATATATATATATTTATTTATAGTCAGGATTTGACTGCTGTTTTTCAGCGTGGCGGTATCTCTTAGATACCCTGTATTATAATTTTAAATAATTATTACCTTTGATGGTTTTCATTCCCATGCTGGCCACTTGATAAGATCAATATTATCGATCTTATCCTTATTTATATAAATATTTATTTATATATATATATATATATATATGTATTTATTTATTTATTGATTTATTGATTTAAAAGAGTTCCAACACGTAAAAGCACCTACTACACTCTCTGAGTGGTTGGCGTTAGGAAGGGCATCCAGCTGTAGAAACTCTGCCAAATTTAGATTCCAGCCTGGTGTTGCCATCCGGTTTCACCAGTCCTCAGTCAAGTCGTCCAACCCATGCTAGCATGGAAAGCAGACGTTAAACGATGGTGATGTAATATATATATAAATAAATATATATATATATTAATAAATATATATAAATAAATAAATAAATAAACAAATATAAATAGATAAATATATATAAATTAATAAATATATAAATAAAAAAATATATATAATTAAATTAATAAATATATAAATAAATAAATACATATATAAATAAATATATATATATATAAATAATTAAATATAAAAATAAATAAATAAAGAAATATATATATATATATGAATATATAAATAAATACATATAAATAAAGAAATACATACATACAAATAAATAAATATATATAAATAAAGAAATATATATTTATAAATAAATCTATATATAAATGAATAAATATATAAATAAATAAATACATAAATAAATAAATATATATATAAATAAAAAAATACGTATATAAATCAACAAATAAATAAATATATATAAAAATAAATTTATAATTAAATAAATAAATAAATATATATATATAAATAAACAAATATATATATAAATATATTTATATATTTATATATATAAATTAATAAATAAATATATATATTTATGGTTTTATTGTCTTTTCTTTTTTTCTTTTTTGTTTTTTTTCTTTGTCTTTGCAGCTTTTCCACATAGATGTTGGTATATATAACATTATACATTACATAAATGTGTATGTGTGTGTGTGTGTGTACAACATGTCCATATACGCATGCATATATACACATACTGAGAGAAGAAGAAGAGAAGGGGAGTTAGCTTCCTGCTCATATTTGTACTGATGATGTTATTGAAATTACAATAATTATTATTCTTATTAATCTCCCTTCCAACATTCTTGCCTCCTGTTTTCATTTCTTCCTTATTCCTCCTCCTCCTCTTCCTCCCCATCATACCACAACCTCTGACCCCTTGCTGCTTCTCCTTAACCATATATAGACACGCTTGTGCACATAGATGCCATCTGCCAAATTTCTTTTCTGCTGTGGTGGTGGCAGTGCTGGTTTTTGTCCTTTTCTCTCACTATCAGCTTGGTGTAATAATATTTTTCTTTCATAAATGGTTGCTGACCGCACCATATACAGTAAGGTTTTAGCAAAGTTGTATTGGAATAATGGGACTGGGGAGCGGGACATCTTTAAAAATGTGTGTGTGCATGTGTCTTTCTGTAAGAAATATATACAAGGGGGGGCCAAAGGTCATGTGCCAAGATTAAGACTCTAATATCTCTATTGCACATTTCAAAAACAACCCATTTATATTTAATTAGAAAGCAAAACAAATTAGCAAATGTCTGTAGCTTTTATTCTTCGTTGCATTGTTGTGTGAGGAATATCAACTCCCTGTGACAATGTGTGCACTAATTTCTTTGGACTTTTTTTCTCTTTAAAGCCTGTTTCTGACAGAGACATCTCGGTGGTGGGGGGGGGTCCACTTTGCTATGTGTTGGGCATACCGTATTGCATGAACTTCTCGGACAAATTGACCGGCCGTTGTATGTGATGTTGCTTTTTCTCATGATGCTTTTGGTTGGAGATGTCCACAACTGTTCTGTTCTGTTTTGTTGCACCATCGCAACCAGACTGAAAAACAAGTCCAATGTGCTCCGGAATTGTCAAAGACATGTTTCAGTTTTTCTAAAATGGAGTGAAATAATAATAATAATAATAGTAATAATAATGATTTCTTGTTACTCTTATCAAACTCATTGGGCCCCAGGCTAAGCTAAACTCTCCTTATTCTCCCCACCAAAGTGAGGGAGTTTATGTGTGCTCAATGTTTTCCCATTAGATAGTCTGGTAGGTCTGTTGTCCCTTCATTTAGTTCCTTAGCCATCATAACTGCCCCCGTTTCTCTTTCTCTCTCTCCCCCATCCCTATTTTCTCTCTCTCTCTCTGCCTCTTCAGTATGTATGTGTTGGGGGAGTCTGTAATGTTGTCATGGTTACTGTTTTTTTTTTCGTTTGTTCGTTTGCTTTTTCACGACTACAGCTTTACTATTAACAATATTTCAGTCGCATTTTAAAATCTGATAATTTCAGGGGCAGGTAACTCATGATTGTCACCTCATCCCTCCCTCCTTATTTCTAATATATTTCTAAATTCTGTTGCTACAACTACTTTCACGACGACCACCACCACCCACAAGTACTGCTGCTACTACTACTGTCGTTAATTATTAATAGGGCAGTCATGTCTCTGAATCGGCAGAGCGTCAGACAAAAGGTGCTTTATGGGTAGGTAAGTCTGTTTCCCTTGCTAGTTTTGAATCTGTCAGAATACAGGATGGGCCCAAAGTCACACACTGAGACCCCCCCTCTCCCCCATATTTCAAAAACAGCACTTTATGGTTAATTACAACACAAAACTAATTAGCAAATGTCAACATCTTGATCACAAGGGTTCGAAACATTCACCATTTGCAGCTTTTTTTATTGTTTGTTGTTGTACAAGGAACACAATTTCCTGCAGAGATCTTTGCACTGGTTTCTTTGGACTTTTGTTTAGCACAGGTGGGGGAGGGGGCAACCATTGGTATTTATCCTGCACACTGCATGTTGCATGGACTCTTTGCACTAATCAGGTGCAGGCTGTGTGGTAAAGAAGCTTGCTTTCCAACCACATGGTTCCTGGTTCAGTCCCACTGCGTGGCACTTTAAACAAGTGTCCACTAAGCCTCGGGCCAACCAAAGCCTTGCGAGTGGATTTGGTTGACAGAAACTGAAAGAAGCCCGTCGTGTATATATATATATATATATATATATATATATATATATATATATATGTGTGTGTGTGTGTGTATGTGTGTACATGTTAGTGTGTCTGTCTGTCCCTGCCACCATTGTTTGATAGCCGATGGTGTGTCTACGTCCCCCGTAACTTAGCAGTTTGGCAAAAGAGATAGAATAAGTACTAGGCTTAGAAAAAATAAGTCCTAGAGTCAATTTGTTCGACTGAGAGGCAGTGCTCCAGCATGGCTGCAGTCATGTGACTGAAACAAATAAAACAATAATCGACCAACAGTGTTTCAATGTTACACAAAATAATAATGATGATTAATAGTAGTATAAGAGTAGCTAAAAACAAAAAAAACGACGCCATCATAAGGCCGTCGCTAAAGTGTCAAAACCCGGAAAAATTGTTATGGAGGGGCCTTATAATGGCGTCGTATATGTGTGTACATATATCTGTATGTATGTGTGTGTATATATGTATGTATGTGTGTTTGTGTATATATATGTATATGTATATGTGTGTATATATATATATATATATATATATATATATATATATATGTATGTATGTATATATGAAAACATTTGAGTTCTTTTTCTTACATATATGTATTTGTATATATGTATGTATGTGCATGCGTGTGTTTACGTATGTGTTTGTATACATGTATGTATATGTATATGCGTATCTGTTTATTTGGTTATACGCGTAGATGTATATGTATGTGTATGTATCTATTTCTATTTATACATGTGTATATATATATATATGTGTGTATGGGGACATGCACACATATGTGTATATTTGTATATGCGTGGGTACGTATGTGCATATGTGTAAATGTGGGCGTTTGTGTGTATATATGTGTGTGTATATATATATATACACATATATATATATGTGTGTATCATCATCATCATCGTTTAACGTCCGCTTTCCATGCTAGCATGGGTTGGACGATTTGACTGAGGACTGGTGAAACCGGATGGCAACACCAGGCTCCAATCTAATTTGGCAGAGTTTCTACAGCTGGATGCCCTTCCTAACGCCAACCACTCAGAGAGTGTAGTAGGTGCTTTTACGTGTCACCTGCACGAAGGCCAGTCAGGCGATACTGGCAACGGCCACGCTCGAAATGGTGTCTTTTATGTGCCACCCGCACAAGCCAGTCCAGGGGCACTGGCAACGATCTCGCTCTAAAATCCTACGGGAGCCAGTGAGGCGGTACTGGCAACGGCCACGCTCAAAATGGTGCATCTTATGTGCCACCCGCACAAGAGCCAGTCCAGGGGCACTGGCAACGATCTTACTTGGCTTGCCGAGTCTTCTCACGCACAGCACACTTCCAAAGGTCTCGGTCAGTAGTCATCGCCTTGGTGAGGCCCAATGTACGAAGGTCTTGCCTCACCATCTCAGCCCAAGTCTTCCTGGGCCTACCTCTTCCACGGGTTCCCTCAACTGTTAGGGTGTGGCACTTTTTCAGGCAGCTATCCTCATCCATTCTCACCACATGTCCATACCAGCGCAATCGTCTTTCTTGCACACCACAACTGATGCTTCTAATGTTCAGCTTTTCTCTCAAGATACTTACACTCTGACGGGTATTCACATTGACATTACACATCCAACGGAGCATACTGGCTTCATTCCTTGCGAGCTTACGTATGTCCTCAGCAGTTACAGCCCATGTTTCACTGCCATGTAGCATGGCTGTTCGTACACATGCGTCATACAGTCTGCCTTTTACTCTGAGTGAGAGTCCCTTTGTCGCCAGCAGGGTTAAGAGCTCTCTAAACTTTGCCCAGGCTATTCTTATTCTAGCAGTTACACTTTCAGCGCACCCACCCCCACTACTAACTTGGTTGCCCAGATAGCAGAAGCTATCGACTACCTCTAGTTTTTCACCCTGGAATGAGATAGAAGTTGTTTCCTGTTTGTTTACAGTTTTTATTGCACCTGAACATCTGCCACAAACAAAAACTAACTTCCTAGTTAACCTGCCTTTGATGTTGCTGCACCTCTTATGTGTCCATAGCTTGCACCGGGTACATCTTATAGAGTTACTACCTACTCCTTTTCTACATACTGAACAGGGCCATCTACCTGAAGGGGTTTGTGTTTTATCTACCTTCCTACTTATTAGGATTTTGGTTTTAGCTAGGTTGACTCTAAGGCTTTGCTTCCACACCTGAAACTTCTCCTCTTGTTCTGATAGTGACTCCGCAATTAGGGCAAGGTCATCAGCATAGAGGAGCTCCCAGGGGCAACCTGTCTTGAACTCCTCTGTGATTGCCTGGATGACTATGATAAATAAGAGGGGGCTGAGGACGGAACCTTGGTGGACCCCTACCTCTACCCGGAATTCATTGCTGTACTCATTTCCAACCCTCACCTTACTGGCAGCATCTCTGTACATGGCTCGCACAGCTCTCACTAACCATTCTTCTATCCCAAGTTTCCTCATTGACCACCAGATAAGGGATCGGGGGACCCTGTCAAAGGCTTTCTCCATGTCAACGAAAGCCAGGTACAGAGGTTTATCCTTAGCTAGGTATTTCTCCTGCAGCTGTCTTACTAGAAATAAGGCATCAGTAGTGCTTTTACCTGGCACGAACCCAAACTGCATCTCATCTAAATTGATTCGCTCCCTAATTAGTTGGGCTATGACCCTCTCTGTAACTTTCATAACCTGATCTAACAACTTGATGCCTCTGTAATTATTTGTATCTAAAGCATCACCTTTACCTTTGTAGCAGTTGACTATGGTGCTGCTACACCAGTCATTGGGTATGACTCCTTCATGCATCACTTGGTTCGTAATACGGGTGACTAGGCTATAGCCAACACTGCCAGATATTTTGAGCATCTCTGCAGTGATTCCTGATGGACCAGGGGCTTTCCCGGTCTTCATACTCTTAATTGCTTTATCTACCCTGGTACTATCAACTTGGATAGCTGGTCCCTCTATTGGGTCGACATACGGCAGGCTCTCTTCCTCCCATTCATTCTCTTTATTAAGCAATCTATCGTAGTGGCATCTCCAGACCTCTTTCTTTGCATCCTCATTTAGTGCAAGCGTACCATCATCCATGCGAACACATTTCTCTCCTACGACATCACTATTCTCTCTCCTACACTGTCTTGCAACACGAAATACCTCGAGTCTTTGGTCCTCACGGCGCAGAACATTGGCAAATCTTTTCTTATCTGCTTCCCCTCTGGCTAAATAAACCTGTCGCCTAGCCTCCCTTCTGGCACATTGGTACAATTCCCTGCTACCACCGTTCTTCCAGTCCTTCCAAGCCTGTTTCTTTTGTCTAATAGCCCTGTCTACCTCCTTGTTCCACCACCACGTTACTCTGGGTCGAGAGGGGACCTTACACCACCCACAGATCTGGTCGGTGGCTTTCAACAGGTTGTCCCGCAGAAATCTCCAATTGTCTTCCACGTTGTATGATGCTATATATATATTTATTTATAGGAAGATTTTAATTCAGAACTTATGAAAACAAGACATTTGTTCTACAGAGCCAGAGATGGTTACAGCCGGGTTGGTATTGAAAGGATTAAAAACACCTCTTCATTTGGGCAGATGGACATTAGAAGTAGTTGGAAGGGTTTGGCTTGAAGGAAATTTAGGCTGTTATTTCTAGCGTATAGAGTGACCACATTGAGGTCTCATTCTCTCATGTCGTCTGCTGATTATTTTTCTTTCAATTAGTTTTAAATATAACAAAGAATTTTGTAAAATAACTTCGTTATCATTAAGCTAGTGTTAGGAACATAAATTGTGACTAAGGTTTCGTAGAAGATTTTAATTCAAAACTTATAAAAACAAGACATTTTTACTCAGAGCCAGTGACGATTTCAGCCGGGTTGGTAACGTAAGGGTTAATACCAACAACAGACATAAATTAACTTTCTCCATTTAGTTGCCCGTGGGGCTTTATCCCTTTATCCTCTTTGCCTTGAGAAGGGTGCTTCAAATAAAAACTTTGCAAAGTTTATTTCCAGTACCTTAGGCTGGAAACACTATTTTCTGACATCATTTTCATTATTACTCACTCACTACGAGGTATACTTCTGTATAACTTAATTATTTCTGCATTTTATGAAGCTTTTCTAGAAGAAATCTTTAATTCAGACTCAGATGATGATTTTGAAGGATTTACTCCCGTAGATATCAATGGTCAGAAGTGACGGTCATTATGTTTATAGTGATGCAACCGAGTAGATGCTATCGTCTACGGCTGGTTGATTTTCAGGAAAATACGGGACACAAGGAAGTACCTGATGGCATTTCTGAGGGGCGACTCTCTTTTGTCACTTCTTTAAAGACAAAATTCTATCTTTGTCAATGAGATAAATATATATGCTAGTCAGGAGAAGGCCAGGTGCCGGCACCTCCTCGTATATCAACACATCGAAGGACACCACTTTTGAAAAACAAATGATATTTGTAGCAGGATTCACTAAACTTTCATCATTTGAGAAGGAAGAAGGGACTTTGGAGGAAGTTATCTTGTGCCAGGTAATTAAAAGTAAGAGACAGAAACAGGTGTGTTGCCGTAGCAGAGTGTAAACAATAAAAACAGAAGAAAGGTGAAAGAAGCTTTTTTTTTTGGTTTGTTGAGGTTTTAACTATTTCAGTTTTAATTGAGTCTTATTTCGTAGTTGTCTTGACGGTCTTGTGGGTAAAGACCTGAGTGCTATCAACTTTGAATACTCTGGGGTTAGAGTTCAATTCTTGCTAAGACGAAATTTGTTTTGTTTTGGAAGTATACTTCTCATATCAGGGCCCAGGATCTCAAACTTGATCACTTAGCTGCATGTTGAACCTTCATCCCCGTAAAGTAAATAAAAAATAGAGATCATCAAAGTTGTTTTTATAATTCAATTTTGCTTGGATAGCTTTAAATATCTCATCTTTACATACAATTACAAAGCTGTCTTGATGGTCGTGTGGGTAACGACGCTGGAGACAAAACTGTCAACCTGTAGACAGTGAGTTCGACACGTGCCGGGATTATTAGTTTTTTTTTAAATTGAATTCTGGGAAAAGTTAGGTTTATAAATCCTAATTTTCACTTATAAAATTGCCGCCAGTAAGATGGAACAGTGGTGCGAGAGGTGGAAGGGGCGTTGGGGCGCGATAGGTGGTCTAGGCTGCCTGGGTTCGCGCCCCCCTTCCTCTTTCACTTCTTTCATCGCCGGACCATTGACCCTGGCGGGTTTTTACCTCGCCTCATCATTTTTCCTCCTACTCCAGTCCCCCTCCTACTCCTAACCCTCCTAAATACTCCTAATTCTCAAAGACGAAATTAATTAAATAAATAATAATTAATTAATTAAAAAAAAAACAAAATAAACATACATTTCGTACGAAATACCTGCTGAAGAAATACAGCTAGCTTTACTGATTGAGTGTTTACGAATCGATGTATGTAATTGATACATGTAAAGCCATTCCAGAATCGACCCTCTCTGATTGAAGTCACGTAATTGAAGCCGAGGAAGGATTAAAAATTAAGGCTGCAACAAGGTAGGCAAAGAATAGAATCTTTTTTCTTTTTATACCCATTGTCTTTTACCGTCGCCTTTTAATGCGTTTTACACGAACAAATTGACACAGGAGTCTTAATTTTTGGTTTAATGTGAACACCCGGCCATATATACGTATGTATATTGACATTCATTGGCAAATATTCGGTTGTCCGCGCCGGTCATTACAATTTTGCAAATGTAATAAATATCTTTGGAAAGAAAACTTTGCTCCAACGAACCGAAGGAGCAATGAAATGTCATTTATCGCCCATTACATCTCGTACAGACAAGTGGGGGTAAAAACATAGAACGAATGAATATGAGGATGTAATGGCTACTACTGAACATCACTTCCGAGTAGTATCATTTAAATGTGTCTGGCATCAAGCTTATCATTCTATTATCTTTGTTAAGTAAACTGTGCATCTACTGTTTCATAAATCCACCACAGGTGACAAATGTCCATAAAAATCTATCTCTGTCCCCAATGGGTCTATTGCCTCACCAAAGTGTCCTTTTTTTTTTTTTGTAGCTTTTTCAATCAGTAATAACACATTGCCTACTTGGAACTTTCAATGTCTCTTCTTCTCTGACTATAAAAAACTTGTTTATTTTCTCTTCAATCGCTGCATTTGTCCAATGTTAAAAATCCTGTAGATGTTTTATATTGTGTTTGTGTAATCAATTGGTGGATATTCTGTTGTTGGAGTTACTGGGCTTTATGTTTGGTTGGGGATTCTAGAGTGATTAGTGTAATTCTGGTGTGTGGGCATTTGTGTATCACTCTGTTCTTTTCTCTAGAGTTCTTGGTTTCCTTTCTCTTCATCTGGAGCCAGTCAGGGGCTACTGGCATCGACCACTTTCGCATGGTGCTCTTTTCATGCCCCAAAGAACAAAAATAAAAATAGGACTGCAGCTGGAAGTGCTCAGGTGTTACTGGGGCAGGCATTGATGATTCAGCGCTTAGGAATGCTTCTGTCGGAGAAAATGCAGACCTTATTAAATATGCAAGGACCCCGAAACTTATGTCCTCTAAAGGGGTTTTTGCTTAATAAAAAAAAAAAAAATCTCTGTAAATGTAGTAGTTAGAGAGGAGAATAATTTGGTTAGGGGATATATTGGCAGCACTATTGAATTTAAAAGGAGATATCGGGTCCACATGAGCTCATTTTCGAATGCCAAAT
The DNA here is from genome assembly GCF_046866305.1 of Octopus bimaculoides. Lineage (NCBI taxonomy): Eukaryota > Metazoa > Mollusca > Cephalopoda > Octopoda > Octopodidae > Octopus > Octopus bimaculoides. Next base: position 9,782,932 of record NC_142956.1, read on the forward strand.
ACTCCAATTCTACTACATTGGCATATTATATTCATGATTTGAAGAGGAGGAATATGAGCTATACTATTGAATGGTTAGGCCTATCCAAAGCCCCCCCCCCTACACACTTTAATGCTAATGTAGATTATGCTTAAGGGAATTGTACTTGATTGGCCAAACACCTTAATATATTTTCTTATGTGCTCCCTTTCTGTAATAGGTTTTTCTCAACATTCTTGAGTAGTTATAAAATTAAAATCAGATGCCCACCTGAGCTGTGATCTTGAATTGAATCTGTAGCAAATTTTCTTTTATCTAAATTTAATTATTGACCTTTGAAATGCATATATTTTTCTTTGTTCGACTCGTGTTAGCTTTTATTCGTGCATACCATTGGCTTTTACCATTTGGGGCCCTGTTGTTTTGACCTATTGGAATGTTTATTCATTATACCTTTCAGTTTAGTCAACCATTTCATCAATTGCAGCAGCTTCATAACTAATTCAGTTCTCTGATAGCTTAGTTGTATATCTGATATGCTTTTATAATTACTGTTGTACTGAATAATTATTGATAGATCTAGATTAGCAACAGTCAGTGCTACTATCACCAAGTGAAAATCTAGGTTACTTTAGGTGAGCCTAATAACTGATGGTTTTGGGGTGTTGTTGTTTGTCACACTTTGTGAGTCCTTGACAGTATACAACTAAGCTATTACTGTACATTAAAAGAAATAGGCCTCTGTAAAGTGCAACACATAACCAACAGTGGGGCTCATTGCTGGTTCCACTCCAGTACCCGGTGTGGGGCATAGGCTAATGTACGGAATACAAGCCAAATGATTGAAGTAATAATAATACAGTAAGGTTTTCTTGAAGCATTCACAGGTGTGGTTACGTGATAGAGAAGTTTGCTTGCCAACCATTCGGTCCCACTGCAGATATATGTGCGTCTGTGTTGGTGTTTACATCCTCATGAAAGACACAAAATAAGTACCAGGCTATTCTGGTCAGAAAGCTTAGCAAGAGCCTATGTATACATTTTAATTAAAATATATTTCGTTTTTGCTAGATTAGAATTGTTTCATTAAATTACCAAATTTCTCCTCAAACGTTAAACCCACCCCAACATAGAATATTCTCTTCCATTCCATAAGTCGGTATAGTGTACATTTAAAGACTGGATTATGTTTTTTCAATCAGGTTTCAAAGTTGTTGCAGTGTTTCTGTCATGTGCTGTGAAAAAGGGGTAAGTGATACGAGGGATCTCGGATTATACAACACTGCTTCAGACAAACCTATCCAACCCATGAGCCTGTGGAAGAAGAGGTGATGAGGAAGACATGGAAAGGTAGGCAAACTCTTATATGCACACAAGCACATACATTACTCAATTCATAATATATACACATACATACATCACTAGATTCATAATATATACACATACATCACTAGATTCATAATATATACACACAATACTCGATTCATAATATATACACATTACTCGATTCATAATATATACACATACATTACTAGATTCATAATATATACACACACACACATTACTAGATTCATAATATATACACATACATCACTAGATTCATAATATATACACATACATATATTACCCCATTCATAATATATGCACACATTACTCAATTCATAATATATACCACATACATACATCACTAGATTCATAATATATACACATACATACATTACTCGATTCATAATATATATATACACACACAAGCACATACCTGATATGCTTTTATAATTACTGTTGTACTGAATAATTATTGATAGATCTAGATTAGCAACAGTCAGTGCTACTATCACCAAGTGAAAATCTAGGTTACTTTAGGTGAGCCTAATAACTGATGGTTTTGGGGTGTTGTTGTTTGTCACTCTTGGTGAGTCCTTGACAGTATACAACTAAGCTATTACTGTACATTAAAAGAAATAGGCCTCTGTAAAGTGCAACACATAACCAACAGTGAGGCTCAGTACCCGGTGTGGGGCATAGGCTAATGTACGGAATACAAGCCAAATGATTGAAGTAATAATAATACAGTAAGGTTTTCTTGAAGCATTCACAGGTGTGGTTATGTGATAGAGAAGTTTGCTTGCCAACCATTCAGTCCCACTGCAGATATATGTGCGTCTGTGTTGGTGTTTACATCCTCATCAGGCTATTCTGGTCAGAAAGCTTAGCAAGAGCCTATGTATACATTTTAATTAAAATATATTTCGTTTTTGCTAGATTAGATTTGTTTCATGGAAAGGTAGGCAAACTCTTATATACACACACATATATGCAGTCACTACTAGATTCATAATATATACAAACTGATGTTCATAGATACATATTCATAATATATACATACATTACTCGATTCATAATATATACACATACATACATCACTAGATTCATAATATATACACACACACGCACCTTACTAGATTCATAGTATATACACACACACACACATTACTCGATTCATAATATATACACACATACATTACTCGATTCATAATATATATACACACATTACTAGATTCATAATATATACACATACATACATCACTAGATTCATAATATATACACACACACGCACCTTACTAGATTCATAGTATATACACACACACATTACTAGATTCATAATATATACACACATACATTACTCGATTCATAACATATACACATACATTACTCGATTCATAATATATATACATTCATTTCTAGATTCATAATATATACACACACACCTTACTCGAATCATAATATATACACACACACCTTACTCGATTCATAATATACATATATTAGTAGATTCATAATATATATACACAGACAATAATATCATTATTATTACCAATTTTTTTTCAATTGATTTCTTGTACATATATACTCACACAGATATAAGTATATATCTATATCCCTTCCAAAGTTCCAGCCATGCTGATGCACCACCGTACATAAATATATAAGCAAACACAAACAATTAAATACAATAGACACACTTTTTTATTTTATTAATTTATTTTCATCAACAAAATACACATACAAGATGCCTTCTTGGTTTCTCTCTCATATTCTTCCTCTCCAGAAACCAAGCAGTTACCCTGGAGGACTGGACAAAGAAGCTGGCTTCAAACTGATATGTCCCTGGCTCTGAATATAAGAAAATACAAGACAATGACAATAAAGAGTTAAAAAACAATGTGTTTTTTATTATTTATACATACACTTCGCTTACTAACAGTAAGTAATCACAATATACACACATACATTACTAGATTCATAATATATACACACACACATTACTCGATTCATAATATATACACACACTACTACATTCATTACTCGATTCATAATATACACACATACATTACTAGATTCATAATATACACACATACATTACTAGATTCATAATATATACACACACACATTACTCGATTCATAATATATACACTACTAGATTCATAATATATACACACACACATTACTCGATTCATAATATATACACTACTAGATTCATAATATATACACATTACTAGATTCATAATATATACACACACACACTACTACATTCATAATATATACACACACACACATTACTCGATTCATAATATATACACAGACAATAATATCATTATTATTATTCAATTGATTTCTTGTACATAAATTCATAATATATACACATACATACATTACTCGATTCATAATATACAGACATACATTACTAGATTCATAATTTATACACACACACACACTACTACATTCATAATATATACACACACACATTACTCGATTCATAATATATACACAGACAATAATATCATTATTATTATCAATTTTTATTCAATTGATTTCTTGTACATAAATTCATAATATATACACATACATACATACATTACTCGATTCATAATATATACACATACATACATTACTCGATTCATAATATACACACATACATTACTAGATTCATAATATATACACACACACACACTACTACATTCATAATATATACACACACACACATTACTCGATTCATAATATATACACACACACACTACTAGATTCATAATATATACACATTACTAGATTCATAATATATACACACACACACTACTACATTCATAATATATACACAGACAATAATATCATTATTATTATCAATTTTTATTCAATTGATTTCTTGTACATAAATTCATAATATATACACATACATACATTACTCGATTCATAATATACACACATACATTACTAGATTCATAATATATACACACACACACAACTACATTCATAATATATACACAGACAATAATATCATTATTATTATCAATTTTTATTCAATTGATTTCTTGTACATAAATTCATAATATATACACATACATACATTACTCGATTCATAATATACACACATACATTACTAGATTCATAATATATACACACACAACTACATTCATAATATATACAAACACACACACACACACATTACTCGATTCATAATATATACACATACATACATTACTAGATTCATAATATATACACACACACACACTACTACATTCCTAATATATACATACACTCACACACATTACTCGATTCATAATATACACACATACATTACTAGATTCATAATATATACACACACACACACACTACTACATTCATAATATATACACACATACATTACTCGATTCATAATATACACACATACATTACTAGATTCATAATATATACACACACACACACTACTACATTCATAATATATACACACATACATTACTAGATTCATAATATATACACACACACACACTACTACATTCATAATATATACACACATACATTACTAGATTCATAATATATACACACACACGCACTACTACTACATTCATAATATATACACACATACATTACTCGATTCATAATATACACACATACATTACTAGATTCATAATATATACACACACACACACTACTACATTCATAATATATACACACATACATTACTAGATTCATAATATATACACACACACACACTACTACATTCATAATATATACACACATACATTACTAGATTCATAATATATACACACACACGCACTACTACTACATTCATAATATATACACACATACATTACTCGATTCATAATATACACACATACATTACTAGATTCATAATATACACACACACACACTACTACATTCATAATATATACACACACACACACACACACATTACTCGATTCATAATATATACACATACATACATTACTAGATTCATAATATATACACACACACACTACTACATTCCTAATATATACATACACTCACACACATTACTCGATTCATAATATACACACATACATTACTAGATTCATAATATATACACACACTACTACATTCATAATATATACACACATACATTACTCGATTCATAATATATACACTACTAGATTCATAATATATACACATTACTAGATTCATAATATATACACACACACACTACTACATTCATAATATATACACACACACATTACTACATTCATAATATATACACAGACAATAATATCATTATTATTATCAATTTTTATTCAATTGATTTCTTGTACATAAATTCATAATATATACACATACATACATTACTCGATTCATAATATACACACATACATTACTAGATTCATAATATATACACACACACACAACTACATTCATAATATATACACAGACAATAATATCATTATTATTATCAATTTTTATTCAATTGATTTCTTGTACATATGTGTACATATATACTCACACAGATATAAGTATATATCTATATTCTTTCCAAAGTTCCAGCCATGCTGATGCACCACCGTACATAAATATATAAGCAAACACACACAATTAAATACAATAGACACACTTTTTTATTTTACTAATTTAATTTCATCAACAAAATACACATACAAGATGCCTTCTTGGTTTCTCTCTCATATTCTTCCCCTCCAGAAACCAAGCAGTTACTCTGGAGGACTGGACAAAGAAGCTGGCTTCAAATACAAGACAATGACAATAAAGAGTTAAAAAACAATGCGTTTGTTATTATTTATACATACACTTCACTTACTAACGGTAAGTAATCGTACTTAGAAAGTAATCATAATTAAACTAAATTATCATACTTAAATGTTGTAGAATCTAATCATTACAGGCACTAAACTAATGTGGAATATAACTATATAGAATCTAATCATTACAGACACTAAACTAATGTGGAATCGAACTATATAAAATCTAATCATTACAGACACTAAACTAATGTGGAATCGAACTATATAGAATCTAATCATTACAGACACTAAACTAATGTTGTATCTAATCATTACAGGCACTAAACTAATGTGGAATCGAACTATATAAAATCTAATCATTACAGACACTAAACTAATGTTGTATCTAACCATATAGAATCTAATCATTACAGACACTAAACTAATGTGGAATCGAACTACATAGAATCTAATCATTACAGGCACTAAACTAATGTGGATTCGAACTATATAGAATCTAATCATTACAGATACTAAACTAATGTGGAATCGAACTATATAAAATCTAATCATTACAGGCACTAAACTAATGTGGAATCGAACTATATAGAATCTAATCATTACAGGCACTAAACTAATGTGGAATCGAACTATATAGAATCTAATCATTACAGACACTAAACTAATGTACAATCGAACTATATAGAATCTAATCATTACAGACACTAATGTTGTATCTAATCATTACAGGCACTAAACTAATGTGGAATCGAACTATATAAAATCTAATCATTACAGACACTAAACTAATGTTGTATCTAACCATATAGAATACAACTATATAGAATCTAATCATTACAGACACTAAACTAATGTGGAATCGAACTATATAGAATCTAATCATTACAGGCACTAAACTAATGTTGTATCTAATCATTACAGGCACTAAACTAATGTGGAATCGAACTATATAAAATCTAATCATTACAGACACTAAACTAATGTTGTATCTAACCATATAGAATATAACTATATAGAATCTAATCATTACAGACACTAAACTAATGTTGTATCTAACCATATAGAATATAACTATATAGAATCTAATCATTACAGACACTAAACTAATGTGGTATATAATCATTACAGACACTAAACTAATGTTGAATCGAACTATATAGAATCTAATCATTACAGACACTAAACTAATGTGGTATATAACTATATAGAATCTAATCATTACAGGCACTAAACTAATGTTGTATCTAACCATATAGAATATAACTATATAGGATCTAATCATTACAGACACTAAACTAATGTGGAATCGAACTATATAAAATCTAATCATTGCAGACACTAAACTAATGTTGTATCTAACCATATAGAATCTAATCATTACAGACACTAAACTAATGTGGAATCGAACTATATAGAATCTAATCATTACAGGCACTAAACTAATGTTGTATCTAATCATTACAGGCACTAAACTAATGTGGAATCAAACTATATAAAATCTAATCATTACAGACACTAAACTAATGTTGTATCTAACCATATAGAATATAACTATATAGAATCTAATCATTACAGACACTAAACTAATGTGGAATCGAACTATATAGAATCTAATCATTACAGACACTAAACTAATGTACAATCGAACTATATAGAATCTAATCATTACAGACACTAAACTAATGTTGTATCTAACCATATAGAATCTAATCATTACAGACACTAAACTAATGTAGAATCGAACTGTATAGAATCTAATCATTACAGACACTAAACTAATGTGGAATATAACTATATAGAATCTAATCATTACAGACACTAAACTAATGTTGTATCTAACTATATAGAATCTAATCATTACAGACACTAAACTAATGTTGTATCTAACTATATAGAATCTAATCATTACAGACACTAAACTAATGTGGAATCGAACTATATAGAATCTAATCATTACAGACACTAAACTAATGTGGAATCGAACTACATAGAATCTAATCATTACAGGCACTAAACTAATGTGGAATCGAACTATATAGAATCTAATCATTACAGACACTAAACTAATGTGGAATCGAACTATATAGAATCTAATCATTACAGACACTAAACTAATGTTGTATCTAACTATATAGAATCTAATCATTACAGACACTAAACTAATGTTGTATCTAACTATATAGAATCTAATCATTACAGACACTAAACTAATGTGGAATCGAACTATATAGAATCTAATCATTACAGACACTAAACTAATGTTGTATCTAACTATATAGAATCTAATCATTACAGACACTAAACTAATGTGGAATCGAACTATATAGAATCTAATCATTACAGACACTAAACTAATGTGGAATCGAACTATATAGGATCTAATCATTACAGACACTAAACTAATGTGGAATCGAACTATATAAAATCTAATCATTGCAGACACTAAACTAATGTTGTATCTAACCATATAGAATCTAATCATTACAGACACTAAACTAATGTTGTATCTAATCATTACAGGCACTAAACTAATGTGGAATCGAACTATATAGAATCTAATCATTACAGACACTAAACTAATGTTGTATCTAACCATATAGAATATAACTATATAGAATCTAATCATTACAGACACTAAACTAATGTTGAATCGAACTATATAGAATCTAATCATTACAGACACTAAACTAATGTGGAATCGAACTATATAGAATATAACTATATAGAATCTAATCATTACAGACACTAAACTAATGTGGAATCGAACTATATAGAATCTAATCATTACAGACACTAAACTAATGTGGAATCGAACTATATAGAATCTAATCATTACAGACACTAAACTAATGTGGGATCGAACTATATAGAATCTAATCATTACAGACACTAAACTAATGTGGAATCGAACTATATAGAATCTAATCATTACAGACACTAAACTAATGTGGAATCGAACTATATAGAATCTAATCATTACAGACACTAAACTAATGTGGTATATAACTATATAGAATCTAATCATTACAGGCACTAAACTAATGTTGTATCTAACCATATAGAATATAACTATATAGGATCTGATCATTACAGACACTAAACTAATGTGGAATCGAACTATATAAAATCTAATCATTACAGACACTAAACTAATGTTGTATCTAACCATATAGAATATAACTATATAGAATCTAATCATTACAGACACTAAACTAATGTGGAATCGAACTATATAGGATCTAATCATTACAGACACTAAACTAATGTGGAATCGAACTATATAAAATCTAATCATTACAGACACTAAACTAATGTACAATCGAACTATATAGAATCTAATCATTACAGACACTAAACTAATGTACAATCGAACTATATAGAATCTAATCATTACAGACACTAAACTAATGTTGTATCTAATCATTACAGGGACTAAACTAATGTGGAATCGAACTATATAAAATCTAATCATTACAGACACTAAACTAATGTGGAATCGAACTATATAGAATCTAATCATTACAGACACTAAACTAATGTAGAATCGAACTGTATAGAATCTAATCATTACAGACACTAAACTAATGTGGAATCGAACTATATAGAATCTAATCATTACAGACACTAAACTAATGTTGTATCTAACTATATAGAATCTAATCATTACAGACACTAAACTAATGTTGTATCTAACTATATAGAATCTAATCATTACAGACACTAAACTAATGTTGTATCTAACTATATAGAATCTAATCATTACAGACACTAAACTAATGTGGAATCGAACTATATAGAATCTAATCATTACAGACACTAAACTAATGTTGTATCTAACTATATAGAATCTAATCATTACAGACACTAAACTAATGTGGAATCGAACTATATAGAATATAACTATATAGAATCTAATCATTACAGACACTAAACTAATGTGGTATATAACTATATAGAATCTAATCATTACAGGCACTAAACTAATGTTGTATCTAACCATATAGAATATAACTATATAGGATCTAATCATTACAGACACTAAACTAATGTTGTATCTAACTATATAGAATCTAATCATTACAGACACTAAACTAATGTGGAATCGAACTATATAGAATCTAATCATTACACACACTAAACTAATGTGGAATCGAACTATATAGGATCTAATCATTACAGACACTAAACTAATGTGGAATCGAACTATATAAAATCTAATCATTGCAGACACTAAACTAATGTTGTATCTAACCATATAGAATCTAATCATTACAGACACTAAACTAATGTTGTATCTAATCATTACAGGCACTAAACTAATGTGGAATCGAACTATATAGAATCTAATCATTACAGACACTAAACTAATGTTGTATCTAACCATATAGAATATAACTATATAGAATCTAATCATTACAGACACTAAACTAATGTTGAATCGAACTATATAGAATCTAATCATTACAGACACTAAACTAATGTTGTATATAACTATATAGAATCTAATCATTACAGACACTAAACTAATGTGGAATCGAACTATATAGAATCTAATCATTACAGACACTAAACTAATGTGGGATCGAACTATATAGAATCTAATCATTACAGACACTAAACTAATGTGGAATCGAACTATATAGAATCTAATCATTACAGACACTAAACTAATGTGGAATCGAACTATATAGAATCTAATCATTACAGACACTAAACTAATGTGGTATATAACTATATAGAATCTAATCATTACAGGCACTAAACTAATGTTGTATCTAACCATATAGAATATAACTATATAGGATCTGATCATTACAGACACTAAACTAATGTGGAATCGAACTATATAAAATCTAATCATTACAGACACTAAACTAATGTTGTATCTAACCATATAGAATATAACTATATAGAATCTAATCATTACAGACACTAAACTAATGTGGAATCGAACTATATAAAATCTAATCATTACAGACACTAAACTAATGTACAATCGAACTATATAGAATCTAATCATTACAGACACTAAACTAATGTACAATCGAACTATATAGAATCTAATCATTACAGACACTAAACTAATGTGGAATCGAACTATATAGAATCTAATCATTACAGACACTAAACTAATGTTGTATCTAACTATATAGAATCTAATCATTACAGACACTAAACTAATGTGGAATCGAACTATATAAAATCTAATCATTACAGACACTAAACTAATGTACAATCGAACTATATAGAATCTAATCATTACAGACACTAAACTAATGTACAATCGAACTATATAGAATCTAATCATTACAGACACTAAACTAATGTGGAATCGAACTATATAAAATCTAATCATTACAGACACTAAACTAATGTACAATCGAACTATATAGAATCTAATCATTACAGACACTAAACTAATGTTGTATCTAATCATTACAGGGACTAAACTAATGTGGAATCGAACTATATAAAATCTAATCATTACAGACACTAAACTAATGTACAATCGAACTATATAGAATCTAATCATTACAGACACTAAACTAATGTTGTATCTAACCATATAGAATCTAATCATTACAGACACTAAACTAATGTAGAATCGAACTGTATAGAATCTAATCATTACAGACACTAAACTAATGTGGAATATAACTATATAGAATCTAATCATTACAGACACTAAACTAATGTTGTATCTAACTATATAGAATCTAATCATTACAGACACTAAACTAATGTTGTATCTAACTATATAGAATCTAATCATTACAGACACTAAACTAATGTGGAATCGAACTATATAGAATCTAATCATTACAGACACTAAACTAATGTGGAATCGAACTACATAGAATCTAATCATTACAGGCACTAAACTAATGTGGAATCGAACTATATAGAATCTAATCATTACAGACACTAAACTAATGTGGAATCGAACTATATAGAATCTAATCATTACAGACACTAAACTAATGTTGTATCTAACTATATAGAATCTAATCATTACAGACACTAAACTAATGTTGTATCTAACTATATAGAATCTAATCATTACAGACACTAAACTAATGTGGAATCGAACTATATAGAATCTAATCATTACAGACACTAAACTAATGTTGTATCTAACTATATAGAATCTAATCATTACAGACACTAAACTAATGTGGAATCGAACTATATAGAATCTAATCATTACAGACACTAAACTAATGTGGAATCGAACTATATAGGATCTAATCATTACAGACACTAAACTAATGTGGAATCGAACTATATAAAATCTAATCATTGCAGACACTAAACTAATGTTGTATCTAACCATATAGAATCTAATCATTACAGACACTAAACTAATGTTGTATCTAATCATTACAGGCACTAAACTAATGTGGAATCGAACTATATAGAATCTAATCATTACAGACACTAAACTAATGTTGTATCTAACCATATAGAATATAACTATATAGAATCTAATCATTACAGACACTAAACTAATGTTGAATCGAACTATATAGAATCTAATCATTACAGACACTAAACTAATGTGGAATCGAACTATATAGAATATAACTATATAGAATCTAATCATTACAGACACTAAACTAATGTGGAATCGAACTATATAGAATCTAATCATTACAGACACTAAACTAATGTGGAATCGAACTATATAGAATCTAATCATTACAGACACTAAACTAATGTGGGATCGAACTATATAGAATCTAATCATTACAGACACTAAACTAATGTGGAATCGAACTATATAGAATCTAATCATTACAGACACTAAACTAATGTGGAATCGAACTATATAGAATCTAATCATTACAGACACTAAACTAATGTGGTATATAACTATATAGAATCTAATCATTACAGGCACTAAACTAATGTTGTATCTAACCATATAGAATATAACTATATAGGATCTGATCATTACAGACACTAAACTAATGTGGAATCGAACTATATAAAATCTAATCATTACAGACACTAAACTAATGTTGTATCTAACCATATAGAATATAACTATATAGAATCTAATCATTACAGACACTAAACTAATGTGGAATCGAACTATATAGGATCTAATCATTACAGACACTAAACTAATGTGGAATCGAACTATATAAAATCTAATCATTACAGACACTAAACTAATGTACAATCGAACTATATAGAATCTAATCATTACAGACACTAAACTAATGTACAATCGAACTATATAGAATCTAATCATTACAGACACTAAACTAATGTGGAATCGAACTATATAAAATCTAATCATTACAGACACTAAACTAATGTACAATCGAACTATATAGAATCTAATCATTACAGACACTAAACTAATGTTGTATCTAATCATTACAGGGACTAAACTAATGTGGAATCGAACTATATAAAATCTAATCATTACAGACACTAAACTAATGTGGAATCGAACTATATAGAATCTAATCATTACAGACACTAAACTAATGTAGAATCGAACTGTATAGAATCTAATCATTACAGACACTAAACTAATGTGGAATCGAACTATATAGAATCTAATCATTACAGACACTAAACTAATGTTGTATCTAACTATATAGAATCTAATCATTACAGACACTAAACTAATGTTGTATCTAACTATATAGAATCTAATCATTACAGACACTAAACTAATGTTGTATCTAACTATATAGAATCTAATCATTACAGACACTAAACTAATGTGGAATCGAACTATATAGAATCTAATCATTACAGACACTAAACTAATGTTGTATCTAACTATATAGAATCTAATCATTACAGACACTAAACTAATGTGGAATCGAACTATATAGAATATAACTATATAGAATCTAATCATTACAGACACTAAACTAATGTGGTATATAACTATATAGAATCTAATCATTACAGGCACTAAACTAATGTTGTATCTAACCATATAGAATATAACTATATAGGATCTAATCATTACAGACACTAAACTAATGTTGTATCTAACTATATAGAATCTAATCATTACAGACACTAAACTAATGTGGAATCGAACTATATAGAATCTAATCATTACACACACTAAACTAATGTGGAATCGAACTATATAGGATCTAATCATTACAGACACTAAACTAATGTGGAATCGAACTATATAAAATCTAATCATTGCAGACACTAAACTAATGTTGTATCTAACCATATAGAATCTAATCATTACAGACACTAAACTAATGTTGTATCTAATCATTACAGGCACTAAACTAATGTGGAATCGAACTATATAGAATCTAATCATTACAGACACTAAACTAATGTTGTATCTAACCATATAGAATATAACTATATAGAATCTAATCATTACAGACACTAAACTAATGTTGAATCGAACTATATAGAATCTAATCATTACAGACACTAAACTAATGTTGTATATAACTATATAGAATCTAATCATTACAGACACTAAACTAATGTGGAATCGAACTATATAGAATCTAATCATTACAGACACTAAACTAATGTGGGATCGAACTATATAGAATCTAATCATTACAGACACTAAACTAATGTGGAATCGAACTATATAGAATCTAATCATTACAGACACTAAACTAATGTGGAATCGAACTATATAGAATCTAATCATTACAGACACTAAACTAATGTGGTATATAACTATATAGAATCTAATCATTACAGGCACTAAACTAATGTTGTATCTAACCATATAGAATATAACTATATAGGATCTGATCATTACAGACACTAAACTAATGTGGAATCGAACTATATAAAATCTAATCATTACAGACACTAAACTAATGTTGTATCTAACCATATAGAATATAACTATATAGAATCTAATCATTACAGACACTAAACTAATGTGGAATCGAACTATATAAAATCTAATCATTACAGACACTAAACTAATGTACAATCGAACTATATAGAATCTAATCATTACAGACACTAAACTAATGTACAATCGAACTATATAGAATCTAATCATTACAGACACTAAACTAATGTGGAATCGAACTATATAGAATCTAATCATTACAGACACTAAACTAATGTTGTATCTAACTATATAGAATCTAATCATTACAGACACTAAACTAATGTGGAATCGAACTATATAAAATCTAATCATTACAGACACTAAACTAATGTACAATCGAACTATATAGAATCTAATCATTACAGACACTAAACTAATGTACAATCGAACTATATAGAATCTAATCATTACAGACACTAAACTAATGTGGAATCGAACTATATAAAATCTAATCATTACAGACACTAAACTAATGTACAATCGAACTATATAGAATCTAATCATTACAGACACTAAACTAATGTTGTATCTAATCATTACAGGGACTAAACTAATGTGGAATCGAACTATATAAAATCTAATCATTACAGACACTAAACTAATGTGGAATCGAACTATATAGAATCTAATCATTACAGACACTAAACTAATGTAGAATCGAACTGTATAGAATCTAATCATTACAGACACTAAACTAATGTGGAATCGAACTATATAGAATCTAATCATTACAGACACTAAACTAATGTTGTATCTAACTATATAGAATCTAATCATTACAGACACTAAACTAATGTTGTATCTAACTATATAGAATCTAATCATTACAGACACTAAACTAATGTGGAATCGAACTATATAGAATCTAATCATTACAGACACTAAACTAATGTTGTATCTAACTATATAGAATCTAATCATTACAGACACTAAACTAATGTGGAATCGAACTATATAGAATCTAATCATTACAGACACTAAACTAATGTGGTATATAACTATATAGAATCTAATCATTACAGGCACTAAACTAATGTTGTATCTAACCATATAGAATATAACTATATAGGATCTAATCATTACAGACACTAAACTAATGTTGTATCTAACTATATAGAATCTAATCATTACAGACACTAAACTAATGTGGAATCGAACTATATAGAATCTAATCATTACAGGCACTAAACTAATGTTGTATCTAACTATATAGAATCTAATCATTACAGACACTAAACTAATGTTGTATCTAATCATTACAGGCACTAAACTAATGTGGAATCGAACTATATAAAATCTAATCATTACAGACACTAAACTAATGTTGTATCTAACCATATAGAATATAACTATATAGAATCTAATCATTACAGACACTAAACTAATGTGGAATCGAACTATATAGAATCTAATCATTACAGACACTAAACTAATGTTGTATCTAACCATATAGAATCTAATCATTACAGACACTAAACTAATGTGGAATCGAACTATATAAAATCTAATCATTACAGACACTAAACTAATGTACAATCGAACTATATAGAATCTAATCATTACAGACACTAAACTAATGTTGTATCTAACCATATAGAATATAACTATATAGAATCTAATCATTACAGACACTAAACTAATGTGGTATATAATCATTACAGACACTAAACTAATGTTGAATCGAACTACATAGAATCTAATCATTACAGGCACTAAACTAATGTGGAATCGAACTATATAGAATCTAATCATTACAGGCACTAAACTAATGTGGAATCGAACTATATAGAATCTAATCATTACAGACACTAAACTAATGTGGAATCGAACTATATAAAATCTAATCATTACAGGCACTAAACTAATGTGGAATCGAACTATATAGAATCTAATCATTACAGACACTAATGTGGAATCGAACTATATAAAATCTAATCATTACAGACACTAAACTAATGTGGTATATAACTATATAGAATCTAATCATTACAGACACTAATGTGGAATCGAACTATATAAAATCTAATCATTACAGACACTAAACTAATGTTGTATCTAAGCATATAGAATATAACTATATAGAATCTAATCATTGCAGACACTAAACTAATGTGGAATCGAACTATATAGAATCTAATCATTACAGACACTAAACTAATGTGGAATATAACTATATAGAATCTAATCATTACAGACACTAAACTAATGTGGAATCGAACTATATAGAATCTAATCATTACAGACACTAAACTAATGTGGAATCGAACTATATAGAATCTAATCATTACAGACACTAATGTGGAATCGAACTATATAAAATCTAATCATTACAGACACTAAACTAATGTGGTATATAACTATATAGAATCTAATCATTACAGACACTAAACTAATGTGGCATATAACTATATAGAATCTAATCATTACAGACACTAAACTATTGTGGAATCGAACTATATAGAATCTAATCATTACAGACACTAAACTAATGTGGTATCGAACTATATAGAATCTAATTATTACAGACACTAAACTAATGTGGAATCTAATTATATAGAATGTAATCATTTTAGACACTAAACTATGCCAGAATTTAATTATATAGAATGTAATCGTTATAAACACCAAATTGTCATACTTAATTGTTGTAGAATCTAAGTATATGATCATATTTAAACATTGTAGGTACTAAATTATCATACTTTTAATTAAATAAAATAGACGCACTTTTTGTTTTATTGATTTATTTTCATCAACAAGACGACCTCTTTCTCCGGAAACCAAGCAGTTACTCTGGCGGGCTGGACAAAGAAGTACCTGGCTCTGAATGTAAGAAAATACAAGACAATGTTAATGTGTCAATAAAGAGTTAAAAGACAATGTCTGTTTGTTATCATTTATACATATATTTCACTTACTAACAGTAACTAACAAAGGAAGTGCGGTAGTACTACAAGAAGTGAATACTCTCCACGATGGAAAATAATATTTACTATGAGTACAATACAGAAGACTCTTTAAAACTTATCCTCTTCAAATACAGACCTACTCTATTCTACGGATTACCTCAGATACACAAAAATCCAGATATTTCTAAAGCTTGCAGAGTTTCTCCAAGCCTATGCATTAATGATCCTCCCCCTACTGGCCTCAAACTGAGGCCCATCATTGCTGACCCACCATTTGAGCAACTTCCTCGGCATCTTGCTCAGACCGTGAAAAGCTTCATCAGGGATGACTTAGACATGCTAAACCACCTCCCGAAGACAATGAGTGAAGGAACCCTGTTGGTATCATTTGTACAATATAATCCCACACGATTAGGGTATAGAAACGATTATCAACTTCTGGCTAGAAAAGTACCCACAAGAGATGCCAGGACGCATGAGCCACAGATTCATAATTGCAGCACTCCTGACACCACAGTGCTTTTTACGTGGCACCAGCACAGGGGGGCTGAATGGTTGGGAAGCAAACTTCTCTATCACATAACCACACCTGTCAATGCTTCAAGAAAACCTTACTGTATTATTATTACTTCAATCATTTCGCTTGTATTCCGTACATTAGCCTATACCCCACATCGTACAACACCGGGTACTGGAGTGGAACCAGCAATGAGCCCCACTGTTGGTTAGGTGTTGCACTTCACAGAGACCTGTGACATAATAACTGAATAAATGTATATATGTACAGTAATAGCTTAGTTGTATACTGTCAAGGGCTCACCAAGTGTGACAAACAACAACACCCAAAAACCATCAGTTATTAGGCTCACCTAAAGTAACCTAGATTTTCAGTTGGTGATAGTAGCACTGGCTGTTGCTAATCTAGATCTATCAATAATTATTCAGTACAACAGTAATTATAAAAGCATATCAGGTATGTGAATCGAGTAATGTATGTGCTTGTGTGTGTATATATTATGAATCGAGTAATGTATGTATGTGTATATATTATGAATCTAGTGATGTATGTGTGTGGTATATATTATGAATTGAGTAATGTGTGCATATATTATGAATGGGGTAATATATGTATGTGTATATATTATGAATCTAGTGATGTATGTATGTGGTATATATTATGAATCGAGTAATGTGTGTGTGTGTGTGTATATATTATGAATCTAGTAAGGTGTGTGTATATATTATGAATCGAGTAATGTGTGTGCTTGTGTGTATATATTATGAATCGAGTAATGTATGTATGTGTATATATTATGAATCGAGTAATGTGTGTGCTTGTGTGTATATATTATGAATCGAGTAATGTATGTATGTGTATATATTATGAATCGAGTAATGTATGTATGTGTATATATTATGAATCGAGTAATGTATGTGTATATATTATGAATTGAGTAATGTGTGTATATATTATGAATCTAGTAATGTATGTGTATATATTATGAATCAAGTAGTCTGTGTGTGTATATATTATGAATCTAGTAATGTATGTATGTGTATATATTATGAATCTAGTGATGTATGTGTATATATTATGAATCTAGTGATGTATGTATGTGTATATATTATGAATTGAGTAATGTATGTGCTTGTGTGTATATAAGAGTTTGCCTACCTTTCCATGTCTTCCTCATCACCTCTTCTTCCACAGGCTCATGGGTTGGATAGGTTTGTCTGAAGCAGTGTTGTATAATCCGAGATCCCTCGTATCACTTACCCCTTTTTCACAGCACATGACAGAAACACTGCAACAACTTTGAAACCTGATTGAAAAAACATAATCCAGTCTTTAAATGTACACTATACCGACTTATGGAATGGAAGAGAATATTCTATGTTGGGGTGGGTTTAACGTTTGAGGAGAAATTTGGTAATTTAATGAAACAAATCTAATCTAGCAAAAACGAAATATATTTTAATTAAAATGTATACATAGGCTCTTGCTAAGCTTTCTGACCAGAATAGCCTGGTACATATTTTGTGTCTTTCATGAGGATGTAAACACCAACACAGACGCACATATATCTGCAGTGGGACCGAATGGTTGGCAAGCAAACTTCTCTATCACGTAACCACACCTGTGAATGCTTCAAGAAAACCTTACTGTATTATTATTACTTCAATCATTTGGCTTGTATTCCGTACATTAGCCTATGCCCCACACCGGGTACTGGAGTGGAACCAGCAATGAGCCCCACTGTTGGTTAGGTGTTGCACTTCACAGAGGCCTGTGACATAATAACTGAATAAATATATATATGTACAGTAATAGCTTAGTTGTATACTGTCAAGGGCTCACCAAGAGTGACAAACAACAACACCCCAAAACCATCAGTTATTAGGCTCACCTAAAGTAACCTAGATTTTCACTTGGTGATAGTAGCACTGACTGTTGCTAATCTAGATCTATCAATAATTATTCAGTACAACAGTAATTATAAAAGCATATCAGATATACAACTAAGCTATCAGAGAACTGAATTAGTTATGAAGCTGCTGCAATTGATGAAATGGTTGACTAAACTGAAAGGTATAATGAATAAACATTCCAATAGGTCAAAACAACAGGGCCCCAAATGGTATGCACGAATAAAAGCTAACACGAGTCGAACAAAGAAAAATATATGCATTTCAAAGGTCAATAATTAAATTTAGATAAAAGAAAATTTGCTACAGATTCAATTCAAGATCACAGCTCAGGTGGGCATCTGATTTGAATTTTATAACTACTCAAGAATGTTGAGAAAAACCTATTACAGAAAGGGAGCACATAAGAAAATATATTAAGGTGTTTGGCCAATCAAGTACAATTCCCTTAAGCATAATCTACATTAGCATTAAAGTGTGTAGGGGGGGGGGCTTTGGATAGGCCTAACCATTCAATAGTATAGCTCATATTCCTCCTCTTCAAATCATGAATATAATATGCCAATGTAGTAGAATTGGAGTATTTGGCATTCGAAAATGAGCTCATGTGGACCCGATATCTCCTTTTAAATTCAATAGTGCTGCCAATATATCCCCTAACCAAATTATTCTCCTCTCTAACTACTACATTTACAGAGATTTTTTTTTTAAGCAAAAACCCCTTAAGAGGACATAAGTTTCGGGGTCCTTGCATATTTAATAAGGTCTACATTTTCTCCGACAGAAGCATTCCTAAGCGCTGAATCATCAATGCCTGCCCCAGTAACACCTGAGCACTTCCAGCTGCAGTCCTATTTTTATTTTTGTTCTTTGGGGCATGAAAAGAGCACCATGCGAAAGTGGTCGATGCCAGTAGCCCCTGACTGGCTCCAGATGAAGAGAAAGGAAACCAAGAACTCTAGAGAAAAGAACAGAGTGATACACAAATGCCCACACACCAGAATTACACTAATCACTCTAGAATCCCCAACCAAACATAAAGCCCAGTAACTCCAACAACAGAATATCCACCAATTGATTACACAAACACAATATAAAACATCTACAGGATTTTTAACATTGGACAAATGCAGCGATTGAAGAGAAAATAAACAAGTTTTTTATAGTCAGAGAAGAAGAGACATTGAAAGTTCCAAGTAGGCAATGTGTTATTACTGATTGAAAAAGCTACAAAAAAAAAAAAGGACACTTTGGTGAGGCAATAGACCCATTGGGGACAGAGATAGATTTTTATGGACATTTGTCACCTGTGGTGGATTTATGAAACAGTAGATGCACAGTTTACTTAACAAAGATAATAGAATGATAAGCTTGATGCCAGACACATTTAAATGATACTACTCGGAAGTGATGTTCAGTAGTAGCCATTACATCCTCATATTCATTCGTTCTATGTTTTTACCCCCACTTGTCTGTACGAGATGTAATGGGCGATAAATGACATTTCATTGCTCCTTCGGTTCGTTGGAGCAAAGTTTTCTTTCCAAAGATATTTATTACATTTGCAAAATTGTAATGACCGGCGCGGACAACCGAATATTTGCCAATGAATGTCAATATACATACGTATATATGGCCGGGTGTTCACATTAAACCAAAAATTAAGACTCCTGTGTCAATTTGTTCGTGTAAAACGCATTAAAAGGCGACGGTAAAAGACAATGGGTATAAAAAGAAAAAAGATTCTATTCTTTGCCTACCTTGTTGCAGCCTTAATTCTTAATCCTTCCTCGGCTTCAATTACGCGACTTCAATCAGAGAGGGTCGATTCTGGAATGGCTTTACATGTATCAATTACATACATCGATTCGTAAACACTCAATCAGTAAAGCTAGCTGTATTTCTTCAGCAGGTATTTCGTACGAAATGTATGTTTATTTTGTTTTTTTTTTAATTAATTAATTATTATTTATTTAATTAATTTCGTCTTTGAGAATTAGGAGTATCTAGGAGGGTTAGGAGTAGGAGGGGGACTGGAGTAGGAGGAAAAATGATGAGGCGAGGTAAAAACCCGCCAGGGTCAATGGTCCGGCGATGAAAGAAGTGAAAGAGGAAGGGGGGCGCGAACCAGGCAGCCTAGACCACCTGTACGCGCCCCAACGCCCCTTCCACCTCTCGCACCACTGTTCCATCTTACTGGCGGCAATTTTATAAGTGAAAATTAGGATTTATAAACCTAACTTTTCCCAGAATTCAATTTAAAAAAAAACTAATAATCCCGGCACGTGTCGAACTCACTGTCTACAGGTTGACAGTTTTGTCTCCAGCGTCGTTACCCACACGACCATCAAGACAGCTTTGTAATTGTATGTAAAGATGAGATATTTAAAGCTATCCAAGCAAAATTGAATTATAAAAACAACTTTGATGATCTCTATTTTTTATTTACTTTACGGGGATGAAGGTTCAACATGCAGCTAAGTGATCAAGTTTGAGATCCTGGGCCCTGATATGAGAAGTATACTTCCAAAACAAATTTCGTCTTAGCAAGAATTGAACTCTAACCCCAGAGTATTCAAAGTTGATAGCACTCAGGTCTTTACCCACAAGACCGTCAAGACAACTACGAAATAAGACTCAATTAAAACTGAAATAGTTAAAACCTCAACAAACCAAAAAAAAAAGCTTCTTTCACCTTTCTTCTGTTTTTATTGTTTACACTCTGCTACGGCAACACACCTGTTTCTGTCTCTTACTTTTAATTACCTGGCACAAGATAACTTCCTCCAAAGTCCCTTCTTCCTTCTCAAATGATGAAAGTTTAGTGAATCCTGCTACAAATATCATTTGTTTTTCAAAAGTGGTGTCCTTCGATGTGTTGATATACGAGGAGGTGCCGGCACCTGGCCTTCTCCTGACTAGCATATATATTTATCTCATTGACAAAGATAGAATTTTGTCTTTAAAGAAGTGACAAAAGAGAGTCGCCCCTCAGAAATGCCATCAGGTACTTCCTTGTGTCCCGTATTTTCCTGAAAATCAACCAGCCGTAGACGATAGCATCTACTCGGTTGCATCACTATAAACATAATGACCGTCACTTCTGACCATTCCACCATTGATATCTACGGGAGTAAATCCTTCAAAATCATCATCTGAGTCTGAATTAAAAATTTCTTCTAGAAAAGCTTCATAAAATGCAGAAATAATTAAGTTATACAGAAGTATACCTCGTAGTGAGTGAGTAATAATGAAAATGATGTCAGAAAATAGTGTTTCCAGCCTAAGGTACTGGAAATAATGATTAGATTCTTCGACGACATCCAAGTATGATGATTCAGTGTCTATAATGAATCATCATACTTGGATGTCGTCGAAGAATCTAATCATATACAATGTAATCATTATAGACACTGAATCATCATACTCTGGGGTTAGAGTTCAATTCTTGCTAAGACGAAATTTGCTTTGTTTTGGAAGTATACTTCTCATATCAGGGCCCAGGATCTCAAACTTGATCACTTAGCTGCATGTTGAACCTTCATCCCCGTAAAGTAAATAAAAAATAGAGATCATCAAAGTTGTTTTTATAATTCAATTTTGCTTGGATAGCTTTAAATATCTCATCTTTACATACAATTACAAAACTGTCTTGATGGTCGTGTGGGTAACGACGCTGAAAACAAAACTGTCAACCTGTAGACAGTGAATTCGATACGTGCCGGGATTTTTTTTTTTCCCCGGGTTTTGACACTTTAGCGACATCAAATCTCGAAAATTTCTCTTGAAAATTTTGGAGAGGCGATGTCGCTAAAGTGTCAAAACCCGGAAAAATTGTTATGGGAGGACCTTATAATGGCGTCGTTTTTTTTGTTTTTTAACTTACTTTTCCCGTATTTTTCGATTTTCTGGTTATCGGAAAGACACCGGGATTCCTACACATTTTTTTATTATTGTTATTTTTTATTTCCAAGTAATTAAATAATATTTTTAATTACGATAATTAAATAAATATCATTGGGTCTTGTCGCGTTGGTTTCAAGGGAGGTGACTCTCTGCATTTTCCATTCTGTTTGGTGGTCAAGAGACAAAAAAAATAAATAAAATAAAAATACAGAGGCATTGAATTTAAGAAGACCGGATTTCGAATCCTGGCTTTGTCAGCTTTATTTTTCAAGGTCAATAAAACAGTATGAAGCGAAAGTGACATATTGATTACAATTCAATCAACAGAAAATTAGCATGCAAGTGGCTGAGTATTCCGCAGACACGTCTTCTTCACGTAATTTACAAAGAAATACAATGTGACAAGGCCGGTCCCTTTGAATTACAGGTGTAAGTGATTTTTGCCAGGTAAATGGACTGGAGCACGGTAAAATTAATGTTTAAGTGGCTGTGTATTCCACAGACGTCTTCCCTTAACGTAATTCTCAGTGAACGGTTTTCGTCGAACGAATCAAACTTAATAAATTATCGAAAAGAAAATGTCTGGTCCTGGGGGTGTAAACAAGTGATGGCGGATACAAATACTGACTGAAACCGGTCAAAGAAATAAAGACCGTAAGGAGTGGATTTGGTAGGCGGAAACTGAAAGAAGCCCGTTGTATATATGTATGTGTGTGTATATGTTTGTGTGTCTGTTTGTCCCCACACCATCGCTTGACAATCGATGCTGGTGTGTTTACGTCAACGTAAATTAGCGGTTTCGACACAAGAGACCAAGAGAATAAGTCCAGGGGTCGATTTGACCGACTATAAAGGCGGTGCTCCAGCAAGGCCGCAGTCAAAATGACTGAAACAAGTAAAAGAGTAATTTTAACGTGTTCCTACCGCCATTACTATGACATATCAACAACAAACCCCAGCGCCATCTATCTGTAACGTCTCTATTTTACTCTGGCTTCTGCGAGTTACTTCCCTTTGTTTCTCGGCGATCAGAATCTTTAATTTCGCTGGACAAATGCGTTTTAGCTTCTAAGATCCTTCTGGGACCGATTATTAATTAAAAGACGAACATTGAGGGGTCAATGTAATTAACCACCCCCCGCTCGTGCGTATAATTGAAAGGATTGCGAACATTATTATTATTTTTAAAGGCAGAATCGTAAGCACGCCGGGCAAAGTGCTTAACTATATTCAATCCGTCTTTACGTTCTGAGTTCAAATTAGGCCGATGTCGACTGTTCCTTTCAACCTATAAGGGGCGATGAATTAAAACGCTAGGCGGTCAACATACTCGACTAGTCCCCTCCCTCAAAATATATGTATATATATATATATATATATATATATATATATATGTATATATATATATATATATATATATATATATATATGTATATATATATGTATGTGTGTTTGTGTGTCTGTGTTTATCCCCCTAGCATCGCTTGACAATCGATGCTGGTGTGTTTACGTTCCCGTAACTAAGAGGTTTCGGCAAAAGAGACCGAAAGAACAAGTACCAGGCTTACAAAAAGTAAGTCCTGGGGTCGATTTGACCGACTATAAAGGCGGTGCTCCAGCAAGGCCGCAGTCAAATGACTGAAACAAGTAAGAGTAATTTTAACGGCGATCAGAATCTTTAATCTCGGTGGACAAATGCGTTTTAGCTTCTAAGATCCTTTTAGGACCGATTATTAATTACAAGACGAACATTGGGGGGTTAATATAATTAACCACGGTACTACTCAAGCAGAGCGGACCCGAACGCGCTGTCGCGCGTCCGCGCTAGCTAGTCGTGAGTGGTCGATCCTACGAAAAGTGCGCGCGAGCACGCGTGCAAATGAATACATGTGTGCGCATGCAAATTAGTAAATAATTTCTTTTAAACAAAGTAAATAATTTTTTTTAAATTACATTTTTCTTTTCTAAACAACGTAGATAGGTAGAAGGAATAAAAATAACACACTATCTGTTTTTGTTAACTTCATACATTTTTTTTCTTTTAATTAAATTTTGTGAACAAAATAATTTTTATTTTCTAAACAACGTAAATAAATTTTTAAAAAGGTGCACATTGGGATTAGGCACTGAGGGAAACTTGATATGCTAGAAATAACAGCTAAACGCAAAAAGAAAGAAAAAAACTGTACCGAGTACAGCAGGGTTCGCCACCATCCCTGACGGAGCATTAGGTCTGGGAATAGAACCGCGAGTCCGCTGCGCTAACCACTGGGCCATTGCGCCTCCACACTATTTACACATACACGCCAAAAAAATACATGCATAACAACACACTCCTCTCTCTTTCTCACACACACACTCACTCATGCCTATTTCATATACACGTACATACATCTTTCACTCTCTCGAAGAGTAAAAAAATTTTTTAAATCTACAGAAATTAAAGAAAAAGATCATATGGGATTTTGACAAGTCTGTTGCTAGTAACAAGGAATGCTAATTTTTCATAAATTGCCAAACAAATAGTTCCACTACTCATACTTATCCGAAAAAACGCCCTGTATTTTCTAAATCTGAGGGTGCACCCTTGAAAAGCCATCAAGCACCTTGGGGACTGGCTCACGTTTCTGGATGTATTAAATTATGCTAGGGACATTTTAACTTATATCACCGGTATCATTTATGCTTGGGGAAAATCATCATCTACACCGCTCCCTGTATTTATTTCAATTTCACGTAATTTACTTAATTATGGGAATTATCTTATATTTGAGGTGTAATTAAGGTGATCTTCTTAAATATTTAGGTAAATTTTCATTTACCAATATTTATGGACAACATATAGTCCCCTAAATATTTCAGGGCTGGTATTTCTATCACCTGCAGGATTAAATATTTCATTTTATTTCAAAATATTCTCTTTCCTATTTTCCCTCATTTTACAGAGAAAATTGATTTTACTAAGTAATTTCGGCACTGTCATGGTATTAGCTGTCAGAAGCGAAAGTAGAAAAATCTAAACAAGGAATGTTACTGCTGGTTTGAGTTGAAATCTGTTTCTTTGGCGACTGACTGGCCGGAGCTATCTATCTATCTGTCTGTCTGTCTATCTCTCTATCACTCGTCCACCTTCGTTTGTTTCCGTAGAATTTATCAAATTAGAAAAAAAAAACTTTTTGGCTACTTCCATCATGCTAGCTCCACACGAGGGACATATTTTTGGGGTATTTAAAAGTCCATGTCTCTTAAGCCAATTAATACTATTTTCTGTTGTAGCGGTGGCGATGGCAATATCGCGGTGATTAATTCCAACTTTAGATTACGCGTGGTGGTGGTGGTGGTCATTGGTGGTGCTGATTGTTGTATGTGATTTGTTTTTAAAAACAATAATGAATAATGCAAAAATATATTTATTTATAAAGTTTAAACTGAACATGAAATGAAATATATTTATTTATAAAGTTTAAACTGAATTTCATTTGTTTAAATTCTACGGAAACGCATTTTCTAATTTGATAAATTCTACGGAAACGCATTTTCTAATTTGATAAATTCTACGGAAACGCATTTTCTAATTTGATAAATTCTACGGAAATGCATTTTCTAATTTGATAAATTCTACGGAAACAAACGAAGGTGGACGAGTGATAGATAGATAGAGAGAGAGGGAAAGAGACAGACAGACAGATAGCTCCGGCCAGTCAGTAGCCAAAGAAACAGATTTCAACTCAGACCAGCAGTAACATTCCTTGTTTGGATTTTTCTACTTTCATTTCTGACAGCTAATACCATGACAGTGCCGAAATTACTTAGTAAATAGCATCATTAATATTCTTTCGCTTCCCAAATGGCCTTCGAATATAAAAACCTATATTATTTGTATAACCATCGCAGCACACATTCTGCTTTTCAAACTTTTCTAATGAACAGACTTGATTTATTAACATGACAACACAAGCATTGAGAGAAACATTTTCTTTCTTCGACAGCAATTTTATACTAATATCTTTTCTTATTTTACACTTATGTTAACTGAACGTCCAAAACAACACAGCAGGATCACAAATTTCACCAGGACTGTCATTTATGGATTTTCTATACATTTTTAGACAACATAAACATATATATGGACGCGTTTAACGTAAAACCCATAAGTCTTTTGTTGACAACTACGAGGTCGTAGTTAGCCACAAACATTCTTGTGTTATTTCTTTACTACCCACAAGGGGCTACACACAGAGGGGACAAACAAGGACAGACAAACGGATTAAGTCGATTATACCGACCCCAGTGCGTAACTGGTACTTATTGTGTAAGAGAAAAATGTATCTACATTGCGTATTTTTCACATTTGTAAACAAAGTTTCGTGTTATCTAAAACAAGACGTTGAATTATAATCGATAAGTCAGAGATTAACTTTAAAGACGTCCTCTAGAACAGTGTTTTCTAAACCAGGCCCCACTATAACTTACCAGAAGAATGTGTGCCCCACTGGCTGTTGGAAAAAAAAGAACTTCCTTTTTAATATTTCATCAATTATTTAATACAAAAGAATCTACCAGTAATTATTTTAAGAACTGAGTACAACAAGTACATTATTGACTACGAAAAAAAGTGAATCACAACAGCCTTGTGCCTACATCTTTACGCCCCACCACAGTTTTCTCAAGCCCCACAGGTGGGGCTTATGCTCCACGTTGGAATCACTGTTCTAGAATTAATATGGAGGATTTTACTCATCTGGATGCATCTAATACAACAGTTTTTACCAGTAAAAAATCCATTACACGGACGTACTCTGTTGCGAAAGAGAAACCTTTACGTAATGAAACGTTTATTCAACAAATATCACTGCGTAGAAATATTCCCTGTGAAATATGCGGGAAATCATTTGTCTCTAAAAGTAATTTAACAAAGCATAACAGAATACACACTGGAGAGAAACCATTCCATTGTGAAATATGTGGGAAGTCTTTCATAAACAATTCAAAACTTGTTACTCATATTCGTGTTCACACTGGAGAAAAACCCTACCATTGTGAAGTTTGTGAGAAATCATTTTCTGTTATTTCTAGCCTTGTAGATCATAAAACAATTCACACGGGAGAAAGGCCTTATAGTTGTGAAATATGCGGGGAATCGTTTTCCTCTGGTAGTAAGTTAACAAGACACATACGAATACACACTGGAGAAAAACACTTCTATTGTGAAATATGTGGGAAATCTTTTCTAAGTAATAGTGAATTAATAAGACACGAAAGAATACATACTGGAGAAAGGCCTTATTGTTGTGAAATCTGTGCCAAATCATTTGTTAATAATTCTCAACTTGTGAGTCACAAAAGGATACACTCGGGAGAAAAAACGTATCATTGTCAGATTTGTGGTAAATCATTTATTCAAAATTCTCATCTTGTAAGTCACAAAAGAATACATACGGGAGAGAAACCATTTCACTGCGAAATCTGTGGTAAATCATTCACGAATAATTCTCATCTTGTCAGTCACAAAAGGATACACACTGGAGAGAAACCCTGTCGTTGTGAAATATGTGGGAAATGTTTCTTCTCTAACAGTAACTTAACAAGGCATAAAATACTACATAGTGGGGAAAAACCATTCCATTGTGAAATATGTGGTAAATCTTATGTGAATAATAGTGATTTAATAAGGCACAACAGAACACACGCTGGAGAAAAAACCTTTCACTGTGAGATATGTGGGAAATCGTTCTTTGATCATTCTAATCTTGTAGTACATATTCGGAGTCACACAGGGGAGAGGCCGTATTATTGTGACATCTGTGGGAAATCCTTTATGCATAACAGTCACTTAAATACACACAAACGAATACACACCAGAGCAATGCCTATGAAGCGGGAGAGATCATTTTCTTGCAAATCTAAACTTCTCATCCACCAACACACTGGAGAACGTTGTTTGTTGTAAAATTCAAATGGAAAAAATTGCCCGTTTTACAGAAAAAGGTTCAACAAAATGTTCAAACTTTAAATTTTTCAAAAATGCAGCACAGAATTTTGTCAGTGAACAGGTCGCGGTCTCAAAGCGACGAAAATATTTTGACAAATTAAATTTAAATGTTGAAGTGAATCTAACAGTCTTTGTGTGTTATTTTAAATGGCTTATAAACACCTTCCATGCTGCAATTGTTTTTGTTCCAGCACACGTTCTCAGATCAGGTCACTTGCTATGCAAGTACATCTCTGTAATTTTAATTCAATTTGTCAAAATGTTTTCGTCACTTTGAAAAAGGTTTAATAACATTTTCAGCCTTCAAAAGTTAGAAAACTAAAATTGAAAAGAATCAAAAAATGTTAATTGGCATTTTGTTGCAAAAAATAATAAAAATTTGAATCTGAAGCAGTACTTGATAGTATTCAAAAAAAATTATTCATTCCTCTGTACTGTTTTTTTTTTTTCCTCTAGTTTCAGCTCAGAGCTGTGGCCATGCTGATGCACTGCCGTTAGTAAAAATTACCAAATGATTTTATTGAAAAAAAATACAAATTTAATGGCCTTCAAGTGGAAAATGTACCACCTGAGATGGCCAATTTGAACATGTATGAACAGCTTCTTATTCAAAGAGCCAAAGGATGCACAGCCAATTGGTACTAGCTGTCAGAGGAATAATTACTCATCTTTCAATGCCATGAACACTTTGTCAAACAGCAAACATCATTTAACTGAAATAATTGTTGATTCATTACCTAACAGAAAAACATTATTTGGTAGTTAATAGTTGACATTGAAAAAGCTTACAAGACATTGGATTGGCTAAAAAATAGCATTGTACAATGCCATAAATGTCAATAGAAATGCTAATTTAAAATGGATTATATGTTTACTCAGACTGGAACCCAAACTACATTAGTACAAGAAATGCAACCTTTATTGACACTTGAAAAAGATTTGACTATATAGAAAAAGAATTGATGGAAAACTGCTCATTGATAATAATCCAACATTGGATTTGTTCTGTTTCCTTCATTTGTATCCGAAAGGCAAATTTGGAATATTTTCAAATAAACAACCATATATGTTCATAAGAAACAAATTTGAATCATTGTGATTTTTGATTTAGAAAAGATATACAATATTTGATGTTTTGTGCTGGTAAAAGAGCTATAGATGCTGGCATTTATGGCGTTATGAAAACTGCCAAAAATCCCCAAAATGACAGTTGCTGAATAAAATGTTGATTAGAAAACAGACAAGCAACTGGAAGGCAATTTGTCAAGTATGAGAGGATCTAAAGCATTTGGGGCTAGAAAAGGCACTGATTTGCAAGCTTTTGATGAGTGTCATTGTGTACCCATTTTCTTTTTGACAGTCTTGCAATGAATATTTTCTCAAAGATTTGAGATTTTCTTGATAAATTGAATAATGAGTAAAATAAAAATTTGCACAAATAAATAATAATGATATTGTAGCAGTCAGTGAACAATTTTATTGATTTAAAACTTTAATGGATATTATCATTCTTGACAAAAATGGCCCACTGACTAAAATTGCTCACTATATTTGACATTTGGAATATCAAAATCAAGGTATACCTCATATAGACATGAAATCATACTGCAAAAATGCTCCAATTTTCAATGAAGATTCAAAAAAAAAACTTTATACTTCATTGAATCAATTATCTGCAATCTAACCTAATGAGTATCAATCGCCAAATTTAGCTAAAAATTTTCAGCAACATGATTGTAGTGGATCTTGCCATTGGAAAAAAATTATAAAAAATAGATTTTACACTATTTGTTGCTATGGATTTCCTAGAATAGTTGGGAAATTTAAATTTAACACTGTAGAATAATTTAAATAGAAACCCACCCGAACAACACATAAATGATTATAATGCAGCTATATCAGATAATTCAATGATTTTTAACCATTACATTACCAGCTATCAAACAAAGCATGGAAAAGTCCTTTTATCATTTCCTTCGTTATTATTGGCCCAGGATTAATTTCGACTCCACTAATTATCAAAAGCATCAGAATTACACTTCGAAATTTATGTTTATTATAAATCTTATATTGAGGCATGTATTTTGTATTAATTAAGCAATATTTAATTTCAGAAATTATTTTATTTTGTATAGCAGGCCTTTGATTTGATGTAATTTAATGTTGGCAAAAAGCATATTGCACTAATTTTATTTTAAACATCATCATTATCGTCATTTAACGTCCGCTTTCCATGCTAGCATGGGTTGGACGATTTGACTGAGGACTGGTGAAACCAGATGGCTACATCAGGCTCCAATCTGATTTGGCAGAGTTTCTACAGCTGGATGCTCTTCCTAACGCCAACCACTCCGAGAGTGTAGTGGGTGCTTTTACGTGACACCGGCACGAGGTCCAGTCAGGTGGTACTGGCAATGGCCATGCTCAAAATGGTGTATTTTACGTGCCACCTGTACAGGAGCCAGTTCGGCAGCACTGGCAACGATCTCGCTCAAATGCCTTTACACGTGCCACCGGCACAAGTGCCAGGAAGGCGATGCTGGGCACAGGTGCCATCATGATTTCGCTTTAAGCATTAATATAAACATTAATATTTTTGCATTTAAAATAAATGGTAGATAAAAATAATTAAATTTTTTCCAATCACTTGCATAATAATTAGACTGGAGAAATGGCCAGGTAAACAAAAAGAAGTAGTGGAGAAAACAGAAATGGACAAAATCACTGGAGTTAATGTATCACATCACACCATACAATTCCTGTTTTTTTTTCATAAACATACTAACTCCTTTCTATTCGTAAACATACTAACTCCTTTCTATTCGTAAACATACTAACTCCTTTCTATTCCTACTCTCTCCAGAATGTCTTGCCTCATGGTAACTGCCTTCTCTCCTACTTTTGCACCCCACCTCACTCCTTCAACTTACCTTTGGATGTAACAGCTTGCTGTTCCAAGCCATCCTGCAACAGGATAATGACCTACCAGTTTCTCACATTCATGTCCTCATGCAGGTTTGGAATTTACAAAAGCCTGCATACCTTGTCTCTCTTGAGTCCCAACACAGTGCCTCCTATCATTTCCTCTGATGATCCACAAATTCCTCTGCCAACAGCATCGTCCCATCTACCAGAATGTATGAATTTGTAACCTGCTTCGCTTTAGTCACCTTCCTCAAGATCACCCTGAAAACCTTTATCGTGATTCTGGGTGCTGAGTTCAAACCAAACCCCAACCAAGTCAGATAGTATGTCCTTCTTTTTGTACCTCACCAGCTTGTGCAACCTCCACAATTTCTCATCTATGTGGAGATGCAGATATGACAACTTAAGATCAATGATTGTAGTCATCCTAGTCATCTACCTCCTTTCCTACAGGGTTTCCTCACATATATCTGCTGCTTCGCTGCCCAAATGACTTGAGATGTGCTCATTCAACTCTCAAAAATCTAGCACTGACCAGGCTAGACCATGGTCATCATACACCTCCTCTTTCTATGGCATTAAAATACCCTCCTCAAATTAGTCGTCTGCCTCCCTCTTGAAATCATTCTTAGCCTCTCCTTTCAGGGTGTGCTTATAGCAAGTCACCTTGTTTCTCAACATCAGGGACTTCCTTCCAGAAGTACTCCATTGTCCATCATTTGCTGTCAAACTCAGCCCTTGTCTTCCTGTCTGTGATATTCCTTTCTTCAGAGTTTGACCCAATGGTTCTACAGCCTTCTTCTTCCACTACACACAAAGTAATCAAATGCTTATCCTTTTAAAATGGCAACCACCTTAAGAGTAGCAGAATCACCATCCCACTACATCTACTTGTTCAAAGCAGTTTGCCAATGGACCCTCAGCAACAACACACAAGGATAAACTCAGTGACTCATGGCCTAAATTCAGGCCATGACAGACAGTGAGGATGTTCTTGAGGCCAAGGATTTGAACTTGTCTGGACTTGTGTCTCAGAGGTGAAATTCCATGGTCATTCATGATGGAAGCAGGTCTAACGAAATCAGAGCCAATTTTGAGTTAGTTTTGATCCATACACTCATGGCCAAAAGTTTTGAACATAGGTGTAGGAGTGGCTGTGTGGTAAGTAGCTTGCTTACCAACCACATGGTTCCGGGTTCAGTGTCACTGAGTGGCACCTTGGGCAAGTGTCTTCTACTATAGCCTCAGGCTGACCAAAGCCTTGTGAGTGGATTTGGTAGACGGAAACTGAAAGAAGCCCATTGTATATATGTGTGTCTGTGTTTGTCCCTCCAACATCGCTTGACAACCGATGCTGGTGTGTTTACGTCCCTGTAACTTAGCGGTTCGGCAAAAAAGAGACCGATAGAATAAGTACTAGGCTTACAAAGAATAAGTCCTGGGGTCGATTTGCTCGTCTAAAGGTGGTGCTCCAGCATGGCCACAGTCAAATGACTGAAACAAGTAAAAGAGTATAGATCTGAAAATTAGAATTTTTACTGAATGCCCAAAGTTGTATTTAATATATAACTGACCTTTGAATCAGTTATTAGGTCAGTATATCTCTACATTGTGTATATTTGAATCAAGTTGTACTTGGGCATAATTTTAATTTTTTTTTAAATGTTCCACACTTTTTGCCATGACTGTATAGCAATTTAAACAATAAGAAAAAAATAAAAATGCTATTTTTAAGATCACATGCCTTAAAGGGCTCAGAGCCTTATCTTTTCTGTTCTTTCTACAACAATGGCTAATTTGTATCTTAACTTTTAGCACACAGCAT
This sequence comes from Octopus bimaculoides, assembly GCF_046866305.1. Classification (NCBI taxonomy): domain Eukaryota; kingdom Metazoa; phylum Mollusca; class Cephalopoda; order Octopoda; family Octopodidae; genus Octopus; species Octopus bimaculoides. The sequence goes on from NC_142956.1 coordinate 9,817,823, forward strand.
TTTCTCTGCCACTGCCCTATTACCACAGGGGAGAAAACTCATACGGTAACAGTGTACTAAAGTTTAAGATGGTGAATTTTCTTCTGGATCAGTAGAGTGGATACACAAAATATCCCTGTTTTATTTGTCTCTGGGAAAATAGATCTAGGGATAGACAGGTCATTAGAGAAAAGAATGTAATTGTAGAACATTTGGTTGACAGAAATAAGATCATTTTACCACCCCTACACATCAAACTAGGTTTAACCCTTTAGCATTCAGATTACCCTGTCAAATGTAGCACTTATCCATTCACATTGTTTTCAATTAATTATGTATTATCTTGTAGCTTTGCTGTGATCGCATATTTTCTGAATGACATTGTATAGTAGGTGTGAGAGGCCAGATCTGACTGGTTTAAACATAAAACAAGTAGAATATTTTGGCCTGATATGGCCAGTTTAAATGCTAAGGGTTAAATATGGCAATTAGTATTAAAATATTGAACCAGAAAGGTGTAGCTGTATGCAACGTTGATTGGTTATGCATGTGAGACTGTGTGCAATTGAGACGAAATGAGATTTTATCAATGTTGCACAAGTCGTACTGAAGTCAACTTTTATCTTTTACTTGTTTCAGTCATTAGACTGCGACCATGCTGGAGCACCTCTTTGAAGAACTTTTAATTGAATGAATCAATGCCAATACTTTTTAAGTCTGGTTCTTCTATTTTGGCCAGTTTAAATGCTAAAGGGTTAAACAAAGAATGGGCCTGCTTTGACTACATATGTAGAAAGTTTCCAGCACTGAGCATGAAGCTGAAGGAAGGTCGTTTTGATGGGAGACAGGAAGCTCATGAAATCTCCACATTTTCAAGATTCAATGAACAATGCTGAGGCGGTTGCATGGTCTTTGTTCACTCTGGTTGTAAGAAATTTTCTTAAGAGCCATAAAGCAGGTCCCTACTTTGAATTAGTGGAGCATATGCTCTCTTCTTTCCATCAATTCAACAGTAATATGAGCATCAAAGTGCATTACCTCCACAGTCACTTGAATTATTTCTCAGACAACCTTAGTGACTGAAATGATGAACAAGGTGTATGATTTCACCAAGATTTAAGAACTATGGAAGATAGGTCTCAGGAACACTGGGATACCCATATGATAGTGGATTACTGCTGGACCATTCAATACAATTGTCATGAGGCAGCTTACCACAGAAATTTGATGAAATGCTGCCTTCATGAGACATCTGAGTCAATGAACATTATATCAACAATAACTTTCTATGCTCGCTTCACTATTATCTGATTTCTTGGATGTAATTTAAACAAAGATCACATGCCTTAAAGGGCTCAGAGCCTTATCTTTTCTGTTCTTTCTACAACAATGGCTAATTTGTATCTTAACTTTTAGCACACAGCATTTTCTCTGGAATTGTTTTCCCTGCCACTGCCCTATTACCACAGGGGAGACAACTCATACGGTAACATAATGCACCTACAGAAGTGAGGCATAAGAGGAATTCAGTGCAGTGTGCAAGAGTAAAGACTGCGTTGGTTTGTTCATGTGATGTGGATGAATGTCTACAGCTCCATAAAGAAGTGCTGACCTCTCGAAGTGGATGGAAATTGTGAAAGAGGAAAACATGGGGTGAAGTCTGAAGGATGCTGAACTTTCAGACAAGATGACAATGGACTGAGATACCTGGTGGCTTGCTGCACTTAAGAAGATGTGTCCTCCACAGCAGAAGTGTTAGGGCTGCATCTCCTGGTGAAGAAGATTGGCCTGCAAGAAACCTGTGCCAGTGTCACATGAAAAGTACTCACGCTGGTGCCACATAAAAGTGCTTGTGCCAATGCCATGTTAAAAGCACCCAGCCCACACTGTAAATTGATTGGTGTTAGAAAGGGCAGTCAGCCATAGAAACCAAGGCAGATCAGACTGGAACATGGTGCAGCTCCCCAGTTTACCAGCTCTGGCCAAAGTGTCCAACCCATGCCAGCATGGACAACGGACGTTACATGATGATGTAACTTTATCATAAATAAACATGTTTCCCTTGCATGAAGCCATATTTTTTTATCAATAAGGCAACAATAAGGATTTGTAGTCATCAAACCTTGTGCCTGGTTGGTTATATACATAACAATTAGAGATATAACATATCTTGATAACCAAAGCTAATGGAAGAAAAAATATCTATGGTATATTCAGAATCCAATATTCACCATCCAGGGCTTCATTACTCCTGAAAGAGGAACCTGTCTCTGGCCAGTCTTGGCCATGTAGTGGGTGAGATTATCTTGCTATTTTGTTTTTGGTCAGCCCACTTGATCTGGTCTATTCCATCATCCTGATTGTCCTTCAGTCATGCAATGAGGCCAGCCTATCTAAATTTCTCATTGTGTATATATATATATATATATATCATCATTTAACGTGTTTTCCATGCTAGCATGGGTTGGATGGTTTGACTGAAAAGTGGTAAGGTGCACCAGGTTCCAACCTAATTTAACATGGTTTCTTACAGCTGGATGCCTTTCCTAACAGCAACCACCCCAAGAGTATAGTATGTATACATCTCTCTCTCTCTCTCTCCATATATATATATGTGTGTGTGTGTATATATATATATATATATATATATATATATATACACACACACACATTTTCCTTGTGTTACTTCTGCAGGTCTTGTCATGTTTGTTTTTGTCTCTGTCCTTTTACTCTTACCAGCAGCTTTTTGTTGTTGGCAAGACTAAAAATGAACAATGTTATCATTAAAGGTATGAAATTGGAAGGATTTTTGGATGATACCTGACAAGGAAAGATTGTGTCCATGTCTTGGGTGTAAATTTTCTGTTTGTTCCTTTGTTGTCTTTTAGGTCACTTTTTGATGTCATGGAGTGTTGGGCCCCATAGAGGCAAAGTGGCCAAGTTCATTTCGAGTGTTGGGCAACATGGAGGCATGACCAAGACCTTTGGCATTATGTCATGCTTGAGAAGAAAACCCATCAAGCAGAGCAAAATCACAGTCATGCAAATGGCACATAAAAGCAACCACTACACTCTCAGAGTGGTTGGCGTTAGGAAGAGCATCCAGCCATAGAAAACCGTGCCAAATCAGACTGGAGCCTGCCACAGCCTTCCAGCGTGTCAGCACAGTCAAACTGTCCAACCCATGCCAGCATGGACAACGGATGTTAAATGATGACGATGACTCTTGTGTGCCATTGCATCCAGGCATTGGTTTCCTTGCCTAACATCTAAGGTTGTCTTCCCCAATGAAGTTAGCTTTGGTAAGACATGAACTCGGAATGTAAAGTGCTTGAAGAAACACAGCAAGACATTGTTATTCCTGGTGTTCTAATAAACTGATGAGGAAGTATCTCATGGAGATAGGGACTGATTGGGGCTTTGCTTGGTGGGTCACCCAACAGGACCTGGGAACATACCAAGAAACGGTGAATGCAACAGCATATGTCCTTGCACCTGACCTGACCTTCAATGATTCTGTCAGCTTAAACAATAGCAAATTTCAGATTTAAGTACAAAGCCAGCAATTTTGAGAAGAGGTGGAGTAAATCTCCCCAGCATTTAACTGGCATTATATTTTATTGACCCCAGAATGATGAAAAGCAAAGATGACAATGACAGGATTTGAACTCTGAACATAATGATTTACAACAAATACTGCAAGACATTTTCCCCAATGCTCTAACGGTCCCTTCAATCTTTTAATAACAATGATGAGCTTCTAGTTTAGGCAGAAGGACAACAGTTTCTGACGGGAGGTGGTTTCTCTTTACCATTGTCTCCAGTACTTCACTGATACTTTTATTTCATCAATAATAATCATCATCATTGTTTAACGTCCACTTTCCACGCTGGCATGGGTTGGATGGCTTGACATGGAGCAGCCCAGACTCCAGCTGCCTGTTGAGGCATGATTTATATGGTTGGATGCCCTTCCTAATGCCAACCACTTAACAGTGTATTGGGTGCTCTTTACATGACACCAGCACCTGAAAGTGTGTGGAAGACAGTGATTTTATTTAGCTTAACATGTCTAATCAAGTCCAGCAAATTACCACATCTCCCAGTCCCTTGCCAATCTTCCACAATTACAGCTCGGCACTTCTTTATGCAGCTGTCCTCATCCATAAACATCACATGACCAAACCAGCACTCTTCTTTCTTGTACACGTTTGATGCCTCTTATACCCAGTTTTCCTCTTAAATCACTTACACTCTGGCATTCCCATCCAATGGATAATTCTTTCTATCATAGGCACAAAGCCTGAAATTGGGTGATGGACAAGTCAATTACATCGATCCCAGTACTCAACAGGTACTTATTTTATCAACCCCAAAAGGATAAAAGACAAAATTAACTTCAACACAATTTGAACTCAGAACGTAAATTTGGATGAAAATACCACTAAGGGATCTTATTTAAAACGGGGGCCACATTTTTCATTAATGTTTTACGTAGTGCTTTTGGTACTGAAAGACTTTCAAACTTCGTATACTTATCTATTTTGTGTTATAGAACAGAAAAATATTTTTGTATTCGAATTTATTTCATGTAAAAAATTGTCTTATTTCGATAATTTCAACCAATCACTGACGTCCACTCAGCCGATATACATTAAGTGCCGACTACATAAACAAACGATTCTTCGTTTTATTTGCTTTTTTCATTTTAAATTTGCTTTAACCCTAACCCTAAGGTTAGGGTTAGGGTTAATTGTTTCAGAATCGTTTGTTTATGTAGTCGGCACTTAATGTATATCGGCTGAATGGACGTCAGTGATTGGTTGAAATTACAGAAATATGACAACTTTAACATGGAATAATTTATGGATTTCTTTTTTTTTTAAGAAGACTAAGAGAAAAAGATGTTTTATATGACACATTCTACCAGTGATCCAAGTTTCAAAGTGTTTCGTTAATGAAAAATGTGGCCCCCGTTTTAAAAAAGATCCCCACTAAGCACCTTGTCTGATGTGGTAATGATTCTATCAAGTCAATTGTATCGACCTCAGTGTTTCTCTGGCACTTAATTTATCGACCCTGAAAGGATGAAAGGCAAAGTCAACCAGGGCAGAATTTGAACTCAGAACATATAGATGGATGAAATGCTGCTAAGCATTTTGCCAGGCATGCTAACAATTCTGCCAGCTTGCTACCTCATAGATAGTAATAAGAACAATCCTGTCTATTTTAGGTACAAAGCCTGAAATTTTCAGGGAGGGGACTAGTTGATTACATGAATCCCAGTGTTTCACTGGTACTTGATTTATCAACACTGAAACGATGAAAGGTAAAGTAGACCTCAGCAGAATTTGAACCCAGAATGTAAAGACGGATGAAATGCCGCTAGGTATGCTAACAACTCTGCCTGATAAGATAATAATCATAATGATGATGCTAATAGAAATTGGTAAAATGTGGAATCAGAACATAGGCACCGTAGGGATGATAGCAAAAGAGGCTGATTGTTCCATATCTCAGATACCAGAAAATCCCAAAACGGAAGAAATTCAAAAAATTATATCCTAAGAAAAATATTGTCTATGTAATTCCAAAAATATTATAAACTGTAAGCGTTAGGAAGGGCATCCAGCTGTAGAAACTCTGCCAAATTAGATTGGAGCCTGGTGTTGCCATCCGGTTTCACCAGTCCTCAGTCAAATCGTCCAACCCATGCTAGCATGGAAAGCGGACGTTAAACGATGATGAGGATGATGATGATGTAAGCATTATCAAAAGTATTTTTAAATATACATAATAGCAAATACCTTTTACTGTCATCTTAAGAACACACTATCATCTTACCATCATATTATTTTTAATCTATTTTATATTTTGACAGACATTCTCTAGAACAGAAATTCCCAACCTGTAGTCTGCAAAGGTAGTACTGGGGGTCTGTGAACTAAATTCAAAATTTTGAATTTTGTATATATGTGTATATATATATATATATATATATATATATATATATTGGCAAAGTTTAGAGAGCTCTTACCCCTGCTGGCGACAAAGGGACTCTCACTCAGAGTAAAAGGCAGACTGTATGACGCATGCGTACAAACAACCATGCTACATGGCAGTGAAACATGGGCTGTAACTGCTGAGGACATACGTAAGCTCGCAAGGAATGAAGCCAGTATGCTCCGTTGGATGTGTAATGTCAATGTGAATACCCGTCAGAGTGTAAGTATCTTGAGAGAAAAGCTGAACATTAGAAGCATCAGTTGTGGTGTGCAAGAGAGACGATTGCGCTGGTATGGACATGTGGTGAGAATGGAGGAGGATAGCTGCGTGAAAAAGTGCCACACCCTAACAGTTGAGGGAACCCGTGGAAGAGGTAGGCCCAGGAAGACCTGGGCTGAGGTGGTGAGGCAAGACCTTCGTACATTGGGCCTCACCGAGGCGATGACTACTGACCGAGACCTTTGGAAATGTGCTGTGCGTGAGAAGACCCGGCAAGCCAAGTAAGATCGTTGCCAGTGCCCCTGGACTGGTTCTTGTGCGGGTGGCACATGAGATGCACCATTTTGAGTGTGGCCGTTGCCAGTATCGCCTGACTGGCTCCTGTAGGATTTTCGAGCGAGATCGTTGCCAGTGCCCCTGGACTGGCTTGTGCGGGTGGCACATAAAAGACACCATTTCGAGCGTGGCCGTTTTCGTGCGGGTGACACGTAAAAGCACCCACTACACTCTCTGAGTGGTTGGCGTTAGGAAGGGCATCCAGCTGTAGAAACTCTGCCAAATCAGACTGGAGCCTGGTGTTGCCATCCGGTTTCACCAGTCCTCAGTCAAATCGTCCAACCCATGCTAGCATGGAAAGCGGACGTTAAATGATGATGATGATGATGATGATGATTTCCTTTTGAAAATGAATAATCTGGTGTGTTTAGTTTAATGGCCTATCAATGTATACAGTAAGTTTCTTTGCCCTAGCTGTCAGGAAGACACTCAGAAACAAATAGAAACACAACTGAAAGAAGAAAAGCTCATAATAATAAATTCTTTCAAATTTTGATACAAGGCCAGCAATTTTAAGAAGGGGGTTAGCTGATTACATTGACCCCCCCCCCCTACACACAACACACTTGTCTGATTTACCTTTATTTAACAGTTTAGCATTCAAATTACTGTCAAATATATTTTATTTACATTGATTTAATCTGTAGTATCTCATATTCTTTTACTTGTTTCAGTCATTTGACTGCAGCCATGCTGGAGCACTGCCTTAAAAGGTTTTAGTTGAAGAAATTGATCCCAAGACTTATTCTATTGATTGCTTTTGCCGAACTGCTAAGTTACAGGCATGTAAATACACCAATGTCAGTTGTTAAGCAATGGTGGGGGAACAAACAGACACACACACATACATGACAGGCTTCTTTCAGTTTCCATCTACTGACTCCTCTCATAAGGCTTCGGTCAGCCTGAGGTTATAGTAGAAGACACTTGCCCAAGGTACCATGCAGTGGGACTGAACACAGAACCATGTGATTGGGAAGCAAGCTTCTTATTTCTTTATTGCCCACAAGGGGCTAAACATAGAAGGGACAAAGGGATTAAGTTGATTACATCGACCCCAGTGCGTAACTAGTACTTAATTTATTGACCCCGAAAGGATGAAAGGCAAAGTCAACCTCGGCAGAATTTGAACTCAGAATGTAACGGCAGGCAAAATACCGCTAAGCATTTTGCCTGGCGCGCTAACGATTCTGCCAGCTCACCGCCTGTGTGGTAAGAAGCAAGTTTCTTACCACACAGCTACAACTGCACCTATAATGTACACACACACATACATATTCCTTGAGATTCCAATGAATGACATTTCAGGGTAAGTGTAAGAGACCAGATCCACCGGTTTGAACATAAAATAAGGAGAGTATTTAGGTCAGATAGGGTTAGTTGAACCCAGCAAGAGCTAAACTCAAAATGTAGAGTCAGTAGAATTATTAATAACTAGTTGAATGACTTTGCATTGCCTGGGTTACTTCTGTTCTTATTCTGATTAGTAAACAATAAATATGAAGATATACTTTTTCCTCATAATTATTTCAAAATATCTATATTTTATTAAAAAATATCCAAATTGTAAAGATAATAGAACCTAGAACTGAAAATCTTGAAGCACCTCAGGCTAAACGATATTCATTGTGTAATTTTTTGTTGGTGTCCAAATGAATAAATTGTTGCTGCTTCCAACTTGTGAACAAACAACATAGAATTGGCTGTGGGAGAAGCATGTAGTAGAGAGATCAAGTCCAACAAACTTGAGGGTTTGACCCTGAGATTTGTTAATTGAAATACCAAAACTTAGTTTGACTGGAAACTGAAGCTTCTTAAATTCAAATGGAACATCTGTAGGTATGAGAGGAATTTTTGGAATAAAGATGTTTTCTCCTTTGTGACTACCTGTTATGATTGTTGCCTGTAAGACATGGGGCTTCATGGAAGTAACAATTAAGCAAGTTCCATTACACAGGTGAGATGGGTCAAGATTCTTAAGCAACATACTGGGAGCACCCAGTTTTAGTGTGAAGTTATGCAGTGGCATCCCATTGGGTTTAAGTGTATTCAGAAATTCAAAAGGGTGAACTGATCGAAAAGTCATTTCTGATGTACCTGTTAACTTTTGAAGAAGTTCATCAGCCATTTTGGAATAACTCTTTCACAGCCAGTTTATATTGTTGTTATTGACAATCACACACACACACACACATATGCTAAGACAAACATACATTTACGCACACCTCAAGGTAAATAATATTCATTATATACTTATTATATATGCATGTGTGAGCTGATTCTACACTTTTGTGGGACATCACTCACTCTCTCTCTCTCTCTGAATATCTAACACTTGAATTGTATTTCTCTCTGTATAAAGGCCTGTCTCTTTCTCTTTAGATGTGTGTCAGCTATCACTAAAATGTATGTATACTCACACATATATTTGTCAGTCATTACATATGTATATGTGTAGATGTGTGTGTGTGTGTTTAATTCTATGGGGCCTAACATATGTGACAAATGTGCAAGCACACACACTCATATACACATATGTATATGTGTGTGTGTTTAATTCTCTGAGGCCTAACATACGTAATGAATGCACAAACACACACAGACACATATACAAAATGTGACATCGTTGTGGTGGTATAAAATGTCCTTTACTATAGTTAGCTATGGAAAAATTATTTAGATAAAATATTATATTGTTTTAATGGAAATGAAAATAAAAATTACATGTCGACACTCCCGGGGTCCAATACTATAACATTGTAAAATTTGATTTGATTTGGTCAAGCTGTTTGAGAATGCATAGGAAATAGACAGACAGAGAGACAAAGAATTTATATATAGAGAGAGATAAGCTTTTATTAGTCACAAGTGCCAAAGAATATCTTTGGTTCAAATTTTGGTAGAAAAACAAGGGAATATGTATGTGTGTATGCATTGATGTTTATGGCAGTATATGTGTGTATGAAGTGTTGGTGTCTAGTAATGGTGTGTGAGTTTGAGATTCAAACAAGTCAATAGAAGTCATCCTCAAGATTCATCCATTTAACTTCCATCCCGAATAGTCCTAAAGTAGTATTTAACTATATTGTTACCATATTTCTGTTGAGATGCTCAGTGTTTCATTCAATTAATTTTAAATATAACAAAGAATTTAATAAAATAACTTAGTTATTATTAAGCTAGTGTTAGGAACATAAATTGTGACTAAGGTTTGGTGGAAGATTTTTATTCAGAACTTTTGAAAACAAGACATTTGTACTACAGAGCCAGAAGTGGTTTCAGGTGGGTTGGTATCAAAAGGGTTAACCCTCTTGCATTCAGATTACTCTGTCAAATGTAATGCTTATTTATTCACATTGTTTTGAAATAATCACAGCTTATCTTGTGGCTTTGAGATTTCAATGACATAATTGTATTACATTAAAATGACATTGTAGAGTAGGTATGAGAGGGCAGATCTGGCCAGTTTGAACATAAAACAGGTAGAATATTTTGGCTCAATATGGCCGGTTCAGCCCTTTAGCATCCACAACTACTCTTTCAAATGTAATGCTTATTTATTCCTTAGTTTCAAGATTTCAATGATGTGATTGTTTATCTTTAAAATGACATTGTAGGGAAAGTGGAAGGGACCAGATCTGGTTCGGTTGAACATAAAACCAGAATATCTAGGCCAGATGTGACCAGTTTAAATACTAAAGAGTTGAATGTATCATGGCAGTTCTTAAGATATGTCTTAAAATTTTGTATTTTTATCTAGCATTTACTAGTTTCAGTCATTGGATTGTGACCATGCTGGGGCACTGCCTTGAAGAATTCTAGTTGAACAAATCAACCCCAGTAATTTTTTTTTTGTAAAGCCTGGTACTTAAAGACACATGCACACACATGTATGTGAAGGGCTTCTTTCAGTTTCTGCCAATCAAATCCACTCACGTGGTTTTGGTCAGTCTAAGGCTATAGTAGGGACACTTGTCCAAGATGTCACGCAGTGAATTTGAAACTAGACCCATGTGGTTGGGAAGCAAACCTCTTAGCATACAGCCATGCCTAAAATACTAGGGAATACAAAAGTCTAATGAACAAATCTTGAACACTGTGCGTGTGTGAGTGTGTGTGCATGTCAGTGTGGGCAGCGTGAGCATATGAAAGACAGATAGATAAATAGACAGTATATAGTGCATATGATTGTGTTAAAGAAGAGGTATGAAATGTATGTATGTGTGTGCATATATATATTTCCAAGATGTATGCATGTGTGTGTGTGTGTATATATATATATATATATATTTATTCATGTATGTGTTTATGTATATATATATATTTCCAAGAAGAAATATTTATGTGTGTGTATATGTATGTATAAATATACACACACACACACATTTCCATTGTGTTACTTCTACAGGTCTTGTCTTAATGTTGTCTCAGAGCCGAGCCATATAGCTTTGTTTTGTTTGTATATTTTTATTCGTACCAACAAACAGGGTTGTGTTTGTTTTTGTCTCCATCCCTTACACTCACTCATTATTATTCTCAGCAGCTTTTTGCTGTTGACGCCACCAAAAATGAACAATATTATCATTAAAGGTGTGAAATTGTAGAGACTTTTGGACAATAACTGACAGGGTAAGATCATGTCCTGTGTGTCAATTTTCTCTCTGTTCTTTTGCTGTCCTTTGGGTCAATTTTTGAACGAATATATGTATACATATATTTCGCTTAGGCATTGTGAGATTAATAACCCAGAGTAGAACTCAATATATGTATGCTTCAGAATGAAGTGTTGGCTGAGTATAGAGTGGTAATAAGAGAAAACGTGATGACAAAGGGATAAATGATTATCTTATGAACTACAGCTCTTTCTGCTATAAGATGCAGTGAATACATAGTTGAGTGCTTGAATAACACCCTATAGCTTCATCAGAACCTCAAGTATGAAATGTAATTTACTTAGGAAAGGATCACATTTGTGTCTATATAGAAAATGGTATCAACAATATTTTGGATATATAGTTTTCTTATATACATCTGTATTGACTTTTCTCATTGTTGATGCCATTCCCTATATAGGCACAAATGTAATTCTCTCCCAAATAAATTGCAATTCATATTCAAGGCTCTGATGAAGCAATAAGGTGTTATTCAGGCACTCAAGTATGAGTTCACGGTATCTTATAGCAGAAACAGCTGTAAGCTAACGAAGTTCACAAGATAATTGTTTATTCCTTTGTCGTTTATTTTTCTCACACACATATATATATATATATATATATATATATATGAACAAGAGAGAGAGAGAGTGTGTGTGTGTGAGAGAGAGAATCAGTGGCATTCATTCATCAGCATTGTCAAATTGTCCAGTAAATTTTCTGAAACCAACAAAGTTATAATTTATGTTCTCTTTGTGAATATCGGCTGGCAAGAATATGTGACCTCTGCTTAGTGCAGCACTTGTGGTGGTCATGGTGCGTTGTCTGCAGCTGGAATTGTGCTTAACAGTGTTGTTTGTCATAGTAATGTTCATGGTGTGGTCACGACAAGCAGTGGTCCCTTTGCTGGCCCCACTTTGCTCTTTATCCCAGTCTTCCTCCTCTTTTCGTTTCACCTCAGACATGTTCCCCTTGTTTGTGTGGTTACTATGGTGATGGTCTGTATTGACACTGTTGTCACAGTGACATTGATGGCAGAAAGGCATTCTGTGGATTTCTGCTGCAACATGATCTTGCTTAGTGCCATCACCACTGCCTCTGATGTTGCCTTTGAGCTGCTGGGTTAGGGTCATTGAAGATTTCAAGGGGTCACTACATGACTCTGTAGAACCCACAAATGAGCTATCTATGGTGCTGTAAATACATCCACAAGGAGAGTTCTGAGGAGCAGATTGGTGGTTATTTCTTGATGGCAATGTGTCTTTACCTCCCTGTTGATATGTGATTTGACTATATACCTCTCCTTTCTTATCTTCATCTTCATCATCATCATCATCATCATCACGGTTTTTACCTTCATCCCTTCCTTCTTCATCTCCATCAAAGTCTTCAAACTGTCCTGCAAGTGATGTAGTGAAGTAGTGATTACAGGCTGTGGTGAGCTGGGGATTCACAGTATGAGAGGTGGACGACAAATCACATTGCACAAATGGGTTGCTACCAACGTCCAGATAGGTGAGCCTTTCGAATATCTCAAGGATCTTTAGTTCATGCAGGATGCAATTATTGCAAAGGTCTAGGTAGACTAATTGCGCAGACAACTTACCAAAGGTTGATGGCAAGTCCACCAGGTTGTTGTGAGACACCTCCAGGTGCTTGAGCGCAGGCAGGTGTCCAAAGTGCTCAGGTAGGCAATTCAGTGAGTTCCTTGAAAGCAGACATAGTTGTAAAGAGTTCAGGTAACAGAAAGAATCTGGTAACCATTCAAGTTGGTTGTCGCACAGATTCAGCATCTTCAGGGACCGCAAGTCGCCAAAATTATTGGGTAAGTTCTGCAAGCAATTCCCATCAATGCTTAACAAAGTAACAGCATGGAGCTGACAGAAGCTGTTTGGCAGTCCTTTCAAGAGATTGCCAACAGATTCTGCATTCTGATTGTCAACAAAAGGGTTTCGTCCCAAATTTAAACAACTCAATGATTGTAGTCCTCCAAAGCCATTGGCCAAATCACTCAACCGGTTTTCTGACACATCCAACACCATGAGCTGTGTGGCTGTGCGACCAAACTCTTCAAAGTCTGGCCACTCAGTCAACAGGTTCTCACCAACCTGGAATTCTTGAATTTTCGACATTTTTGCTATCCAAGGTGGTAACTTTTCAATAGAGTTCTTCTGGATGTAAAGTTGGTTGAGACATGCAGATGACTGAAAGTGTAATGGCAGACTTCGCAAACAATTGTTAGACAAGTCGAGAGTCTGTAGGTTTTCTAGCACCGAAATGCTTGCTGGCAGATACTCCAACTGGTTGTCATTGGCAGCAAGCAACTTCAAAGACTTCAAGGATCCGATGTTTGCTGGCAGTTGTTTTAAGCGATTCATATCAACTTGTAACAATTTCAAATGCTGAAGATAACCAACCGACTGTGGAAGCTCTGTGAGTTGGTTTTCACTGCATACCAAGGCCTCCAGATATAACAGGTTACCCAAATCTTCAGGTAGCGACCTCAAATGACAACTCACCAGCTTCAAAACCCTTACACTATTTCTTAGGATTATATCTTCAAGTTTTCCCATAGATGTTAGCTGACGGAACAAAGTGAACTGCTGTGCACCCTCTATATTTTCTACCAGTCTTTCTGTATATGGAAGTTCCATGCCAATGTTGCTGTTGCCAAAGGGATGAGATGCAACAGGGACACCTAATTCATGAGGGTTGCTTGATTCTGCACAACCCATGTTATCACTTTCAATGCCAGTACTTCCCAGATTTCTGAGATTAACGTTACCATCAGCTTCTTCTATCAATGAACTGCTATGAAAAGTTGGGCAAGAATCTGAATTATTCACCTCAATCTCAACCTTGTCTAAGTTACTCTGAGGAGAATTTAAATTTTGCTTCTTCTTCTCAATTGGAGAATCAGTCTTAGTTATCCAAGAATCCTTAGCAAGAGTTAAACCAGACTCTGAGACATTGATGCCAGTGTCAATATTGTTTAATGTGTTTATAGGGGCTGACCCCATCATCTGGTTCTTGGAATCAGTGTCAATATTATTTAGGGTGTCTTTACAGTCTGATGAATTGGTCCCTAACTCAACATTATTTGAGGTGTCCATGAGAGGATTCAAGGTTGTCTTGTTGTCAATGTTCCTATCCTTGGGGCTATAGTCATCTAAGGTACTTCCCTTGGTACTAGGGGATTTACCTGCTGAGCCTTTTTTCTTCTTCTTCTTTGTCCTGTGACTCCGACATGCAGACTCAATGCCAGCCCTGGATGAATCGGAGTCCATCATTTGCTCCAACTAAAATGGATTTGGAAGAAAGAAAAAAGAAAAACAAAAAAACCTTCATTAATATAATTATTATGGAGAAACTCAAAGACTTAATTAGTTAATTATTAAAACTAGTGCATGACTCGTCATTTTATGCCTAGAATAAATAATAGTTTGCTTCATTGAAATAAAGATACAAATGCATGAAAAACAATGATGAAATAAAAGAAGCCTTAAACCCATTAGCATTCAAATGATTCAATCAAATGTGGTGCTTATTTATTCACATTGTTTTGAATTAATAATCATGCATTATCTTTTAGCTTCAAGATTATGATGTGATTGTTTCTATTTTTAGAATGACATTATAGGGTAGATGGCAAAGACCAGATCTGGCTGGTTTTAACATAAAACAGGTAGAAGATTTGAGCCTAATATCACAGGCTTCAATGCTAAAAGGGTTAATGGATCAAAATACATTTAAGTTTTTAACATCATTTACTTTCATAGAGCACATAGCATCTTCAGATGTATTCTTTCAAAAGAGTGAATTTCAACTATTCTTCTGCAATGACTGCATGAAGGAACCCATGTTGGACAGTGCCTGTGAGTTACATTATGTATTGGGTGAGAGCTTGGGGTAAAAGCAGTGGTAAATTGAGGGACCTTTTAAAAGGAGCAGCTTATGGCCGATCTCAAAATGCTGAACCTTCCAATGAGGAAACAGGCGAATGAGGTATAAGTTTGAGCCTTGATGATTTAAAAGAGGTTTTTAATATTGTAATCCATATCAGGTAAAATGTTCTTGTCACTATGATATGGTCTTGTTGCTGCACCATTTAATGCTCTTCCAAACGCCAACTGTTATGTTTCCCTCGGATGACTCGTAGAGATAACACAACGAGTTGTACAATTTAATTATTACATTTATTATTCAATTACATACAAAGAACGCACTCACCCAATGTTCGTTATGAATAAACAAAAGTCATGTCCGCCATATATATATCAATGACATTTTACTCCGACAGTCACACAAGACAACAACAATGAAACAATGAACTCAGACGAACCACATGACACACGGAACGTCAGACGAATTACATATCTAACAGTCCATATAACACCTCCCCACTGAAATTGATGCCACACAAGAAGTATCAACAGCAAAGTCTCTCTTGGGTTTTACGGGTTCTCTTGGACCGTCTTGGGTTGTCTGGTCCATACTCTGGAACGGGTAACATGGTCTTGGGTCTGGTTTGTCTTTGTGTTAGTGGCACAGTTTCCGAGATCTCCATTGGGTGATCTGTTGCAAATTCAAATACAGTGTTTTCTGCATCACCAGGTTCATTGTCTTCCTCAGTTGTGTACCGCGGTCGCAGCTGTTCCCAGTGTCGTCTCCACATCGGGCCATGAGGTATGACCTTCACGTTAAAGCAGCGAGTACCCAATGACTTCTTAATGATTGCTGGTACCCATCGGGGATCTTTGTCTCGGCGAGGTCCATAGTATAGTGCATACACAGGATCTCCGGCCTTGTACTGCCTGATAACTTTAGCGACATCAGCCGAGCTTGGAGTCACCTGAGACTTATCTGCTTCCTTAGACTGTTTGCCTTGAGCAATGTGTACTGGCGATGGCAGCAGAGAATCAATCCTTGTTCGTATCTGCCGGTGATTCAAAAGTTCACTTGGAGAGAATCCACAGGATGTCGGTGTTCTCCGGTACTGCATCAAGAATTCTTGAAGTGCTCGTGTTGACGGAAGAGAAGACTTCCTCAGAGCTTGTTTGAAGGTCTGCACCAAACGTTCCGCTGCTCCGTTGGTAGCTGGGTGGTAAGGTGCCCCTGTCAGGTGTGTGATCCCGCGTTCTTTGCACCAGCTCTGGAACTCCTCAGACGTAAAAGTTGGTGCATTATCGGTGACCAGTGTGTGAGGAAATCCGAAGTGCGCAAAGTCTTCCTCAAGCAGATTCAAAGTGGCTTTGGAGGACGTAGAGGAAGTAGGATGAATGCATGGGTACTTGGAATAAGCATCTGTGATCACCAGCCAATCTCTACCCATAAAATTTATTGCATGGTCCAGATGTAAGCGGCTCCACGGCTTTTCTGGTAACATCCATGGGTGAACTGGAGGCTTAGATGGCTGCCTTTGATGTTCGTTACATGAATCACATCGTCGACTGGCTATCTCTATAGCAGCATCGATACCAGGCCAATAAACAGCAGTTCTTGCTAGTTGTTTCATGCGTTCCATGCCAAAATGTCCAAGATGCAGAAGATTGAGGATCTTTGGCTGCAAGCTATGTGGAATCATAACTCTAGATCCATGTATAAGGCATCCATGACAGATACTAAGTGAGTTTGATAACTTACGGAACTTGTTGACTTCGTCATTGATCTCCATGTTCTTTGGTGGCCAGCCTTCACGGACGTAGCGCATCACTGTAGATATCACTGGATCTTTCCCTGACTCTTGACGGAGGACGTTAGCATCCAGAGGTTGGACTTGAATACTAAGAGCTTTGATGGCACACACCATGTCTATGTCTTCACCATTTTCCTTTCTGTCAAAGTCGTTGTCATCACCGAATGGCAAGCGACTGAGGGCATCAGCATTGCCATGATCTGCTGATTTCCGATATTCAATGGTGTAGTCAAACTGGTTCAGCCACAGGGCCCATCGTGCTAGTCTGTTAGCAGCGAGAAGTGGCGTCCCTTTCCTCGGACTGAATAGTGATGTCAGTGGCTTGTGGTCAGTCACGAGTATGAATTTACGACCGTACAAATATTGGTAAAACTTCTGCAAGCCAAATATGATAGCTAGGGCTTCCTTTTGAATTTGACTGTAGTTACGCTGTGCAGAAGTAAGAGTCTTGGACATATTGGCTATTGGGCGCTCGCTTCCATCAGGATAGCGGTGAAACAGGACTGCTCCAATACCAACGTTTGATGCGTCACAAGCCAGTCCCAAAGTTTTGTTTGGATCGAAGTGTATCAGAACTTGACTTGATGAAAGTACATTTTTCAAGTGATCAAAAGCTGACTGTTCCTCATCTCCCCACTTCCAAATAGTTGACTTTTTTGTAAGGCAATAGAGTGGCTCTGCTATACTGGCTAGGTTTGGGATAAACTTTCCATAAAGGGAGTCGTTGTTGCAGGAGTACTCCACGGTGAGTGCTGAGTGCGAGTCTGCGTTGACTTTCTGGAGCCAGCTTGATCTGATTATAGGCATCAGCAAGGTCAATCTTAGTATATCCGAATCCACCTCCGAGTTTCTGCATCAGTTCAACTTGGAGTGGCATTGGATGACGGTGATCTGCAAGTTGGTCATTAATTCCCACAGAGTAGTCACCACAAATCCGTAGTTTGGGCTTCAGGTTGCTTGAAGCATGTGCTTTACGAATCGGTACCACTGGCGTTCCGTATTCGTTGAACTGGACTGGCTTCCAGATTCCCTTGGCGATGCCTTCTTCGTAACCTTTGGCCAGGTCATCACGAAGAGCAAATGGGACCGGACGTGCTTTGTGAAAGACTGGTGTTGCGTCCGATTTGAACTTCACTTCCAGTTCAAACTTCTTGAGACATCCCAATTCTTGCTTGAAAAGATCTGGAAATTCATCACACATGTTGTGACAATCTTGCTGCAGGGAAACATAGGGCTCACTTGAGGTCTTTGGGTATATCCCTTCTGCACCTTCCCTCTTAGCTTGGCTGTCTATGCTTTTCAAACCTAGAGCAGTGTCTACGGAAATTCCCAGAGTCTGGATAGCATTCCGACCCAGCAAATTAAGATCAGAGATCTTGGTGACTATGTAAGGTATAAGATCCTGCTTACCAGTTGTTGGATCCTTGGTTTGGCCCATGAAAGTTCCTAGAACAGGCAGGTTGTGCTTGCTGGCAGATTCATAGCGATGCTTGACATCTTGCAGCTTTGGTCTTCCAAGTTGTTTCCACCAACCACTTTACAGTGTAAACTGGATGCTTTTTACATGGCACCAACACTATATATATATATATATATATATATATATATATATATATATATATATGTACATATTCACATGTAAAGACATTCGAGCGAGATCGTGCCAGTGCCACTGGACTGGCTCCTGTACAGGTGACACATAAAATACACCATTTCAAGCGTGGCCGTTGCCAGTACCGCCTGACTGGCCTTCGTGCTGGTGGCACGTAAAAGCACTCACTACACTCTCTGAGTGGTTGAAGTTAGGAAGGGCATCCAGCTGTAGAAACTCTGCCAAATCATTTGGAGCCTGATGTAGCCATCTGGTTCACCAGTCCTCAGTCAAATCGTCCAACCCATGCTAGCATGGAAAGTGGACGTTAAACGATGATGATAATAATATATATATATATCATACATTAAAAGGATAAGAAATTGAAGGAATTTACGATGTAAGTGTGCCACAAAGTTAAAGTTGTAAGAAGGAAGAACGACCGGAAACATTTCCATAATTATTTTCCTACATTTTATCAGCATAATTATGATCTACACTCTTGGAAATTCAGAAAAATGTCATTTAAAAACACATTATCTAAAAATTTATTGGGAAACAAAGTCAAGGAGGGGTGTATTTAACTATAGTTTTGCTTCTTTTTAGGCTGTGTCATCTGGAGAAGGTCGCTTGTCAACGTTACTGATTTCTAAGAGAAGTCTAAAGATTCCAACTTAGTTAAATGTGGACAGGACACTTCCAGAAGTTACAGTAAACAGGACACGGATCTTTCTGATTTGACGGGCAACACTTTTCATTTATGTTTTATGTAGTGTTTTTGGTATCGAAACACTTTCAAACTTCGTATACTTGTATATTTTGTGTTATAGAACAGATAAAAATTTTTGTATTCGAAGTTATTTCATGTAAAAGATTGTCATATTTCGGTAATTTCAACCAATCACTGACGTCAATTGAGGTGAAAACAATTACTGCCGTGGAATGTAAACAACATGTTCTAACGGTGTCATGGGGACTTTTCCCTTGAATAAAATTAGTGCCGTAGTTTGTCAACAGCAACTATCAGTGGTACTGTTATTTATGACATCGTTCGTGCATTTGTACTGGTTTTAGCTTTTGGGTTGGGGTTCGGGTTTTAGAGTTAGGGTTACAGTTAGGGCTATGATTATTTTTGCCATAACCTCACTCATAACCCTAACCCTAAAACCCTATAACTCATAACCCTAAACCCTTACTAGGGAATAACACTCTTGACACCTGCAAAAATTATTGTTTACAAAAACAGCAGTAACTGTATTCAGCTGAATAGACGTCAGTGATTGGTTGAAATTAGAGAAATACGACAACTTTAACATGAAATAACTTGCGATGTACAATTTTTTGTTAAGAAGGCTAAGAGAAAAAGATGTTTTATATGAGACATTCTACCAGTGTCCCAAGTTTGAAAGTGTTTCGTTAAGAAAACAAGTGGTGCCTGTCAAATCAGAAAGAACCCAGGACACTTCCAGAATCTTCGCCTTTGACAGAATTAAAATAAATGTGGTATTTATAAATTTCTCAACGTAAGGGATATCAGTATTTTAAAAACTGTTTACAACCCCAGAAGATTGGGTAATATTTTATTTGACATTCATAAAATAGAATTTGTTTTAGTTTCAATTTCATTTCAATTCGGTTAACATGTCTCGTGGACGGCCTGCAGCTCCTTGTTTTATTGTGAATCCCAATGAAATACTTACAGATCAGCAGATAATTAATGAAAGGCTTACAATTACGACAGTGATTCGATCCTTGTCGGATTCAGCAACTTGTATTGCTTCATGTGCCCCGTTGTGGATTGTTGAAGAATTCTCACATGGGCCAAAATTAAGTCTAAGATTTTCCCTCACTTTTTTACCCGTTATTCGCATTGTGTACCACTTATAATTATGAAATGTTTTACTGAAATACACTTTTTGGATCACTATGATTTTACGAACGTGAGATAGGAAATAACCAAGGGGAAGTATTCAAGGCAGTAGAGTACTAAACGACTCCTAACTACTGTGGTTGTCTGCGAGTCAGAACAGAAAAAGCAACGAGTTGTAATGTCGTTTATGCAGTACTCAATAAGACCCATTATACAAAAGCACAGACGTATGTAGGTAGTGTGTAGAAATAGTGATATTCTTTTGATTGAAATTATATATATACGGGATTTGAATGAGTTAACATAACCTATATGACTGGACATTTCCCAGACTATTTTTCTTCTTGCGCTTGAAACATAAAGGTTTTATAAAACTATCCGCATTGTCAGAAGCTTTCTATTTTCTCTCTTTTTACCTTATTCGATATATATATATATATAAGATTTAGTAATCTGCTGATTTTTAAAGAGAAGAATAGATTTTTAAAAAAGGTTTTATCAAAAACCGGACGGGAGGAGGATTAAAAATTTGAAAAGCGGGGTAAAATCGTAATCTCAGTTGTTGGAACACTGGATTCTGAAGAAATTTTGGCGAGGTAAAGGGACAAGGCATGAAGGGCCTCTTGATGACTCTTTCAGGAATTGCCGAAATTAGCGTCAATATTTTCACTTTCTATTTGCGATTACAGACTGGAACGATGCCAGAACTATAAATGAAGGAACTAAACCTCTTTGTTTGGTATCAACGAGAGAATTTCTGTGGTCGATCAAGATGCAGGAAATAGCAGCTAGATGACACCCTTGAACTCTTAAAATGTAAAATATACAAAACGAAATTAAGTAAAATGATGGTTCATGGTTTCACCGCCTTCGATAAAAATAGGGCTGAGACAAAGCGAAAAAAAAAAAATTAAATTAAATAAAAATTCGTCTCGTAAAGTTGCGAAATGTTAACAGGGCAGAAAGTTATTAAATGAGAGGTTGAGACATTCATGCACGCCGTTGTTAACACGGTTCAGTAGATGGGTGTAAGAGAGAGAGAGATAGAAAGATGTGAGTGGCACTGCGACTTCGCTCATCTATGGCCAACAAGGGCGTACATACCTTTCTCAGTGGGGTGGCCAGGTGTGGAGTGTCAAGCCACGGCTGACAGTACAACGAAGGTAAAAGAAGTGACTGCGACAGTTGTAAACAGAAGCACGAGGATGATGTACCGGAAGCGGAAGTTTTCAGTAAAGTTCCATGGAATTGTGGGTATAAAAATATTAATGACTAAATTTCAATTAACAAAAATTAAAAGTGATAATGATGATTGTTTATTACTTTATTAGGCACACACATATATGTGTATATTTATAGACTATATAATCATTCATAGCATTTTTATTGTTTGGAATTTTCAGGATAATTTTGCTTATTTGTGTCCTACACACGGGAATTCATACAATAAAAAAGAATATTTTTTGTGTGTGATTTCAGGGCTATTTAACCGTTATTTTTAGCGCATCTCACGACCACCGGATACTTTTTTCACATTGATATATCTTGATGTTTTTCATCATTTTCGTCCTCATGAAATGATGATGCGGCCAAGGACAGTCCATTGCTGGGATTTAAGCAAAAAAATCGGATTATCCGTATTTTAAACTCTGATGTGAAAAAAAAAAAAAAAAAAATTCTTAAAAGAGTCGAACTTTTAGGGATCTAAAGGAATGGAGTTAAAAATTATTTTAAAACTTTTTCTTCATGACCGTATGAATTCTCATGTGTAGAACATAAATTCGCAAAATTTTCTGAAAATTCAAAAAAAAGAGAAAAAGTTATGAGGGATTATAATGAGGTGCTTAAACCAGAATTCCGCCAGATTGTCTTTTGCAGTCTACGTTTGGAATAACTAATAAGTGTGTGTGTTCTCTCTCATTTTTTTCATTTAGTCATAGTGTATCTAGGACTACATTATCTAATGTATAGTATAGTAGTATTAGCAGATATAATTCTTGCCGTTGTGGAGGCGCAATGGCCCAGTGGTTAGGGCAGCGGACTCGCGGTTTCGATTCCCAGACCGGGCGTTGCGAGTGTTTATTGAGCGAAAATACCTAAAGCTCCACGAGGCTCTGGCAGGGGATGGTGGCGAACCCTGCTGTACTCTTTCACCACAACTTTCTCTCACTCTTACTTCCTGTTTCTGTTGTGCCTGTAATTCAAAGGGTCAGCCTTGTCACACTGTGTCACGCTGAATATCCCCGAGAACTACGTTAAGGGTACACGTGTCCGTGGAGTGCTCAGCCACTTGCACGTTAATTTCACGAGCAGGCTGTTCAACTTGAACCCTCGATGTCGTAAGCGACGGAGTGCCAACAACACAAATTCTTGCTGTTATTTAGCTCCAGGTCAATCCTCATCTAATGAAAGGATGGTCAAAGGTGTTCAAGCTATGTTCATCTAATTTTTTTTCATTCAGACATATTGTTATCCAGGACTACAATGTGGTTGGGAAGCAAACTTCTTACCACACAGCCATGCCAATATATATGTGTAGTAACGCCTTGTCTTGTGCGCATACGTAGTCATCAATATCCAAGTTTGGCGCCCTGATTCTTTCTCTTTCTTGGTCGGCCGGCCATGAGCATGGACGGGTCAAGCTGTCTCTCCAGCATTCCAGCTCTGGGGACAGCTCATTCCAACGTTCCAACGTCTCAGCAACCATGCTCTCTCACAGAAGTCGTCTCAGCAACCAAGATTAAGGCTGCCTATTTCCTCCATAAATAAATATTGTTCTGTTGATAGTTCAGAGTTCTGCGTTTCGTTATTATTTAGAATTTAATATAGGAAAGCGGGTGTACACCTAATAGTGTATAACCACTTTCCTATATATGTATTCAAATATGAATTAGAAGCAGCACTTGTGTTGTAAACATTATTGAACACACTTAGGCAATGGATGATCATTGCTTCTTCCCCAGTAGGCTGCGAAATAGCATGGTGGAAATAGCATGGCGCTGAGTTCTAAAACACCTGAAAGTCATAGACAGGAGAGGCAACTCACCCAAAATCCCATTCAAGAGCGATGGACTTCAATGTTTGACCATTTGTGTGGCCTATCAACACCACATACCTGAACCAAATTGGAGGCAGACTGAATTGTCAGTCCATGACTACATACAAATAGTGTAAGAACCATTTGCTGGTATGCCATAATGATAAATGCATAAAAGTAAATTCAAATAAGAATTAGAAACAGTACTAGTATTGTAAAAATTATCAAACACTTATTCTCAAAGCATGTGTCTTATTTGTTTGTCGGTAGGCTGCGATTTAGCATGGTGGAGATGACTCACTCAAAGCACACTGGCTGTTAAAACACTCGAAAGTCATAGATAGGCAAGACTGCTCCAGCATGACCACAACCACTTGGCTGAAACCCATAAATAAATAAATACATGTGCGTATGTGTGTGTGTGCGTATAAAGTCATAAATGACAAAGAAATTATTTAATGAAATTTTATTTAACAGTCCTCGTGCCGGTGGCACGTAAAAGCACCCACTACACTCTCGGAGTGGTTGGCGTTAGGAAGGGCATCCAGCTTTAGAAACTCTGCCAGATCAGATTGGAGCTTGGTGCAGCCATCTGGTTCGCCAGTCCTCAGTCAAATCGTCCAACCCATGCCAGCATGGAAAGTGGATGTTAAACGATGATGATGATGATGAATAAAAAAATTCTAATATCATGACATTATTTTGTAACTTAAAAACATGTAAATAATTTATATTATTACATTTAATTTTAAATATATTACTTACCTGCCTGCATTAATGCAAAATGCAAAAGGTCTTTCAAAATAAAGCAGAATTTAAGCTACATCCTCAAGTAAAAGAAAGACTTTTCTTTTACTCTTTTAGTCTTTTACTTGTTTCAGTCATTTGACTGTGGCCATGCTGGAGCACCGTCTATAGTCGAGCAAATCGACCCCAGAGCTTATTCTTTGTAAGCCTAGTACTTATTCTATTGGTCTCTTTTGCCGAACCACTAAGTTACAGGGACATAAACAGCATCGGTTGTCAAGCAATGTTTGGGGGACAAACATATACATATACACACACATACATATATATACATACATACATATATATATATATATATATATATATATATATATACATACATACATACATATACGGCAGGCTTCTTCCAGTTTTTGTCAACCAAATCCACTCACAAGGCTTTGGACAGCCCGAGGCTATAGTAAAAGACACTTGCCCAAGGTGCTACACAGTGGGACTGAATCCAGGATCATGTGGTTGGTAAGCAAGCTACTTACCCCACAGCCACTCCTCTGCCTCTTTGTTAAATATCATTTTCTCTTGTATCATGTTATATACTCTATACATTTTTTATGGGTACTACTGGATTACTTGAATCCATATATCAATGACTTAAATTTACATATATATATATATATAATTTTATTTAAAAGAGTTCCAACTCTGTCTGTTTTTTATGTTTTATTTATATTCTTGTAAAATTAATGTGGGATATAGAATATGGAATATATAATATAAAAATGGATGGTACAATGAAATGAAGTATTGAATGTCTTATTGAATATATGGAATATTGAGTGTTCAATATAAAGGATTAAATATATAAAGGCGTGCAGGATTAACCCTTAAGCAAAATAAGCACATGCTTAGGGCATCGAAGGAAGGGAGGGGACCACAGAAATTGTAAATAGTTTATGGCACATTAGAAAATCATTTTAAACTTTCTAAAATAAACATTACTGAGTGTGTGCCTTTCCAAATGTAGACATTACCTTCCGTATATTTTTAACATTAATGGTCACAAATTGATTAGCAAAGCATTCATTTTCTCAGTTGAAGTATATTAAAAATCTCAGCAAAACAACTGTGCAACTAGGCCGAGGCTGGATGCTTTATTTTTACTAAGAGGAGAAGCAGATGTGTTACATAAGATTAATTTTGAAGAAACTTGGAGAAAACTTTTCAAATATAAATAAAGTGGAAGTATACAAAAAAAATATTCTTTTCCATCTTATTGTTAGTTTAGTTTCATTTTGAAAAATAAAAATCCATTTTAACCCTTTAGTGTTTAAACCGGCTATATCCGGCCCAAATATTCTACTCATTTTATGCTCAAACTGACCAGAACCAGCATCTCACACCTACCCTGCAATGTCATTCTAAAAATAAACAATTACATCTTTCAAATCTTGAAGCTACAAGATAATACCAGATTAATTTTTTAAAATGTAAATCAATAAGGATTACTTTTGACTTATTAATCTGAACGCTAAAGGGTTAAGGTTTATTATTGTTTATATTTTGGATTACATATATGTGGGAGCACTAAAACCTTTTAAGTGCTTAGGGCCTCTATGGGTCTTAATCCGGCCCCGTATATATGTCTCTTTGTATCTACCCTCATAAACACATCATGTCAAAAATGTAGTTGTAAGGAGTGTGTACGTCAGGTCATGAGCACAAGTCATTTTAATGACTCTTCAAAGGAGTGTGTGAATCAAATCACAACCTAGAACCCACTGGTGTTTGGTGCCTTTTACAACTCTATTTATAGGCATATTACAAAGAATGGTTTAGAAAACTCAGGAGAACCTATCGCATGAAAAGCAGCCAATAAATGGCTGACGACTGGGTTTTACATGTGAAAGAGTTGTGGCTTGAAGTTTATTGTTGTATTGACTAAGGTTTGACTCTAGAACAACCCCCCAGGTTCCATGGAATTCTCCATTTACCCCTTATTCCATAAGGTCTTCACCTCATGGAATAAGGGGTAAATGGCAGAGTCAGTAGAGTAACAAATAGAACACCTGGCAGCATTTGTTTTTGGCTCTCTGTACTTCTAGTTCAAATCTTGCTGATGCCATCTTTGTCTTTTAGTTCCTTGCAGATGGTAAATAAAATACCAGTTCAACACTAGGGTCGATTCTTTCCTCTGCCAGAAATCCCGTGTGATTGGACCTAAACAGAGATAAGCTATGTCTAACATAAGTCTCATGTCACAGTGGTCCGCTATGACTCAATTAGAAAAAAATTTGCATTGTTGATATTGTTCCATGGTTATGGTCCAAAAACTGCATTCTCACAGGGAAAGCTTGGACAAATTCTAAGGATTCTTTATGCTTGAATAACTTTATTGGAGAATTTTTGACATCTGAATAATGTGCACATGTATATATATCATCATCATTGTTTAATGTCCGCTTTCCATGCTGGCATGGGTTGGATGGTTTGACAGGAACCAGCCAAGCAGAAAACCACACCAGGCTTCTGTATCTGTTTTGGCATGTTCTTTATAGCTGGATGCCTTTCCAAATGCCAACCCCTTCACAGTGTGGGCTGGATGCCTTTTACATGGCACCACCACCAAGTAACTTGCAAGGCAAGGAATCTTTTGACAGAGGAGAAAGTGATCTTGTGTCACGAGATACACCAACACACACAAGAAGCCCATCACGTGTGTGTGTGTATAGTTGAGTATAAAAATAGCCTTTTTTTAAGATTATATTTTTCTATATTTCTTATTGTTGAAATGTAAAATTGTTATGTTTGTTTATTTATTATGTCGTTATCCATTGACATCACCAATAGTTGAATAATAAAAATGACCTTTCTTAAATATGCTTATTTTTCATTTTCATAATTTGTTCGTTATCCACTGACATCATCATTAGTTGAATACAGCAATGTGTTACATTGAATTGTACAATTTCTATGAAAACATTACTAAAACCACAGGGGAAAGTGGAGATGAGTTTTTCATTTTCAGAACTTATCTCTGTGTCAAGTAAACTTGATACAGAGATAAGTTAATACAGTTGTTTGTTGCCTTTTTGTAAGGCAACAAACAACTGATCCAAAACGACACTGAAAGATTCACATCTGAATTTTTCCCTTGCAAAAAGGACAACTTCCTCAGAGGCTAATGCTGGATTTCCATCATGTTTATTTCTCTTCCTTGATCTACCTGTTGTTGCTTTATAGTTCATTTTTCCGCATGTGTTTCTGACATCCAGTTCCAACTCTTCATACCTATCCTGATGTGATTTCAGAGAGCTTTTCAAAGGATCAATTAGATCCACCATTTTATTCAGATCAACTCCTTGGAAAGCTTTATCTCTTTAGCATTTAAACCAGCCATAGCCAGCCCAGATATTCGACTTGTTTTATGTTCAAACTGGCCAGATCTGGCCTCTCAAACATAGCCTACAATGTTATTCTAAAAATAGATAATAACATCATCATAATCTTGAAGCTTTGAGATAGTACACGATTAATTCAAAATAGTGTTAACGAATATGCATTGCATTTGACAGAATAATTTGAATGCTAAAGAGTTAATTGTACTGTTAAAATGTAGAAGAAATATCTGTACAACATCCTCAAGATCTGATGGCCAGACAAAATTTCAAACACACATCTGTGGGATAGAACAAACCAAATGCCCATCAATTAAAAAATTCTAAAATAGAGCTGGGGCTTGATTAGTCACACTGTAAGACATAAATACACATAGACACACAACAAAACAGGAAATTGGAAAATAGTTTTTGTATTATTTATTCACCATTACACATATTTCATTTGCTAATAGGAGTTAACAATGTTGTACATGTTGGATAAACACTTAAGAAATTTCGCATTAGAAATGCTTCAGAGAATCAAACAATACAAGATTTATATTTGGAAGAAGCATTTATATGTAGTTAGTAAACAGGGGTCGTAGAGATAGCTTGGAGGAAAGAATAAAGGGCAAATCAAGTAGTAAAGATAAGGGGAAAAGGCAGTTAGATATATATTCATCTGTACTCACACACACACAACATATATATGTATTTGTGCATACATACACAAAGATATAGATGTACTTATATATACACATACACACACACATACACTCATGCGCGTGCACACACACACACACGCATAAAGACAGTTGTATTCACAGATACACATTATCACAATTTTACACACACACAAATACATATAATGGGGATGTATACAAAATTATATGCATGTTCAAATTCAAATGGATGTAAACAGATTTATTAATGTACAAGAAGATACAGCTTGGAATTTACCTTCATCATCATCGTCATTTAACATCCGTTTCCATGTTGACATAGGTAGGACAGTTTGAGAGTGGCTGGCAAGCCAGAAGACGGCACCAGGATTCACTGTCAAGGTGATGGGATCAGAATATAAATGGGACGGTGGAGCTAGATGGTGGTGAGGTGCCAGGGCATACCATCAAGGTATGGGGATTATAATATAAATGAGATGGTAGATTATTGCCAATAGTGTATGAATAGGGTGTAGGGACTTCACATGAATGCAAAGTGTGTGGAGGTGGGGAATGCAGTGACTAGTGAAATGTGGGTGTCTAGAAAAAGTGGGTGGGGGGACAACTGTACAGCAATGAAACAGTGAGCACAGAACTGGGGAGCAATGTAGAGATGTACTTATATGCAGACAAGGAAAGTCTGCCAAATGGAGACCCAACTAAGGGACCAACTATCCAAATCGACAGTAGTTTGGTAGATAAAGCAATTAAGGATATGAAGGCAGGGAAAGCTCGTGGACCATTAATTTTCACCGCTGAGATACTTGAAATATCTGCTGGAGTGGGATGTGGCCTAGTTACCTGTATAGCTAATCAGGTTGTCCATGAGAGGGTCATACCCAATGACTGGTGTAGCAGCATTATAGTCAGCTGCTACAATGGCAAAGGTGATGTCTTAGACAGAAATAATTAAAGAGGCATCATATTACTGGGCCAGGTGATGAAAGTCACAGAAAGGGTCATAGCTCAATTAATTAGGAAGAGAGTTAGCCTGAATGAGATGCAGTTTAGATTTGTGCGAAGTAGAAGTACAACTGATGTTATATTCATGGTTAGGCAACTGCAGGAGAAGTACCCAGCCAAAAATAAACCTCTGTACTTGGCTTTTGTTGACATGGAGAAAGCCTTTCACAGGGTCCTCACTTCCCTTATGTGATGGTCAATGCAGAAGCTAGGGATAGATGAGTGGTTGGTGAGAGCTGTACAAGCCATGTACAGGGATGCTACAGGTAAGGTGAAGGTTGGCAATGAGTATAGCAATGGATTCAGTGTACAGGTAGTTCATCAGGGGTCAGTTCTCAGCCAACCTCTTATTTATTTTAGTTCTCCAGGCCTTAGCAGAGGAATTCAAGACTGGGTTGCCCCTGGAAGCTTCTCTACACTGATGACCTTGTTCTTATAGCTGAATCACTACCTGACCAAGAGAAGAAATTTCAGGCGTGGAAACAAGGCCTGAAATTTAAGGTCCTTAGAGTTAATTTAGCAAAAACAAGAGTCCTAGTAAGTAAGAAAACAGACAAATCACAAGTCCCTTCAGAGAGAAGGTGCTGCTTGGTATGTAAGAAGGGTGTTGGTGGAAACTCCTTACTTTGTACCCAGTGCAAGCTTTGGACACCTAAGAGGTATAGCAATATCACAGGAAGGTTAACAGAGAAAATAGTCTTTGTGTGTGGCAGATGTGTGGGTACAATAAGCACTAATAATACACAAGCAATAGACTCCCTCAAATGCTTGGGGTTATCATTAGAATTAGTAGAAAACCTCTGTTACCTAGGTGACCAAGTTAGCAGTGGAGGAGGTAGTTCTGAAAGTGTAAGTTGCTAGAATATGAACAGGCTGGGCAAAGTTTAGAAAGGTTCTACCTTTGTTCGTAACTAAAGACCCCTCCCTCAGAGTGAAAGGTAGATTGCATGAGGCCTCTGTACGTACAGCTATGTTACATGGCAGTGAAACATGGACTTTGACTACAGAAGACTTGCGAAGGCTTGAAAGAAATGAAGCTAGCATGAGTAATGAAGCTGGATGGGTAATGTCTGTGTGCATGCATGACAGAGTGTAAGTGACTGAAGTGGAAAACTGGGTATAAGAGGCATTAGATGTTATGTGTAAGAGAGAAGCCTGCACTGGTTTGGTCATGTGATGCAGATGGATGAGGACAGCTGTGTAAAGAAGTGCCGAGCTCTAATTGTGGAAGTGGTAGACTCAGAAAAACATGGGATGAAGTGGTGAGAAAGGATCTTCAGACGCTGGGCCTCACTGAGGAAATGACAAGGGATCAGGAGATGTGGCAATTTGCTGTACTTGATAAGATACGTCAAGCTAAGTAAAATCATGGTCATCCATCTATACAGGCTTGTAAACACACTCGTGTCTGTATAAAGCACCCGGCACACTCTGTAAAGTGGTTGGCATTAGGAAGATCATCCAGCTGTAGAAACCCTGCCAAAACAGACAACTGGTATCTGGACATCTACCTGGCTGGCCAGTTCCTGTCAAACCATCCAACTCATGCCAATATGGAACACAGACATTAAATGAATATATATATATATATATATATATATATATATATATATGTTGTTGTACTTGGGGATGGTCATATTGCCAGTTTAGCCAATAAAAACACACGCACTGTATATTTGGTGTTAATTTGCTTCAGCTTTATATTACATTAATCTTAATCTTATTTCGGCCAGAGTTCTTTCGTCACACTTCTGTGACCTCATCAGTGGTCCTTTGTTTCCTTCTTTCTTATGTGTGTCTCACCTTACTAGCTATCAGCCATTTTGTATATATATATATATATATATATATATATATATATATATATATATATATATATACACTCGTACATACACACACATATACATATATATGTAGATATATAGATATACATACATATCTAGATACACACTAACACACATGTACATGCATTTATGTGCACATGTAGATATACAGAAATACAGATATAAATATAAATACATGCATACAGGAACCCCACATGAAAACAAGCACAGTCACACACACACGATTATCATCAACATCACCATTTAACGCCCATTTTCAATGCTGATGAGGTGAATGGTTTAAGAGAAGTTGGTAAGCCAGAGAACTGCACAGAGCTCCAGCCTGGTTTGGCCTGATTTCTACAACTGGCAGCCCTTCCTAACATCAACCACTTGTAGTGACTCTTAAGGATTCCAACCTAAAACACGGATGATTTTTCTTTTGCCAGTTACTCAGTAACCCTGTTCGTACTGGTGCCTTGTAAAATGCATCAGTGCCAATGCCACGAAAAAAGTACCCATACCACTCTGTAACACGGCTAGCATTAGGAAGAGCATCCAACTGTAGAAACCAAGCCAAAACATGACTGGAACCTGATGCAGCTCCCCAGCTCTAAACAAACTGTTCAACCCATGCCAGCATGGAAAGCAGACATTAAATAAAGATGATGATGGTAATGACAATGATGATGATGAATTCTGCCAAGGTAAAATAGTAAATAGTTGAGTATATTCTTTCGATTGACACTAAGCTTATTACATATAACCAGTTACTACAAGAATATAGAAACTTTAAATAATAATTTACATTATTTACATTTGACAGATATTTGTCCTCATCTTGTTTGTTGTTAACACAATGTTTCGGCTGATGTACTCTCCAGCCTTCATCAGGTGCCTTGGGGGGAAATTTCAAACCTGGGTTCTCATCCTTAAAGTATTTTTCGATGCTGCTGCTCTTATTATTATTATTATTATTATTATTATTATTATTATTATTATTATTATTATTATTATTATTATTATAACTATTATTATTATTATGGTCAATGCCTGGAATCAAACTTGGAATCTTGGGGTTAGTAGCCCACGCTCTTAACCACTAAGCCCTATGCCCAGGTTTGAAATTTCCCCAAGACTCCTGATGAAGGCTGGAGGGTATATCAACCGAAATGCTGTGTTAACAACAAACAAGATGAGGACAAATATCTGTCAAAATGTAAATAATGTACATAATTCCCCATCTCTTAAATATAGAACTGTTTCAAATAATAATGGTTGAAAATTACTTCATCCTCATCAAAAAAAAAAAAAAATAATACTCATGCCTGTAAATTCCTTCATTATTATTGTATTATATGTTTATATACATTTATCCTCTTAACTAAAATGATGTGAGTAAAGATGCACATCAGTTCCAGATATATAGATTAATGGCCAAATCTTTTAGTTTTATTTGAACTAGAATAGATAACAAGCATTGAAGTTGCAGCTATATTTTATATTTCATTATCATTATTTTTTTGAGTTAGGTGCATGTGTATATGATTGTGTAGAGATAGATATGAATATATATGGGAACACATATTTAAGCTTAAGCTGCCTTTCATAGATGTGTGCATATATATATATACACATGTGGTAGCGGGTAGAAAAATTAAAAGTTATATATGTATGTATAAGAGTGTGAATGTGCTTGCATGTTTGCTTGAGTGTGTAAGCACATAAAGTTGCCTTTCACTAACCAAGCTCCTAACAATCCTAACACAACTAACACCAAGCGGTTCTCAACTGGGGTCCATGGTAGTATTTTAGTGGCCCATGACAAAACTTTGCTTTGGATATATTTATCATAGGTGCAGGCATGGTTGTGTGGTAAGAAGCTTGCTTCCCAACCACATGGTTCTGGCTGCAGTTCCACTGTGTGGCACCTTGGGCTAGTGTTGTCTACTACAGCTTCTGGCCAACCAAAGCCATGTGAGTGGATCTGGTGGATGAAAACTGAAAGAAGCCAGTCTTATATATATATATATATATATATATATATATATATTTATGTGTGTGTCTGTGTTTGTCCCTGCCCCACCATTGCATGACTTCCACTGCTGGTATGTTTATGCCCTCATAACTTAGCAGTTCGGCTAAAGAGACTGATAGAATAAATACTAGGTTTACAAAGAATAAGTTCTGGGATCGATTTCTTCAACTAAAACCTTCTAACGTGGTGCTCCAGCATGGCCACAGTCAAATGACTGAAACAAGTAAAAGAACTACAAGAACATCCAAGAACAATGCCAGCAACAGTGACCATTGGAAACCAAGTCTGGTGGGAGAGGCTGATGGTTTGGCCACATCTGCAGGATGAGCAGCTTTGTCGTAGCAGTGCCTCACTCACTGGAGAATCCAGTGCAATGCACCAAAGAAGACATGGGTGAACCAAATTAAGGAAGACTAGAAGTCACAGTGCTTCAACCTCAAGCATGCTAAGGCCAGCACCATGGATTGGGAGGAATGGAGTAATATTATCACCAGAGTTTGTCAACCAGCAGCATAGTGGTTGAGAGGACAGCCTCACCCTTTGCTTGCCAGATAGCTATTCTACTTACTTTCTTATAGCAAGAAACAGCTAGGTTTCTTTCTGAGGTGTGGCTATGTAGTAAGAAGTTTGCTTCACAATCACATGGTTCTGGCTTCAGCCCCACTGCATGGCATTTTGGGCTAGTGTCTTCTATTGCAGTCTCAGGCTGACCAAAGCTTTGTGAATGGATTTGGTCGATGGAAACTGAAAGAAGCCAGTCACATATATACATGTACATATGTGTGTGTGTGTGTGTGTGTGTTTGTATCTGTATTTGTCCCCCAACCGCCACTTGACAACCAGTGCTGGTGTGCTTCCGTTCCAGTAACTTAGCAGTTTGATAAAATAGACCGATAAAATAAGTGCCCAGTTTTAAAAGAAATAAGTTCTGTGGTTCATTTGGTCAACTAAAACCCTTCAAAGCACTGCTCCAGCATGGCTGCATTCAAATGACTGAAAGAAGTAAAACGATAAAAGATAAAAGAAAAGATAATGTTTTCCATCTTTCAACATGTTTCCAGCCACTGAAACACATTCTCTCAAAGAGAACTATTTACAAACCTACACAAGTGAACATGTGAAAAACAAAACAGTTATTTTGAAAGGAGTGTCTATAAAACTAGCTTTTAAACACTGAATGGCTATGGGGATCCACCAGAATAAAATAATAATCAAAGGAGGTCTATGCAAGTAAAATAGCAAAATAGCAAATTGGGGATTTACAGTAGTATATTAAGGGTCATCATCATCATCATCGTTTAACGTCTGCTTTCCATGCTAGCATGGGTTGGACGATTTGACTGAGGACTGGTGAAACCAGATGGCTACACCAGGCTCCAATCTGATTTGGCAGAGTTTCTACAGCTGGATGCCCTTCCTAACGCCAACTACTCCGAGAGTGTAGTGGGTGCTTTTACGTGCCACCGGCACGAAGGCCAGTCGGGTGATACTGGCAACAGCCACACTCAAAATGGTGTCTTTTATGTGCCACCTGCTCGGAAGCCAGTCCAGCGGCACTGGCAACGATCTCGCTCGAATGTCCTTGCATGTGCCAGGGCACTTGTTTTAGGTGTATGTATTGCAGGAAACAGCTAGGTTTCTTTTTCTAATGTTTTACACAGACCAACTTAATGTGTGAAAAACAAAATAGGAATTTTGAAAGAAACAATTATAAAACTACATTTAAAACATATAATGGCTATAAGGCTTCACCAGAATAAAATAGGCATTAAAGGGGTTCACAAATAAAAAAAAGGGTTAAGCACCACTGACCTAAACCATTTATCATTGTTAACTAAGATAGCTTAGGGATTTGATTTTCTTTTTTTCCCCAAGACATCCTGACTAAAATACCCTTCATTACTTCTTTCTCTCTCTCTATTTCACTGATAAAATAAAAAATAATCTTCTGTAAAAAGATCACTCTCTTAAGTTTTTTCGCAGTTCTATCTAGAACTACCAACTAATTGACATTGGTAAATAAAACCAGATTGAATTACTGTTTTCTTCTGAAAATCTAACACTTCAGTGTTATGCTATCATCCATGTAATGATTGCTGCATAATCTACTAGTATTCGTTAGTGGAACAAGTAACAATTATGTAATTTATGATGATGTTATAATAAAAAAACAATTACACTGTTCAGTTTTATTCTACTCATTAAAATCCATCCAAATATACATACTCATGTATCTCCACCCACACAAGCATTTATGTCCCATGCCAGTATGAAAGATGATGATGATTATATATATATATATATATATATAGGAAAGTGTGTGTGTGTGTGTGTGTGTGTGTGCAAGAGACACACACAAACACACAGAAATAGACAGAAGCACACACACATATCAAGAAATATTTACAATTTGAAAATGATGTCTTTGATGTAGTAGTAGTAGATATAGTGGTAGTGGTGTTGTGATTGTAGCAGTGGTCAGCTTATTTGGTCTTCTTCAGAAATAGGTGGTACAGATGGTAGTAGCAGTGGTGGTACAGGGAAACTAAGAATGACCTCCTTAATCCACAACCAAGTTCTTCTTTAGAAAGAGATGGTATTTATCCAACTGTAATAATAAGAAAAAACAATAGAAATAATGATAATAATAATGGTGGTTTCAAATTTTGCCACAAGGGCAGCAGTTTTGCAAGAGGGGATGAGTTGATTACATTGACCCCAGTGTTCAACTGGTACTTATTTTATCAACCCTGAAAGCTTGAAAGGCAAAGTCAACCTTGGTGGAATTTGAACTCAGAATGTAAAGACAGACAAAATGCTGCTAAGCATTCTGCCTGGAGTGCTAACAATTCTGCCAGCTCACCACCTTATATCTATGTAAAGAAAAGTGAAATTCTGTCTGTCTGGGACCCGTGTATCTCAGTCTATATTTGCTCTACATAGACATATCGTACCTTTTTGGAATCAGGATGATCTCTGGATTGAAAATCTGATCTTCATTTAGTTCTTGAACATCCAGCATTGGGATCTGATGTAAGAGCATTTGGGCTGCTATTTCTAGCAGGTAAAGCGCCTCTCAGAGGTTTCAAACAGTTTACAAGAATTACCTCCCTTAGCTATTCTGTGTCAGAAAACTGACCAAACCTTTTGAATTTAATACCAAAACTTTGTGACAGTTACCTACAATAAAACATGATATCCTGTCTCAGAGAAAACTGACTGGAACTGTGAATTTCATACCCAAACTTTGTAAGTTCAAGACATATTTTCAATTCAGTTCATTTAAAACTAGAATTAATGTGAGCGGTTTCATGTTTGTGAGGTTTCAAAGTTCCATAGGGTTTGTGAATTGAAGCAGTCATAACGAAATATAGAAGTCGAAATTTCAGCCCAAATAGGACTTTTGGCAAAAAATTGACTTTCAACCCAGATCGGACATTCAACCTGATCAGATCTTCAATCAGACTTTTGGCCTGATTGGACTTTTGGCCTGATCTCACTTTTGGCCTGATTGGACTTTTGGCCTGATTGGACTTTTGGCCTGATCGGACTTTTGGCCTGATTGGACTTTTGGCCTGATTGGACTTCTGGCCTGATTGGACTTTTGGCCTGATTGGACTTTTGGCCTGATTGGACTTTTGGCCTGATTGGACTTTTGGCCTGATCAGACTTTTGGCCTGATTGGACTTCTGGCCTGATCAGACTTTTGGCCTGATTGGACTTTTGGCCTGATTGGACTTTTGGCCTGATTGGACTTTTGGCCTGATTGGACTTTTGGCCTGATCGGACTTTTGGCCTGATCAGACTTTTGGCCTGATTGGACTTTTGGCCTGATTGGACTTTTGGCCTGATTGGACTTCTGGCCTGATTGGACTTTTGGCCTGATCGGACTTTTGGCCTGATCGGACTTTTGGCCTGATCGGACTTTTGGCCTGATCGGACTTTTGGCCTGATCAGACTTTTGGCCTGATTGGACTTTTGGCCTGATTGGACTTCTGGCCTGATTGGACTTTTGGCCTGATCGGACTTTTGGCCTGATCGGACTTTTGGCCTGATTGGACTTTTGGCCTGATTGGACTTCTGGCCTGATTGGACTTTTGGCCTGATTGGACTTTTGGCCTGATCGGACTTTTGGCCTG
Organism: Octopus bimaculoides; assembly: GCF_046866305.1. NCBI lineage: Eukaryota > Metazoa > Mollusca > Cephalopoda > Octopoda > Octopodidae > Octopus > Octopus bimaculoides. The sequence continues at coordinate 9,855,017 of NC_142956.1, forward strand.
ATCAGACTTTTGGCCTGATTGGACTTTTGGCCTGATTGGACTTCTGGCCTGATTGGACTTTTGGCCTGATTGGACTTTTGGCCTGATTGGACTTTTGGCCTGATTGGACTTTTGGCCTGATCAGACTTTCGACTAGATTGAACTTTCAAACCACATTTGATTTTCAAACCAAAGATTGTATTTTAGATCTGATTCAAAGTTAAAGTGAGTTTCTGAAGTTCCATGGTGTGAATTGCGGAATTTCATTTCATACTCTTATAGAAATTGCTTTGGAAAAGCACTAAGACCAGAACTCTTAGGAAAAGAGAGAGAAGAGCAGCAGAGACATCAGAGGAGGCACAAGCAAGGAGAGAAGCAGATGCAGCTAGGAAGAGAAGATATAGAGGTGCAGAAGATGACAGTCAGACTTTCTTAAGGAGAGAGGCAGATGTTGCAAATCATAGAAAAGCAGGATCTTTAGAAACACCTGATCAAAGATATGCCAGGTTAGTGATAATCACAATCATGCCAAAAGCAGTGCAGCTTCTTTTCTGAGCCTGTCCAGCCTGGCTTTTCAATACAACTGCCACAGTGACTATTCGATTCATCCCAATATATCTATTCGATCAATGACCATTCAGTGTGAACATTGCAATGCCTTCAAATTCAAAGCTGGCTCTGAAGGAATATGTTGCAGTAAAGGAAAAATACACCTGGACGATCTACTAGCTCCTCCAGAGCCATTGTTATCACTTCTGGATGGGAACTCAGCTGAATCGAAACATGTTTTTCATCACATCAGAAGTAACAACAACTATTTTTCAATGACTTCATTTGGAGCCAAGGATGATACAATACCTGGATGGAAAACAACCTGCAAAATTAAGGGTCAAGTTTATCACAGGATTGGATCTCTTCAGCCACTTCCAAATGAGCTCAAGCAGTTTCTCTGAATCTACTTCATTGAAAATTACTAGAAACAGGTGGATGCAAAAAGAAATATTCCCCAGGAATTGGAATCGAATATCATTCTGGATCTTGAAGAATTGTTACATCAAGAGAATTCATGTGTCAAGGAGTTCAAGTCAGCAATGCAAAGAGGAGGTTCTGAGGACTTGAAAGTAATGATTAGATCAGACAAAAACTCCTTCTAGAGAACATAAAAGAAGATTTAATGCTACAACAAATGAAGTTGCCATTCTCATTGTAGCACAAGACTTTGACAAAAACAGAGACACAGCTCTCCAGAAACAGGATGGAACACTTCAAAATGTTGCAGACACTCACAGATCCTATGATGCTCTGCAGTATCCACTGATTTTTTTTGGCAAGGAACTGATGGGTACCACTGGACTGCAGACAAACAAGAAGATATCAGCCCAGGACTTTTATGCATAAAGAATCATGCTGAGGTAAAACAACTTCAACCATCTGCTCAGACTTGACCAATTGTTAAATCAGTTCTTTGTCAACATGCATGCCAAAATTGAATCTGAAACGCTTCTTTTTATCAAGTTGAATAAAAAAAAAAAGGCTGAGGACTTACATTTATCTCAGAGATGCAATACAAAATGATGGACATGCACACAATGCAGGACAAATAGCAATTCTTCCATCTTCATTTACTGGTGGTCCAAGATACATGCATGAGAGGGTTCAAGATGCACACACTTGTGTCAGAAACCTGATCTTTTCATCACCTTCAAGAGAACCTACTTAATGGACAGTCAGCAACAGGTAGACATAACATAGGGGTGAGCGTGTTCAAGCTTAGAGTTGAGCAGCTTATGGATTGTACTTCCAAAGGAGAAATATTTGGTGCTAAGAGATGTCACATGTATTCCATTGAATGGCAGAAAAGAGAATTGCCCCATGCTCATCTTCTGGTATGGCTGAAAGACAAGATCAAGCCAACAGATATTGATAGTTTCATCTCAGCTGAACTTCCAAATCCAGATGAGGATCTTGATCTGTTTGAAATTGTCAAGAAAAACATGATTCACAGTCCCTGTGGACCACTCAATGCAAATCCAAACTCACCTTGCATGGATGAGAACAAGTGCAGCCAGAATTATCCAAAGGATTTTGAAAAAGAAACTCAAACAGATACTGATGGCTATCCCACCTACAGAAGAACTCCTGAAGAAGGAGGATTTTCATTCAAGCTTCACAAAAATGGTCAGGAAATAATAGTAGATATCAAGTCTAGCAGAAGGCTTTGAAAGAAATATCAAGACTGGCAAGAAAAGCCATTGCATGGACAACACCTCAAATGAGCTGTGGAAGCTGATGGAGAATTGAGAAGAACCCATTGATGGCTGCAGAGTATTGGCTTGAAAGCTGAAACAGAAGGATTTATTTTAGTCACACAAGATCAGAGTATCCTCACTCAGAACTATCAAGCTAATGTCGCACATAATGAGGTAGACACAAAGTGTAAACTCTGCAATGACAAATTTGAGAATATTGACCACATTGTTGCCGGATGCTCAGTCCTTGCCCTACAGAATACAAAATTAGGCATGGTTCAGTTGACCAATACTTGCACTGGAGCATGTCGTAACTATGATATTCCACACTCTAAGAACTGGCATGAACACCATCCAGAGTCAGTCACTGACGGAGAGAATGTCACCATCCTATGAGATTATGGGATACATACAGACAGGTAAATAAATGCTAACAGACCAGACATAATCATCAAAGACCTAAGACAAAAACATGGCTGTTAACTGATATACCAGTGCCTACTGATAGAAACATCTCAGCAAAGGAATTTGAAAAACTCTTAAAATATAAGGACCTAGAGATTGAGATATCTAGGACGTAGCAATTAAAAATTAAAACCATTCAAGGTACCCTGGGAATGATCAAGAGAAGTACTGACGAATTTTTTTTATCAGATCCCAGGGAAACCAAACCATGCCTCCATACTAACAGAGAATGGGACAAGGCTGGCCCCTTTGAATTACAGGTACAACTCATTTCTACCAGCTGACTGGATTGGAGTAATATGAAATAAAGTGTTTCGTTCAAGGACACTGGTACTCTGTCAGTTATGACAACAAGGGTTCCAGGCCACATTGCACATGCATGCGCATGTGTTTTCACGAGTGTGCATACATATATGGGTTTGCTCTGCAACACTAGTTATGCATGCGTTTGGGGTTGTTGCGTAGACAAGTAATGAAGCAATCAAACTTGTAACTTAATCAAAGGTGGAAGAACAGCTCCCACTTCCTGCCCTTTTCAAAGTCTCTAAAACTGATAAATAAAAGGGAAGGAGGAGGACATCTTCACACTAGAGCCCTTGTGAGTTCCACTGTCACCCTCTCAAAACTCAGGTTGTGGTCATGTTAAACTGGACAATAAATTTAGATCTGCCAATTATGCTATGATTTATTTACCTTATAACGTGCAGGTGACACGTAAAAGCACCTACTACACTCTGACTGGTTGGCGTTAGGAAGGGCATCCAGCTGTAGAAACTCTGCCAAATTTAGATTGGAGCCTGGTGTTGCCATCCAGTTTTACCAGTCCTCAGTCAAGTCGTCCAACCCATGCTAGCATGGAAAGCGGACGTTAAACGATGATGATGATGATAACTATACAATTTGGCAAAAAGAAATTGACAGAGTAGGCATTATCATCATCATCCTCATTTAACATCTTCTATGCTGGCATGGGTTGGACAGTTTGACAGGACCCAGCCAGGTAGAAGATTACATCAGGCTACTGTATCTGTTTTAGCAGACTAAACAATAAGTGAAAGTAATTGGGAAGTATTTAATTGGTTAAATTCTTCAACAGTGCTCCAGCATTGTCTCAGTTAGCTGGCTAAAACAAAGAGTAAAAGAGCAAAGACTGCTATTCTCTAAGATGGAACGAGATGATTGGATGCAGCTGTTTGGAAGGTGGAAATGTGGCACAACTGATTGACCATGGAACCTGCTTTGGCAACAGTACTTTTTGGCAACAGTACTTTTTGGCACTGGAGGCAAACACACAAACACACATAAGTGTATGGTACATGCAGCAATATAGACAAGGCACAGGTATAGCTGAGTGGTAAGAAGCTTGCTTCCCAGCTGCATGTGTCAGGTTCAGTCCCATTGCATAGCATCTTGGGCACGTGCCTTCTGCTCTAGCCTCAGGCTGACCAAAAGCTTTGTGAGTGGAATTGGTAGATGGAAAACAAAAGAAGCCTGTCATATATATATATATATATAGGCACCTTGGGCAAGTGTCTGCTAATATAGCCTCAAGCTGACCAAAGCCTTGTGAGTGGATTTGAGAGATGGAAACTGAAAGAAGCCTGTAGTGTGTGCGCGCGCTGTCAGTGTTTGTCTCTGATCGCCACTTGACGACTTGTGTATGTTCCTGTAACTTAGCAGTCCAGCAAAAGAAGCTCATAAAATAAGTACCAGGCTTTAAAAAAAAAAGGTATTGGGGTTGATTCATTCAACTAAAAACTCTTGAAGATGAAGCCCCAGCATGGCCACAGTTCAACGGCTGAAACAAGTAAAAAGCTAAAAAGATATACTGAGTGAGAGAGAAAGAGGGAGAGGGAGAGAGAGAGAGAAAGAGGGAGAGAGAGAGAAAGAGGGAGAGAGAGAGAGAAAGAGAGCAAATGAAACACTAAAACACCTGAGGTCAAATAAGTTGAATCAACAATGCCAAACGGGCAGTGTCAAAACATCTCATTCCCCCACCAAGATACACTTGTCCTCTCCCCTTGCTCTGTAACTCACCTCTTGCAAAATGTCTGAGTAATTCTTGATGACAGTGTTGGTTGTCTTGGTGCACTTAGATGTAGAATCTTTCAAACTGTCCAGTAGCAGCTGCCTCGCTTTCAAGAATTCTTCCTTCTTCTGTATGGCTTTCTGCAGCGCTTCTCTAACACTCTTATTCTGTCTGGTGACCATGACAACAATGACAATGGTGATGATAATAGAAAGAGCAGGAAAGGGGATGTGTCCATGTGGGTGGTCATTGGAAATAAAAGCAGGAAACATATAGGATTTAAAATACAAAACAAAAATAAAGTATTTTTTTTTGTTATTAACAATTATTTTTATTATTATTATTATTATTATTATTATTATTATTATTATTATTATTAAGGTGACAAGTTATTCTGCCTTAGTTGACTTTGCCTTTCATCCTTTTGGGGTCGATGAAATAAATACCAGTTACGCACTGGCATTGATGTAATCGACTTAATCCTTTCCCCCAAACTTGAGGCCTTGTGCTTCCAGTAGAAAGGACTATAATGGGACTAGAAGGTTCCTGATACCTGTGGAGTATCTCCTTCTCCCATTACAATTATTTTTTGTAGTCTTAGGATTCTGGAACTTGAAGAAGAAGAAGAAGAAGCTTACAAGCGGATTCAGTTCAATGGTTGTTTATTTGCTTCTCATTTCACGGGGTTTGCTCCTGGCAACCATCTGTATGTCAGCACATAGTTCGGTAGCTCCGTTCACGAGAGGTACATTACCTCTGGAGATAAGGGGTAAAGTTAGAGCGGGTTAAGAATCAACCGTGTGCTGCTAGGTTGTAGTGTTGTTCAACATGAACACCAACATGAGAGAAGAGAATGGGTTGCTCAATACACCACCTTAAATAGATGTTGCCCACGAGAGCCTCGCTGTGGTCTCACGCATGGTTGTAGGTGAGATCTCGCTCTTGTCTTGGACCTGGCAATGGCTGCCGGCAAGATCTCGTACAAAATGGCGCTGGCTTCTTGTGTCACGCTACAGAATTATTAAGGTGGCAAGTTGGCAGAATCATTAGGCCTTGTGCCTATAGGGGAAAGGATCATTATTATTATTATTATTATTATAAAGGTAGTGACCTGGCAGAATTGTTAGCATGCTGATGTAGTTTTCACTTTATTTAATGACAATTTTGATACTTATAATTTTCAGCACCATGTAAAAAGCATCCATGCTGGTACCACATATTAAAAGTACCCATGCTGGCACCATGTAAAGGGCACCACATAAAAAAGCTGCTGTGCCAATGCTGTGTCAACAAGCATCCAGTCCACTCTGTAAAGTGGGTGGCATTAGGAAGGCTATCCGGCAGTAGAAACAATGTTAAAACAGACTATGGAACCAGGTGCAGTTCTTTAGCTGGCCACCTCCTGTCAAACCATCCAATCCATACCAGCATGGACAATGGACATTAAATGATGATGATGACACTTCTAAAGTGTTACACTACAATCTTAATGATGAAACTGCTTTTGATCTTTTTACTAATATTTTTTTTACTAACTGCAAAGGTTTCTAAACAAAAAAAAACAAGTTTTTCATTCAAACTTTCATTTCATATTTCAAAAAGAAAATCAGGCTAAGTTTATCAGCTGATGATCAGAAACAAGCAACTTGGACGACTGGAAATCAGAGCCTTTCAGTTATAATCACCATCACTTAACATCCGTTTTTCCATGCTGGCGTGGGCTGGATGGCTCAACAGGAGCTGAGCAGCTGAAGAACTGTTTAGGCGTGGTCTCTACAGCTGGATGCCCTTCCTAACACCAACCACTTTACAGAGTGCACTGGGTGCTTTTATGCAGCACCAGCATGGGTGCATTTTATTTGGTACCAGTACCTACGAGCCTACAAGACCAGGGATGTTCAGCCAGAGAGGGTTGCAGGGGACAAGCCTGTATGCAAGGATAATTATGCGTTTACTTAGCTTGACGTGTCTTTTCAAGCACTACAAACTGCCAGGAGTCTAGCTCCCCTGTCATCCCCTCTGTGAGTCCCAACACCTGCAGATCCTTTCTCACCACTTTGTGCCACGTCTACCTGGGTCTACTCCTTCCACATGTTCCCTCAACAATCAGAGATCAGCACCTCTTCATGCAACTGTCTCTTTTACTTGTTTCAGTCATTTGACTGCGGCCATGCTGGAGCACCGCCTTTAGTCGAGTAAATCGACCCCAGGACTTATTCTTTGGAGGCCTAGTACTTATTCTATCGATCTCTTTTGCCGAACCGCTAAGTTACGGGGACGTAAACACACCAGCATCGGTTGTCAAGCGATGTTGGGGGGACAAACACAGACACACAAACACACATACATATACATATATACGACGGGCTTCTCTCAGTTTCCGTCTACCAAATCCACTCACAAGGCTTTGGTCGGCCCGAGGCTATAGTAGAAGACACTTGCCCAAGGTGCCACGCAGTGGGATTGAACCCGGAACCATGTGGTTCGTAAGCAAGCTACTTACCCTATAGCTACTCCTACGCCTACTTACCACACAGCCACTCCTACGCCTATTGTTAACTATTTAGAATGATATTGTAGCGTTGGTGTGAGAAACCAGTTCTGGCCAGTTTTAACATAAAACAAGAACGTTTTGGCCGGATATGGCTGGTTTAAATGCAATAGCGTTAACTAAAACACAGTCAACAACATGGACTGGTTTGTGCAATTAGACAGTCAGGTCAGAAAAAATGAAGCAGTATCAGTGACATATTTATATTTATATTATCAGAGACATATTTTAACTAACCTAAAGTTTGCACATATAAATATAGAGGGTGAGTCAAAAGTAGCACCCAGTTTATAGGTATCATGCCTGTGTTATTACTGACAGTTTTGAAAGTTACTAAATCTGGATCACGTACCATGTTGTTAATACTCTTTGATATCCCAAACACATAAAACAAGAATTAGGAGTGAAAAGTTTCCCAATTGGGAGGTCATACATATCAACCCTAAAACAGGAATTCGGTGCTACTTTGACTTGACCAAAACTGCAACTGGACTGACAATACAAAGCTCCAAATGACCCATCCTTGTTTTTTCCTGTCCTTTTTTTGTATCGTCTGACGGTCCGGATGTTTTGTTGTTGCCTCTTACATTCTTGTTCCATTTTTTGTTTTGTTTATCATCATCATCATCGTTTAACGTCCGCTTTCCATGCTAGCATGGGTTGGACGATTTGACTGAGGACTGGTGAAACCGGATGGCAACACCAGGCTCCAATCTAAATTTGGCAGAGTTTCTACAGCTGGATGCCCTTCCTAACGCCAACCACTCAGAGAGTGTAGTAGGTGCTTTTACGTGTCACCCGCACGAAGGCCAGTTAGGCGATACTGGCAACGGCTACGCTCGAAATGGTGTCTTTTATGTGCCACCCGCACAAGAGCCAGTCCAGGGGCACTGGCAACGATCTCGCTCGGAAATCCTACGAAGGCCAGTCAGGCGGTACTGGCAACGGCCACGCTCAAAATGGTGCATCTTATGTGCCACCCGCACAAGAGCCAGTCTAGGGGCACTGGCAACGATCTCACTTGGCATATATATATATATATATATATATATATATATATATATATATATATATATATATATATATTCTTTTATTCTTGTTTCAGTCATTTGACTGCAGCACCACTTTGATGGCTTTTAATCGAATAAATTGACCCCAGAACGCGTAGTACTTATTCTATCAGTCTCTTTTGCAGAACTGCTAGATTACAGGGATGTAAACACACCAACACCAGTTGTCAATTGGTGACAAAAGGGACAAACAGAGACACAAAGACACACACACACACATACATATATATATATTTATACATATATTCTGAAAGAATGAAAGACAAAATTGACCTTAGCAGAATTTGGACTTGCCCAACGTTCCATGAAGTGGAACTGAACCTGGGACCATGTGGTTGGGAAGCAAGCTTCTTATCACACAGTCATGCCAGCACCTGTGTGTGTGTGTGTGTGTGTGTGTGTGTGTAAGTATGCATCTATATACACAAGATGTAGGTATGTACATATATGTATGTAAACATGCATATGCTTATATATCATTCGTATTATTATTTTTATATATATACACTCACACACACAAACATACATGGTGGGCTTCCACACAGTTTCCGTCCACCAAAGTTACTCACCAGGCATTGGTTGGCCTAGAGCTAAAGTAGAAGGCATATGTGCAAAGTGCTGTGGAGTGGGACTGAACCTGAAATCGCATGGCTACAAAACAAGCTTCTTAACCACAGTCATGACTTATGCTTTTTTTTTTTCTTTTTACCCCATTTTTAAAAATTAGTTCCCAAAAAGATGAAAGGCAATTTTGACTTTGATAGGATTTGAACTCTGGTGCAGATAGTCACAACAAACACATGGTGTCATCCAATTAAAAGCTCTCTAATGAGTCTTAGTCAATTTGGCTCCGAACAACAACAAAAACAACTGCAGCAGCAACGACAATGATGAAGACGGCGGTGGTGGTGGCAGAGAAAGAGGCAGAAGGAGAGTTGGAAGAAGAAGAAGAAGAAGAATTGGAAGAAGAAGAAGAAGAAGAAAAAGAGTTGGAAGAAGAATTGGAAGAAGAAGAAGAAGAATTGGAAGAAGAAGAAGAAGAAGAATTGGAAGAAGAAGAAGAATTGGAAGAAGAAGAAGAAGAATTGGAAGAAGAAGAAGAAGAAGAAGAAGAAGAAGAAGAAGAAGAAGAAGAAGAATTGGAAGAAGAAGAAGAATTGGAAGAAGAAGAAGAAGAAGAGTTGGAAGAAGAATTGGAAGAAGAAGAGTTGGAAGAAGAATTGGAAGAAGAAGAAGAAGAAGAAGAAGAAGGAGAAGAATTGGAAGAAGAAGAAGAAGAAGAAGAGTTGGAAGAAGAATTGGAAGAAGAAGAAGAAGAAGAAGAAGAAGAAGAAGAATTGGAAGAAGAAGAAGAAGAAGAATTGGAAGAAGAAGAAGGAGAAGAATTGGAAGAAGAAGAAGAAGAAGAATTGGAAGAAGAAGAAGAAGAAGAATTGGAAGAAGAAGAAGGAGAAGAATTGGAAGAAAGAAAGAAAGTAAAAAGAAAGAATAAAACTAAATACTCACTGATCTTGTGCAGAAGAATGAGCATCTAAGTCACGTAAACGAATTCTCTTCTGAGTCTGGAAATTTTCAAGTCTCTCCTGGATGAGTGCTTGGGCATCAACCAATTCGCTCTGTTGTAACTGGAATGACTTCAACTTCATGGAATTCACAACGCTCAGCTTCATAGATGCTTTAATCTCATTCTTGATTTCCCTGTTCATGGCAGGTGAATAATTATGATGGTAATAAAAATTAGATGGCAACAACAATTAGGAGAACAAGTCCAACAAATACACACACACAGATGGCTTTCAGTGAGTTTCTATTTATTCTTCTTTAACAAGAATAAATATGGGCAGGCATGGTGAAGTGGTGGTGGAATGTTACCGTAGACAGGGCCATTAGAGCAAAGAAACAGGCCCTGAAAACCTGGAAGAGTTGGGGTGTTTTCAAGGGAGATAATCAAAGACTGTAACATTGTAATACTTCATGTAAAGTAAATATAACAAATGAAAAATCCTTCAAGAATCCATAAAAATTCCCGGATCACTACCAAAATTTCATCATATGTTCCTTGTGTCATTACCAACTTTTCCTGCAAGTTTCATCAAATACTGTTCACAACTTTTTGAGTTATTTTGCACACAGACGGACAAACCAACGTCGATAAAAACCTCCTTCTTTGGCGGAGGTAACTACTATATCATACATTAGATAATGTAGTCCTAGATAGATCTGAATAAAAGATGGAATGGAGTTGGAACATCTCTGATCATAGGTCTGCTGGATCAGGACTAACCCTGGGCTAAACTACAACATAACTATAGCAAAAAACTCTGACTCACTCATGTTTTTGCATATCCTCTTCCATGGTTTGCAGGAGATGTAAGGTCTGCTCTTGCATGTGCTCAGAGTTCTTCATGTTGCTCACCTTGTTGCTGTAATCTGACAAATTACTCTCTTTCCTCTGGATCTCTTCCTTCATCTTCTCCACCTTCTCCTTCATTGATTTCATCTTTTCCTTCGTCTTCTCAGGAGACTGAACAATGTTCTGTTGCAACTTCTCTTTCTGCTGCTTCAATTTCACAATTTCACAATTTGTCTGAGCCTGCATAGTTATTAATAATAATAATAATAATAATAATAATAATAATAATAATAATAATAATCATCATCATCGTTTAGCATCCACTTTCCATGCTGGCATGGGTTGGATGGTTTGACTGAGGACTGGAGAGCCAGATGGCTGCACCAGGCTCCAATTTGATCTGGCTGAGTTTCTACAGCTTGATGCCCTTCCTAACGCCAACCACTCTGAGGGTGTTGTGGGTGCTTTTACGTACCAGTCAGGTGGTACTGGCAACGGCCATGCTCAAATGGTGTTTTTTTACATGCCACCTGCACAGAAACCAGTCCAGCGGCACTGGCAACGACCTTGCTCAAATGTTGTTTTTCACATGCCAGTAAGGCAACGCTGGTAACAATCACGCTCGAAAGGTGCTTTTTACGTGCCACCATCATGGCAGCCAGTTAGCGACCCTGGCAACGATCACACTCGGATGGTGCTCTTAACGTTTCACTAGCACGGATGCCAGTCAAGCAGTGCTGTCATCAGCCACGTCAGCATGATGATGATGATGATAATAATAATGATCGTTTCTACTAAAAGCACAAGGCCTGAAATTTGTGGGGATGGGGAAAGTTGATCACATCAACCCCAGTACTTGACTGGTACTTAATTTATTGATCCCGAAAGGATGAAAGGTAAATGTGACCTCAGTGGAATTTGAACTCAGAACATAAAGACAGACGAAATACTACTAAACATATTGCTCAGGATGCTAACGATTCTGCCAGCGGGCCACCACCATAATAATGATGATGATGATGATGATAACAACAACAACAATCCTAGATACACTATGTCTGAATAACAGATGGGATGGTCGCAGTTGGAACACCTTAGATTATAGGCCTGCCAGAGTTAAACAACATCCTCTTACCTTCACGGCTCTAATTTCCGCAGTCTTGGCCCTTCGTTCTGCTATGACCTGCAATATTTCCTGGCTCTCTCCCTGGATTGCACTTATTTTCTCTCTCATTTCCTCTGAATCCTTCATCAACTGATGCCCAAAGAGAACAATTACCATTATAATAATAATAGCAATAATAATAATAATAATAATAATAATAATAATAACAATAATAATAATAATAATAGTAATAATAATAGTAATAATAATAATAATAATAATAGTAATAATAATAATAATAGTAATAATAATAATAATAGTAATAATAATAATAATAATAATAATAATAGTAATAATAATAATAATAGTAATAATAATAATAATAGTAATAATAATAATAATAATAATAATAATAATAGTAATAATAATAATAATAGTAATAATAATAATAATAATAATAGTAATAATAATAATAATAATAAGAAGAAGAAGAAGAAGAAAAAGAGGCTCAGTTGTTTGTTACAGATTAACTACTAAGATACAAGTTAAAGCATCTAACTTGTTTCTCATTCACCACCATTAATATCATTCTCCATATCCACATGTTACACTGCCCCCACCACCACCACCTCCCATGCCCAGACCACCAAATTATTTCTCCTCATGTATTACACCTGTTATTTATCTCCTTAATCCACTCCCACACCCTACCTAAACACATCGTCTCTCTTCTCCTCACTGTCAACTGTATCATCACTACCCTAAGCCTCCCCAAACACATCATCTCTCTTCTCCCCACTGCCAACAGTATTATTACTATCATACTGTTAGTGTCCCTATGGCTCTCCCAGGTCATGCATTCTTTGCCCTTCAACCCTTTTCCAGGCTTTACAGAGGTGACTGCCCTTCTTTTATACAATCTCTTCTTTTATACAGTCTTGCCACCCATTCTTCACCTGGCAAAGACTGATTTACAAGCATCTATCTATCTTGTTGTCTGGTGAGGATGTAATTCATCTTGTTTATGGGCCTTCCACATTGATAGGTGATCAGGTGGCTAGTTGGTTTCCAGGTCATTAAATCATTTGAAGCACGGAACTCCAGTATTCTTGTTTCTACCTCATTTCTACAGCCAAATCTGTAACTTCCATGCATACCATGAAATCCACGGCAATGTTGCCCAATGTGTCCATTGAAGTTATCAAGCCACAATAATCAAGTCTCAGTCATTGCGGAGGTATCTCAGCAAAAAGATTTAATAAAATTGGTCCTTCTTATCATCGGCCAGCCCAGACGATAGAGCATACACAGAGGTAGATGTAACTTGATTTATCTAAGATTAATCTCTGCTTAACTACCTTTGTCTGCCTCATCAAAATGGTGATAACGATAGACAGACACGCAGATATTTATGGATAGATAAACATATATATTGGTATACAGAGACAATCAGACAGACATGAGGTGGCATCAAAAACCTCCCTGACTAGTTCTGTAGCGTGTCCACAGATGACAGCACGCGATTGCATACAGAGTGAGAGCTAGCAGTGACTTTCATTTGTGTTTTTGTTATCACATGTATGCTGTAATGATTTTGTTATGGACAGGAAGAGCCAATGTGAAATTTTGTGTTAAACTTGGGAAGTCTGCTACAGAGGCATTGAATCTGTTTCAACAAGCTTATGGTGACAAGGCAATGTTTGAAGTGGCACGGGCAATTCAAAAGTGGAAGAATGTCTCTGGAAGACAATGAGCGATCTGGAAGACGTGCTACAAACGTCACTCCTGGAAATGTGGTATTGTGCATTGAGAATTTGTTCTTTAGGGCCAGACCATCAATCAAGAGTTCTACTGCAATGTTTTGAAGTGTTTAAGGGAAGACATTCAATGAAAACAACCAGATCTGTGCAGCACAAAGAACTGGATTCCTCACTACGACAATGCACCATCAACGTGAGTTTCTCACCAAAAACAACATGGCATCGTTTCCACCCTATTCACCAGTTTTAGCACCTGCAGACTTCCATCTCTTCCCCACGATGAAAATGCAACTCAAGTTTCACCGTTTAAACACTGTTGTCCAGATCATGAGTGAATCGCAGAAGATCCTCAACTCACTTACAGGAAACTACTTTCAGACTGATTCCAAGTGGCAGAAATGCCGAGACTGGAATATTGTGGCACAAAGTGACTATTTTGAAGGAGAAGATGTTAAAACTTAGATAAATAAGTTATTTTTTTTTAAACGTAACTAGTCTGGGAACCTTCTGATACCACCTCACACACACACACACACAGAAATAAAAGAAGACAACTAACAGATTCCCTTTCTGGTTCATTCTTTGCTTGTATCTGAAGGGCAATTTCCAATTTTTTCTTACTTTCTTCATTATTCTTGAGCAATTCACTGTGTTGCATCTTCCTGGTTTCCTTTTGGAGAGAAAGAGAAAGAGGTAACAATGTAGTAAATGATAATATTGTTTAACCCTAGGTCAATCCAGATGGGTCTAGCAGTGACCGTCCTACCTCATTGTGTATCTAAAACTTTTACATGTTTCAATTGTTTGTATGTATGTATGTATGTATGTATATTTGTGTGTATATATATATATATATATATATATATATATATATCATTATGTCATATATATTACTTTTTATAAAATATAATAAAATAGATTATTTATATATGTTTATCTATAGGTGTAGTATGGTAAGAAGCTTCCTTTCCAACCACATGGTTCTGGGTTCAGTCCAAATGTGTGGCACCTTGGGCAAGTGTCTTCTACTATAGCCTGGGGCCAGCCTTGTAAGTGGATTTGGTAGATAAAACTGAAAGAAGCCTGTCACATATATGTATATAATTACTTATGCAGATATTGTGTAAGAAGGAAACAGCCAGTGTTTTTTTATGTAGTAACTTGATTCTTTATTATACTGGTACTAACAAATACATATTAATTACAGAACAGTGTTAAGATAGAAACATAATTGGAGTGGTATTCAGTCTTGTAAAGGATCAAGTTCATGTTACCAAGCTTGTTTCCATTAGAAGAAATTTGAATTGTTTGATGTTATAGCTTGGAATATTGGCAGTGACGGGGGTGAAATTAAACCAATATTTGTAGGATATATATACATACACCCACGCAAGATCATATATATATATATATATATATAAACACACACATACATACATACATAATTATATGTATAAAAATTTAGTATTGCTTTGGTATTAAAGCTTGATAGTTGTTGAAGACAATAATAAAACTTGTTCAAAAAGCAATCTGAGGCTCATGTCAGCTTTGAGGAATTTCAGCTCTTTAAAACTAGTTATTATATAATGACTAATTTTAAAATTTTGGGAAAAAAAAAAAAACCCACCCAGCTCTGCAGGTTGGCAATAATTTTGTGTTTCTTTTTTTTTCTCTCTCTCCACACATACATACACATATGGATAAGTGAAGCAAACACACATTTTTAGCCCTACTGTGAAAAGTAGGTAATGTAGTTAAACTATATTTTTCTGCCTCTATGTGTCCATTAAAAGATATAAACCTAATTAATCTTATCATATTTTACAGCTATTAAGTAATTTCCATAGCCAATGAAGGTAATATTATCCCAACTAGGGAAGACCAACTTAGTTTTATCCAAGGTTGTGTATAGTATAAACAGTTATAAGCTACTACCCTCTCAGAAAAATGAGTAACTGATCTCTGAGGAAGTGGTAAACATCCACTTACAAGGCTGGCCCAAGACTATAGTACAAGACACTTGCCCAAGGTGCCACACATTTGGACTGAACCCAGAACCATGTGGTTGGAAAGGAAGCTTCTTACCATACAGCCACAACTACGCCTATGGATAAACATATATAAATAATCTATTTTATTATATTTTATAAAAAGTAATATATATGACATAATGAGATATATATATATATATATATATATATATATATATATATGTTGTTGTATTTGGGGATGGTCATATTGCCAGTTTAGCCAATAAAAACACACGCACCGTATATTTGGTGTTAATTTGCTTCAGCTTTATATTACATTACATTACATTAATCCTATTTCGGCCAGAGTTCTTTCGTCACACTTCTGTGACCTCATCAGTGGTCCTTTGCTTTCTTCTTTCTTATGTGTGTCTCACCTTGCTAACTATCAGCCATTTTGTATTTTGTATTCCTATTGTATGTGTCTACGCATGCGTATCCCTCAATGTGTGTCTATGTTTTGTAAGTGCATGTGTGTGTATGGGGAGTGCCTGTATTATCTATATCCTCTGTTAATACATGTTCGTTTGTTTTTGTTTTTATTTATTTATTTGTTCATGTGTTTATACCTACTTTTTTTTTTTTTTTTTCACTGATGAGGTCACAGAAGTGTGACGAAAGAACTCTGGCCGAAATAGGATTAATGTAATATAATGTAATATAAAGCTGAAGCAAATTAACACCAAATATACAGTGTGTGTGTTTTTATTGGCTAAACTGGCAATATGACCACCCCCAAGTACAACAACATCTGTTTCAACACACGATTTCACATCAAAAATCTTGCAAAACAAATATATATATATATATATATATATATATATATATATATATGACCGAGACCTTTGGAAATGTGCTGACTACTGACCGAGACCTTTGGAAATGTGCTGTGCGTGAGAAGACCCGGCAAGCCAAGTAAGATCGTTGCCAGTGCCCCTGGACTGGTTCTTGTGCGGGTGGCACATGAGATGCACCATTTTGAGCGTGGCCGTTGCCAGTACCGCCTGACTGGCTCCCGTAGGATTTTCGAGCGAGATCGTTGCCAGTGCCCCTGGACTGGCTTGTGCGGGTGGCACATAAAAGACACCATTTCGAGCGTGGCCGTTTTCGTACGGGTGACACGTAAAAGCACCCACTACACTCTCTGAGTGGTTGGCATTAGGAAGGGCATCCAGCTGTAGAAACTCTGCCAAATTAGACTGGAGCCTGGTGTTGCCATCCGGTTTCACCAGTCCTCAGTCAAATCGTCCAACCCATGCTAGCATGGAAAGCGGACGTTAAACGATGATGATGATGATATATATATATATATATATATATATATATATATATATATATATCATTATGCAGCATCTTTGGTTGATTGAAACTTTCTGGATGGAACTGGTAGATGGAAACTGAAAGAAGTGTGTGTGTGTGTGTGTGTGTGTGTGTGTGCGCACACGCGCTTGTTTGTTTGCTTCCACTATGTCTGAATAAATGTCAAAATGGTCACAACTAGAACATCTTTCATCACAGGTCTGCTGAATCAAGGCTTAGCAACTGCAACTATAGACACTAATACAAACTGCTATAGTATACTTTAGATAATGTGTCACAACAACAGCATACAACAAGAAAGCATCAACCGTCCATCAACACTTACTATTTTCTCCAGAATTTCTTGAATGAGGCCATCATGGCTTGATTTGAATCGGAGGAAGTTGATACATGCACTGCTGATCACAATAAGCCTTTTTGGACCTAGTAAAATAGAATCATATCCATGTGTTTGGGATGTATACATATACACATTATTGTCGTTTTGCTTAGACATTGCAATACTAATAACCTGATGTTAGAACTCAATCTACAAATGCTTCAGAACAAAGCATCTGTCCAGTATAGAGCAGTAATAAGAAATATTGGAGTGACAAAGGAATAAACAATTATGTTTCTGCTGTAAGTTGCAATGCACTCATAGCTGAGTGCTTGCTTGAAGCTCTGATGAAGCTATTACAGTGTTTTACATGTTAGATAGACATGTAGGAAATGCCCTATTTGAAATTCTACAGATAGAGAAATGAAAGAATACAAATTTATACATTTGGATGAAGCATTTATATTTAGTCAGAAACCTGGAGCAGTAGAGACAGATGGTGTGAAGGAAGGAAGAACAAATCAGTTTTTTACAGAAAAATGAAAAAGAAGGAATGTCACACACAGACACACACACACACGTTAAAAACATAATAAATGCACAAACTAACAAGAAGTAGACACAGAAGGTCACAGACTCCTCATCAGTTACCGGCCAGAGGGTCAAATGCAAATTCATGCCTGTCTGGTAGTGCCAACACCGAAAATGCCACTGGGAATTAGCAAGTCAAAAAACAAGGCAGAGCATGAACAACCAGACAAGAACTGAACAACTATACAAGATAGAAAGTTAACATACAAATGTGGAATAAATATAATTCAAGACAAGACATTTAGTGTACAGACAAGGGACAGAGATGAAACAAACAGGACAACTGTGGGCATATGAAGGAACTGAAAAAAATAAACAAAATAAAATAAAGCCTTAGGGCTGGATAGGAGATGATATATATATATATATATATATATATATATGAGTGGTTGGCGTTAGGAAGGGCATCCAGCTGTAGAAACTCTGCCAAATTAGATTGGAGCCTGGTATTGCCATCCGGTTTCACCAGTCCTCAGTCAAATCGTCCAACCCATGCTAGCATGGAAAGCGGACGTTAAACGACGATGATGATGATGATGATGATAATTGAGATTCAGTTGAATCAGGTACTTAAGTTGAAGCACCAAGTCAGTGCACTATTATCCGTACAACTCAAAGTAAGGTGAATAAAATCAAAATAAGCAACAGGATATCAAGAGGTGATGCAGTATGACCGTTTCAAGCAGCTCCATTTAACTGAACAATGCAATCATTACATCAATTTAAATGCAGAGCTATCCTCAGCTGCATAAATAAATAAATAGAATTTTTAATCAGTTGGACACATTAATATAATTTTGCTCAAATTCTCTAACAGAGCAAGAAGACGGAGAAAGTCCATGTTGCTACTAATGTAGCTCAGAATATACTACACTTCTAAGAACTTTATGAAGTTTGTTAGGGTCATTGTTTGTAAAGGATTGTGATTCACTTTTAATTTATTAGTCTTTTTTTTATCAACTACCAAATCTGAGGCTAGGGGATAGTGTCTGTTTAGAATGGATAGACAGAGTGAGTTGACAGTTTATAGTTGGATATGGTCATAAATATTGTCAGGATTTTAGGATTTGTATAAGTAACTGTCTATAAAGGAGGCTGGGTAGGGGAAGACCCTAAATCAGGGTGTTAATTACCAGATAAAGGGGCAAGACGCTAATAAAACCTATGATGTTAATACAGAGGAAATTATCATGGAGTACTATGGATGATTGTATATAAACAATATTGTTATGCTGTATAAAGAAAAATTTAAGATTACTGAAAATGATATTATAACCAGAATAGATAAACTGTGTATATATACCAATTTTCAACACTAGAAAGGGAAGATTACATAGAATTGGTTTAATATTCATACCTGTACTTAATTATTTACTTATAAGGTGGTTTCTATAAAGATTACTCTGGTTATTTACTTATGGAATACTGGGGTGATAAATTATGCTATCTTTATATTAGTTGTAAGCTAAGAATCAGAAAAAAAAAATCAGAAAAATAAGTTGCACACAGATACATACATATATTTAACTATGTGCACACATGCAAATATGCACAAATATGTGTACTTTATTATGGGCATGCTATAATCAACTCTTCAAGACTTAAGTAACTAGAAAGTTTATATTTCTCTTTAGGAACATTAATAACTTATAAGAGATAAGAGGTTAAGAGGTAAAGATATCAAAATAAGAAATTATAGAGTACATTATAGAATTTATAGGGTACATCGTGGTATGTTGATTTTTGTTTATTTTTTATGTGTCTCGACCATACGTGTACTGATGAACAAAAGATGCAGCTTACTTCACAGTTTTGCTGTATTAATTGAGAAACCAGTGGTTTGCCGTTAAGTTAAATGTTTTTAGGAGATTAATTTTTGAAAGTTGCATTTCCCTCGCTTTCGGTAAATATGTTGCTTATTTTTTGGTAGTTTTTTACTTATTTAGTCCCTCTAAGCGTGAGGCATTACTATATAGTTAATGTCCTTATATAAATTATATATATTTATGGAAAAAACGATGGGTTTTTTCCTTATGGGGTTTTTTCACGCTGACTACTTGATAAATTCTTATAAAGATTTTATCCTATATTATATTATAAATAATTAGAATATATTCAGTGCTGAATATTATTCTGTAAAAGCACGTGTTACTGAGATGCAACTAGATAAGGCTAGCCTCTTTCACGGATATATAATGATGAACAGAAGTCATTGTGCTGTGTTGAGTACATCGTGGTATGTTGATTTTTGTTTATTTTTTATGTGTCTCGACCATACGTGCACTGATGAACAAAAGATGCAGCTTACTTCACAGTTTTGCTGTATTAATTGAGAAACCAGTGGTTTGACGTTAAGTTAAATGTTTTTAGGAGATTAATTTTTGAAAGTTGCATTTCCCTCGCTTTTGATAAATATGTTGCTTATTTTTTGGTAGTTTTTGACTTATTTAGTCCCTCTAAGCATGAGGCATTACTATATAGTTAATGCCCTTATATAAATTATATATATATATATATATAAACAGTTACATCAAAGCATATTAAAGTAAAGACCCTGAAGAAACTGCATCAGTATTATAGTAAGGTTGCAAATGCAATGTTTATTAATTGATACAGTAGAAACATATGTAGGTCTATTTGAGGCTGTATTTATATAAAAAGAAATTAAAGGTAATGTTAATGCTACTTCATAATAATCCTTATTATCATCATCGTTATTAAATACTCCAGGAAATCTATATGGCTAAAGGTAATATGTCTAGAATAATCCAATGGAATATATCTCTTGATTCTTATCTTATGAGAATTATTACTGGATTTATATACAAACTGTTGAATAACCCATTTTGAATAGCTAACTGTGAGCAAACCGGTAAACCTGTGGAGAAATCCCTTACTAATTATCAATATATATATCATCATCATCATCATCATCGTTTAACGTCCGCTTTCCATGCTACACACACACGTATATATATATATATATATATATATATATATATATATATATATATATATATATATGTGTGTGTGTGTGTGTGTGTTCATTTTTCCTGCATTTTGAATTGTGTCCTTTTTATATCCCTCAATGGCTTGATAAAGTGAACACAGTAAATTAGGAAACAGACTGGAATGAATACTGGATGGGGGTGGAGAGGGGGGCTGTTGCTATACAATAGATTAAAACCCCTCTTGAAGGTGGTGGTCCTCTAAGATAATTACAATCCAATGACCTGAAATCAGTAAAAGATGTAAAATATGAAATATGCTAGCTCTAACACATCATTACATAAATTCTGATGTAGTAATCGAAATGACAGGCAGACAAACAGACAGACATATGTAGAAGATAGAGACAAAAATAAAAGGGGATCAGATGTGAGTCCCCCACTTACTTACGTGGATCCCTAATGTCTTTGAAAGTGAAATCATGGACACCACAGGCTATGAAAGCCTTCTGTCTGTGGAATAAAAATACAAAAGAATTAACTTCCTTCCATCATCATCATCATCATCATCATCATCATCGTTTAACGTCCGCTTTCCATGCTAGCATGGGTTGGACGATTTGACTGAGGACTGGTGAAACCGGATGGCAACACCAGGCTCCAATCTAATTTGGCAGAGTTTCTACAGCTGGATGCCCTTCTTAACGCCAACCACTTATATACACCTTGTATATAAGGAACTCTATTATGTGTATGCATTGGGTGTAACAGTGGTTGACATTTTGAAGGGCATTCAGCTGTCAAAACCAGTGCTGGTGCCACATAAAAAAAAGCCAATCTATAAAATGGTTGGGCTTAGGAAGGGAATCCAGCCATAGAAACCAAGCCAAAGCAGACAGTGAAGCTTGTTGAAGACCACAGGCCGGCCAACTCTTGTCAAACCATCCAACTCCATGGAAGACATGGAAGATGAACATTAAACAATGATGATGATTACATGTATATATAATCATCATCATTAGAATATACTACATAAAATTATCAAATAAATTTTGTGGATGAACAAGTCTCCATACTCTTTATTATTAATAATAATATATATTCCAGACAATTTCTACCATCCAGCAAAGCGTACATGGAATTACCCATCGGAAGAATTCATGGAGTGACAAGCAACAAACAATAATCACAGACATTAGATACTGATTGAAGCGGTTAACCATTAACTGGAACTCAACTGAGAGCCAATACGGTATCCATCTGGATAATATATCCCTCCAAACTCAGACACATATATCAACCCATGCTAGCATGGACAACAAATGTTAAATGATATCTTTTTTCTCTTCATCATTTAACGTCCATTATCCATGCTGGCATGGGTTAGATGGTTTGACCAGAGCTGGCAAGCTGAGGGGATGCACCAAACTCCACTCTGATTTGGCATGGTTTCTATGGTTGGATGCACTTCTTAATGCCAACCACTCCAAGAGTGTAATTGGTGCTTTTATGTGCCACCATCACGGGTGCCACTTGCATGACACCAGTATCTGCCACAACAATTTCCTTTGGCTTGATGGGTCGTCTACTGAAGCATGGCATATTGCCAAAGGTCTTGGTCATTTGTCATTGCCTCCATGCTTGAAAGGTGCTTTTAATTTACCACCGGCATGGGTGCCAGTTATACAATATTAGCTTGTACATTTTACACTTATTTTTTCATGCTAGCATGGGTTAGGCAAATACATGTAGGGACCTCACTTGGCTCTGCCTGAGATTTGAAACCAAATCTACCTACTTATTGCTTGTCAAAACAAGTGGGAAATCCTCTCCACACCAGATGATTGATGGGGAAACACTTGACCCCAAGGACCTGTGGTGGTCAAGGAAAAGTCAGCTCTTTGTTTAGGGCTTGACCTACATTATTGACCATAGTCTATATAACAGAGAGCATTTCCTATCTCTTGCTGTTCTGTGTCAGCCAAGCCAAGGAGCAACACCATCCTTTGCCTCAGCCACGACCAAGAGCAGCACTTCCCCTTCACACTTTGCTCGACATACAAAGAGAAGCTTTCGGCTGCAAGAAATCAATGCCACCTTTCTAGTCAGCAGTGTGTACTCCTTACTCTTTCACTCTCTACTGGCAGACAGCAAATTCTACACTATCAACCAGCAAGCAAACTTGTTGTCACTGCCACTTCAATTACTGCTGTATCTCTAACTACATGTCGGGCAAATGAATAAATATATGTAAATATTTCTTCCTTCTTGGTGCTGATTCTTTGATGTTTACTGGTTACTCCAATGTGAGAACCTTCAAGCATCACATCTAAATGCTACATCATATCGACCTGATATGGCATGTCCCTTCAGCCACTACATACATACTACTGAGACACTATTTTACAGCCAGAAAGCTTTCCCACTGCTAACAGTTACCAGTATTTTAACTGAGGGTGTTTCCACTCTTCAAAAACACAGAGCTATTAGATGATTTGTTGACAGGGAAATGTCAACATTCACACACAAACATGTGCATGTGTGTGTGTGTGTGTGTGTGTGTGCGTGTACTAGGATATTGTAATGGATGTGATGTGCAAGGGTGTGTGCTGCTGTGGTCATGTGATGCAGGCAGATGAGGACAGCTGTATAAAGAAGTAATAACTGCTAAATGTAGAAGGAACATGTGGGAAAAGGAAACCAAATAAGATGCAGGATGAAGTGGTAAAAATTGATCTCAAAATGTTGAATCTCTCAGAGATGGCAGGGGACCAAGAAAAATGGCAATATGCTGTTCTTGAGAAAACTCGTCCATCTCAGTAAAATTGAATTTCTGTCAAGCCTTGCAGTATTTTATTTCTTTGCTTCACTTCCCCTCTGGTACTTATTCTATTTATGTATTTCATGAACGACTAAGTTATGGTGTTGCAAACAAACCAACACTGGTTGTCAAGTAGTGGTGGTGGTGGGAATTATCAATAGCAAACAAAATGACACATTATAAATATTATATATGTGGCTGTGTGGTAAGAAGCTTGGTTCTGGGTTCAGTCCCACTGCATGGCACATTAGGCGAGTGTCTTCTACTACAACCATACACTGACCAAAGTCTTGTGAATGGATTTGGTAAATGGTGACTGAAAGAAGCCTGTTGTATACGTATATACATATATATATATACATATATATATATATTATATATATGGACATGTATATATCTATGTATCATGTGTCTTTGTATCTGTTTGTCCCCACCCCCACCCCCACTTGACAACTGGTGTAGGTGTGCTTACAACCCTGTAACTTAGTGGCTTAGCAAAACTGACTGATAGAATAAGTATCAGACTTTCAATAAAATAAGTCCTGGAGTTGACTATATATATATATATATATATATATATAATCTTAAAATAAAGAAAAAAACACAAATCTTGTAAATACAGCCACCCAGGATTTCCTTGTTGAAATAATAATTTATTCTGCTATTTATCAAGCTGAAAACAAATCTATTTGTCAGTTGTCTTTTGAGGTCTTGTTTTCAGCTTGATAAATGGCAGAATAAATTATTATTTCGACAAGGAAATCCTGAGTAGCTGTATTTACAAAATTTGTGGTTTTTATTATAAGATTATTTTCACTTTCTTAACCAATCGAATGCTTTTCTACTTGTTGAAGCATTAACGCATAATATGTGTGTGTGTGTGTATATATATATATATGCATACCATACCACCTGTGAGAACTGAATAGGTGACCTCAAATCAATAGGAACCACAACAATACTAACCACTCCAAAACATTCCATTCCTTTATTCTTGATAGACTTAACTCTTCTCTCCACTGTTCTCAATTACTATAAGTCTTATCTTTATTTTTATTCATTTTTCTTTATTTCATTTACTTTTTTCCTCTTCTTCTTTGCCTTCTCTCTTCCTTCCTCTAGTTGCTGTTCTTCTTCACACATGCGTTTGTATTTTTTATATATATATTGCTTGTTTCATTGTTGTTGTTGACACTTACCATATGCAGAGCTAAACTAAAAAATTTTCTCTGTTTTAATCACTTCATTCATTCACCTAACCCATAATATTAACATAATATTAACATAATATTAACATGTACTATTCCCTAAAACCTTAATTTTCTCTCCGTTTCATAATGTTTTGTCATTGCTCTCTAGTAAAAATGGTCATTGCTTGTCCACAATGCACCCACCCACTTCCACCTCCACCACTTATACTGGAAATCTATCCTCAATACCAAAACCCCGTACAGGGCTCTGCTTTGCTTCTGTACCTGAACTCTTGCATACCTTTGTTCCCACTTCCCTGCCACCAATAATTGCCCACCATGCCGGTGGCACGTAAAAGCACCCACTACACTCGCGGAGTGGTTGACGTTAGGAAGGGCATCCAGCTGTAGAAACTCTGCCAAATCAGATTGGAGCCTGGTGTCGCCTCCTGGTCCACCAGTCCTCAGTCAAATCGTCCAACCCATGCTAGCATGAAAAGCGGACGTTAAACGACGATGATGATGATGATGACCACTGCATGCACCAAAAGGTGATATGTTACTTAGTAAAATATTAGTATCAATTAAGAGTATGAAGACCGGGAAAGCCCCCGGCCCATCAGGAATCACTGCAGAGATTCTCAAAATATCTGGCAGTGTTGGCTATAGCCTAGTCACCCGTATTACGAACCAGGTGATACACGAAGGAGTCATACCCAATGACTGGTGTAGCAGCATCATAGTCAACTGCTACAAAGGTAAAGGTGACGCTTTAGATACAAATAATTACAGAGGCATCAAGCTGTTAGATCAGGTTATGAAAGTTACAGAGAGGGTCATAGCCCAACTAATTAGGGAGCGAATCAATTTAGATGAGATGCAGTTTGGGTTCGTGCCAGGTAAAAGCACTACTGATGCCTTATTTCTAGTGAGACAGTTGCAGGAGAAATACCTAGCTAAGGATAAACCTCTGTACCTGGCTTTCGTTGACATGGAGAAAGCCTTTGACAGGGTCCCCCGATCCCTTATCTGGTGGTCAATGAGGAAACTTGGGATAGAAGAATGGTTAGTGAGAGCTGTGCGAGCCATGTACAGAGATGCTGCCAGTAAGGTGAGGGTTGGAAATGAGTACAGCAATGAATTCCGGGTAGAGGTAGGGGTCCACCAAGGTTCCGTCCTCAGCCCCCTCTTATTTATCATAGTCCTCCAGGCAATCACAGAAGAGTTCAAGACAGGTTGCCCCTGGGAGCTCCTCTATGCTGATGACCTTGCCCTAATTGCGGAGTCACTATCAGAACTAGAGGAGAAGTTTCAGGTGTGGAAGCAAGGTCTAGAATTGAAGGACCTTAGAGTCAACCTAGCTAAAACCAAAATCCTAATAACTAGGAAGGTAGATAAAACACAAACCCCTTCAGGTAGATGGCCCTGCTCAGTATGTAGAAAAGGAGTAGGTAGTAACTCTATAAGATGTACCCGGTGCAAGCTATGGACACATAAGAGGTGCAGCAACATCAAAGGCAGGTTAACTAGGAAGTTAGTTTTTGTTTGTGGCAGATGTTCAGGTGCAATAAAGACTGTAAACAAACAGGAAACAACTTCTATCTCATTCCAGGGTGAAAAACTAGAGGTAGTCGATAGCTTCCGCTATCTGGGCGACCAAGTTAGTAGTGGGGGTGGGTGCGCTGAAAGTGTAGCTGCTAGAATAAGAATAGCCTGGGCAAAGTTTAGAGAGCTCTTACCCCTTCTGGCGACAAAGGGACTCTCACTCAGAGTAAAAGGCAGACTGTATGACGCATGCGTACGAACAGCCATGCTACATGGCAGTGAAACATGGGCTGTAACTGCTGAGGACATACGTAAGCTCGCAAGGAATGAAGCCAGTATGCTCCGTTGGATGTGTAATGTCAATGTGAATACCCGTCAGAGTGTAAGTATCTTGAGAGAAAAGCTGAACATTAGAAGCATCAGTTGTGGCGTGCAAGAGAGACGATTGCGCTGGTATGGACATGTGGTGAGAATGGATGAGGATAGCTGCGTGAAAAAGTGCCACACCCTAACAGTTGAGGGAACCCGTGGAAGAGGTAGGCCCAGGAAGACCTGGGCTGAGGTGGTGAGGCAAGACCTTCGTACATTGGGCCTCACTGAGGCGATGACTACTGACCGAGACCTTTGGAAATGTGCTGTGAGTGAGAAGACCCGGCAAGCCAAGTGAGATCGTTGCCAGGGCCCCTGGACTGGCTCTTGTGCGGGTGGCACATAAGATGTACCATCCTGAGTGTGACCGTTGCCAGTACCGCCTGACTGGCCTTGTAGGGTTTTCGAGCGAGATCGTTGCCAGTGCCCCTGGACTGGTTCTTGTGCGGGTGGCACATGAGATGCACCATTTTGAGCGTGGCCGTTTTCGTGCGGGTGACACGTAAAAGCACCCACTACACTCTCTGAGTGGTTGGCGTTAGGAAGGGCATCCAGCAGTAGAAACTCTGCCAAATTTAGATTGGAGCCTGGTGTTGCCATCCGGTTTCACCAGTCCTCAGTCAAATCGTCCAACCCATGCTAGCATGGAAAGCGGACGTTAAACGATGATGATGATGATTAACAAACCACCTACCTATATATATATATATATATAATAATATTAGGGACAAAATCCAAAATTACAGGTAAAAACTCAATTAAAATCAATTTATAAAAAATTAAAATTAAATTGAGCTTTATAGATAAAATATATAGTTTCAGGGAAAATAACCAAGTTTCAAGATAAATATAATAAATATATTTATCTTATGATATTTACTTTGCTTTATATTATACTCATTTATTGTGTTTTTAATTGTTAATTTTTCTATATGTGATAGTGGATTTTCATCGATGAGTTCTTGAAACTTGGTTATTTTCCCTAAAACTATATATTTTATATATATATATATATGCTTACCCCCAGTAGGGGCCACAATTTTAACGTTTGAATGAGCTAAAGCGAGAACAAATGATGTGAAATGTACCACCACTCCTTCCCATGTTCCCTCCCACATCCCTTTCCCAGTTTTCAGAGTTGGCACTGTCAATGTAGGTACATTGAAAGGTAGGTCTCGCAAGATTGTTGAGATGTTTGTATGGAGGTGTGTTGATGTATGTTGCATCCAAGATGTTAGGAGGAGAGGGGCTTCAGCCAGGTTCCTCACAGCAAGACACATAGCTATAAAATCCTCTGGGAAGGTAACAGTGATGGGAGAGAGAGTTAGCCTAGATGAGATGCAGTTTGATTTTGTACCAGGGAGAAGCACCACTGATGCTATATTTCTGGCAAGGCAGCTGCAAGAGAAATACATAGCTAAAGATAAACCTCTGTACTTGGCCTTTGTTGACTTGGAAAAAGCCTTTGACAGGGTCTCGATTCCTTATCTGGTGGTCAATGCGGAAACTAGGGATAGATGACTGGTTGGTGAGAGCTGTACAAGCTATATACAGGGATGCTACCAGTAAGGTGAGGGTTGGCAATGAGTACAGCAAAGAACTCATGGTACAAGTAGGGGTTCACCAAGGATCGGTGCTCAGCCCCCTCTTGTTCATCACAGTCCTCCTGGTAATAACAGAGGAATTTAAGACAGGATGCCCCTGGGAACTACTCTATGCTGATGATGTCACTTTTATTGCTGAATCACTACCAGAACTAGAGAAGAATTTCCAGGTATGGAAGCAAGGTCTAGAATCAAAGGGACTTAGAGTTAACTGAGCAAAAACCAGTCTTAATAAACAGGAAAGCAGTAAAATCACAAATCCCCTCAGGTAGATGGCCCTGCTTGATCTGTAGAAAAGGCATAGGCAGAAACTCCATAAGATGCACTCGATGTAAGCTTTGGACACATAAAAAGTGCAGCAATATCAGAGGAAGGTAAACAGGAAAACTAGCTTTTGTATGTGGAAGATGCACAGGTACAATAAACGCTGAAAATAGACTCCATCAACTGCCAGAGGAACAAGCTAGAAGTAGTAGATAACTTCCGTTGTCTATGTGACCAAGTTAGTAGTGGAGGTGGATGCTCCAAGAACATAGCTGTGAGAATAAGATAAGGCTGGGCAAAGTTCAGAGAGTGCCTACCTCTGCTGGCAACAAAGGGCCTCTCTCTCAGAGTGAAAGGCAAATTGTATGATGCCTGTGTGTGAATAGCTTTGGTACATGACAGTGAAACATGGGCTGTGACAGTTGAGGAGATGTGTAGGCTGGATGTGCAATGTCAGTGTGCTTGTTCGACAGGTTGTAAGCATCTTGAGAGAAAAGTTAGGCATAAGAGGCATCAGATGTGGTATGTAAGAGAGACGACTGCGCTGGTATGGTGATATGATGCATATGGACAAGGGCAGCTGTGTAAATAAGTGCTAATCTCTAACTATGGAGGGAACCTGTGGTAGAGGTAGACCCAGGAAGACATGGGATGAAGTGGTGAAGGATGATCTTTGAACTTTGTGCCTCACAATGGCAATGACTAGTGACTGAGACCATTGACGATATGCTGTACTTGAGAAGCCCCATCAAGTCAAATAAAATCGTAGTCATGGGTGATGCTGGTGCCACATAAAGAGCATCTCTCGAGCATTGGCCTCACGGAGGCAAAGTGGCTGAGTTCTTTTCGAGTGCTGGGCCTCACAGAGGCAATAACCGAGACCATTGGCATTATGTTGTGCTTGACAAGAAGACCCATCAAGCCGAAGAAAACTGCAGTTGTGGCAGACACTGGTGTCATGCAAATAGCACCCATGCCAGTAGCATGTAAAAGCACCCATTACACTCTCAGAGTGGTTAGCATTAGAAAGGGCATCCAGCAATAAAAAAATCATGCAAAAGCAGACTGCAGTCTGATGCAACCTTCCAGCTTACCAGCCCTGGTCAAACCATTCAACATATATTAAATGATGATGATATATATATTTTTTTTTTTTCCCTCCTTTTTTTGTGTCTATTTTTTTGTATGTATACTTGTAAGAAAAAATCTTTTCCTGTTTAAGCAACCAGTAAAATATACATTATTCAGTTTGAAAACGGTTACTTGAAAGCTTGAAGCTCATATCAGAATAACTCACTGTAAACATTATTATTAAGATTAAATAAAAATTATCCCCCCACCAAAAAGCCACTCAGAAAGCTTTGGTCAGCTTGGGACTATAGTGGAAGGACTCTATGAAGGGAGTTGCAGGGACCAGATAATGATGGGGTTGGCATTAAACAGCACCAGGATGAATTAAATGTATCACATAATGAAGAAACTACAACAAAACAATACTTACAAAGCAATGGTGAACCAAATGACACGACCAGCTTCATCATATATTTCAGGGTGTTCGACATCTATGAGTTTATTGAAACTGAGGAGAGCTTTCTGCAGGAGGAAAGAAAAGACAAGAGGTCAGGCTCTCTGATTATGTGGTTAATAAGAAAAATTTTCATCTATTTTATACTCCAATTAGTGGATAATTGTGCCCTTATTATAAGTATAATAATGCTGTTGAGATGAAGGCTCCTAAATGACACACATTCTCTCTTGATGACCACATAAACTTGCTAGTATCTGATATGCAAAGCGTTCAACTAGTAGCACTTGCATCTACAAGTTCTTTGCAAAAAATCTAAAAACATACCCTACTTAGTGGACAATAGCATCCTTGTTATAGATTTCCAATAGGAGATGGCCCTGCTCAATATGTAAAAAAGGTGTTGCTATAAACTGCATATGTTGTACCCAGTGCAAGCTTTGGACACACAAGAGCTGCAACGGTATCACAGGAAGGTTAACAGAGAAAATAGTTTTTGTGTGTGGCAAATGTGTGGGTACAATAAACACTAAAAATGTGCAGACAATAGACTTTCTGAAATGCACAGGGGGAGGGGGGATCATTAGTAATAGGAGATGGCTTCTGTTACACAGGCAACAAAGTTAGCAGTGGAGGAAGAAGTTCTGAAAGTGTAGTGTAGTTTCTAGAACAAGAATGGGCTGGGTAAAGTTCAGAAAGTTCCTACCTTTGTTGGTAACTAAGGGCCTCTCCTTCTTAGTGAAAGGCAGATTGTATGATGCCTGTATATATACAGCTATGTTACATGGCAGTGAAACATGGGCTCTGACTACAGAGGACATGTGAAGGCTTGAAAGTAATGAAACAAAGCATGCTCCACTGGATGGGTAATGTCCATATGCACACACAACAGAGTGTAAATGATTTAAGAAGAAAACTAGGTATAAGAGGCATCAGATTTTGTGTGCAAGAGAGAAGACTGTGCTGGTATGGTCATGTGATGCATATGGAGGAGGACAGCTTTATAAAGAAGTGCTGAGCTCCTGTGGAGGGAGCCTGTGGAAGGGGTAGACTCAGGAAGACGTGGGATGAAGTGGTGTGAAAGACTCTTCAGACGCTGGGCCTCACTGAGGAAATGACAAAGGACTGGGAGCTGTGGTGATTTGCTGTACTTGAGAAGAGGTGTCAAGTCAAGTAAAATCACTGTCTTCTACACATTTAGGCTTGTCCTTTACAAGTGCCAGTGCCATATAAAATGCACTCATACTGGTTTCCGCATAAATGCAACTGTGCCGGTGGCACATAAAAAGCACCCAGCACACTCTGTAAAGTAGTTGGTGTTAGGAAAGTCATCCAGCTGTAGCTACCATGCCAAAACAGACAATTGGAGTGTGGATAGCTCTCCAGCTGGCCAACTCCTGTTAAACTGTCCAACCCCTGCCAGCATGGAAAATGGATATTAAGCAATGATGATGATAATGATGATTATATATAAGGTAATCTTTATATCCAACTAAACATGGTTATCTTGTTAGAACACCAAATACTGCATTAATAGCCTTGTGAGATCCTCTCAATTAGATGCTTGATGCATAAAAGCACACACACAGATCGTAGCAAAGTTTGTGTGTCATGGGTGCTGGAATCCCCATTTTATATGGTTTTGGTGTTTT
This sequence comes from Octopus bimaculoides, assembly GCF_046866305.1. NCBI lineage: Eukaryota > Metazoa > Mollusca > Cephalopoda > Octopoda > Octopodidae > Octopus > Octopus bimaculoides. The sequence continues at coordinate 9,886,756 of NC_142956.1, forward strand.
AACAAGGCATCCATGTTAAGTTGGATATAAAGATTAGCATTTGGTATTAATATTGCTTCTGCCATTAATAATTAATTTCTAATAAGCCTGCTGGCTATTTGTGCTGTATCGTAGCAGTGAGATTTAATTGTCATGCAGTGACCAGTGCTTCCCACTGATGAGTTCCAATAGAATGTAATATGGGAATTCCAGTAACGATGAGGGACAAATTTTGTCTGCTACAATCTATGTGTGTGCTTTTAAGTACCAAGTGCCTATATGAGAGGATCTCTCAAGATTAATAACACACTATTCCGTGTTTTGACAAGGCATCTATGTTAAGTTGGACACAAAGGTTACCTTTTAGCATTAATATTGTCTTCATTACTAACAATGAATTTTTAATAAGCCTGCTGGCGATTTGCTGAAATTCTATATATTGTAGCAGTGAGATTTGATTGTCATTCAGTGATTGGTGTCTCCCACTGATAAATTCCAACAGAATGAAATCACATGACACGGGAATTCTGGCTCTCACTACAGACGAGTTTCATCTGCTACATTCTATGCGTGTGCTTTTATGCAACAAACACATATATGAGAGGATGTCTCAAGGCTAATAACACAGTATTTGCTGTTTTAACAAGGCATCCATGTTTAGTTGGGTAAAAAATTATTTCTTGCCATTAGTATTGCTTCTATTACTTACTAATAATTAATATATATATTAAGGCAATAAGCTGGCAGAATCGTTAGCATGCCAGGTGAAATGCTTAGCGGCATTTTGTCAGTTTTCACATTCTGAGTTCAAATTCCACCATGTTCATCTTTACCTCTCATCCTTTCATGGTTGATAAAATAGGTACCAGTTGAGTACTGGGGCCAATGTAATTGACTTACCCCCTCCCCCGAACATACTGGCCTTGTGCCAAAATTTTGAAATTAATAATTAATATATATATATATATATATATATATATATATACAGGGTGCATAAGGGATTTGAGGACATACCTTTTTGGGGTCATTGTTGCATTTTTTGCTAACTCTGTATAATCTTTGTTTCAGAAAATAGTAATGGCAGACCCTCAGCTAACTCAAGAAATGAAGGGGCATGCTGTTATTGTAGTTATAAAGGCTGAGCATAGTGATTTAGAAATATCTCGATTTTTTTAAAAGTTGCCAGATCTTTTGTCTACAAAGTTTGTAAGGAGCTAGAAACTGAAGATGGAAACGTATCACCACTTTCAAAGCATAAAAAGCATTCTAAATTCTCTGAAATCATCAGAACACCTGAATCTATCCAGCAAGTTCCACAGATCATTGATTACAATCCCAGAAAATCCATGAGGTCAATTGTGAAAGATCTCCATGTGTCAGAAGGAACAGTCAGAAATGTCTATGAATGATGAGAAAAGGACAGTTTGTCAGAAAAAAGCAAAAGAAAGTTACTACATTGGATCTAAAAGGCTCTTAAACAAACTAAAAAATCCAGCAGAAGATTTGACTTGATTTTCCTCAAATGAGAAAAACTTCGACCAAGATCAAAAAGTTAACTGAAGCAATGACAGATGGTTATGTGCAGACCCTTCTGAAGTTTCAAGTGTTATGCATACAAAATTTCCTGTAACTGTCACGGTTTATGCTTGTCAGCAATGAAGGACATGTAATGCCTCCTTATTTCTTTCCACAAGGCTTATACTGAGGTCCTGAAAATAATTGTTAAGCCCCAAAGATTCTTTGAAAGCTGCCATGGCCAGAGTAATGTCCAAAATGAACTAGGGTCACTTGATTCAAGCATGTAGATGATTTAGATCTCATATAGAAGTTGTTGAAGTTGAAGGTGGCTTTATTGAATAACATTATTGAAAAGAAGGTTTATTTTTATCCTCATAGTATTTTTTGATAAATAAAGTTATTATCTGTTATTATATATGTTTTTTTTTATAAACAAAAATCTGTCCTCAAATATCTTATACATCCGGTATATATTCTATACATATATATATATTTTTATACATTCAAATATGAATTAGAAGCTAGTGTTGTAAACATTATTGACCACTCAAACTCATTGAGTTTTGCTTGTTCATCAGAATGCTGCTGTGTAGCATAGTGGGGACGATTCCCTCAAAGCACCGGGTGTTAAAACACCTGAAAGTGTGGCCAAGCAAGACAACTCGGATCTTTTTTAAAACGGGGGCCACATTTTTCATTAACAAAACACTTTGAAACTTGGAACACTGGTAGAATGTATCATATAAAACATCTTTTTCTCTTAGTCTTCTTAAAAAAAAAAGAAATCCATAAGTTATTCCATGTGAAAGTTGTCGTATTTCTGTAATTTCAACCAATCACTGACGTCCATTCAGCCGATATACATTAAGTGCCGACTACATAAACAAATGATTCTGAAACAATTAACCCTAACCCTAACCCTAGGGTTAGGGTTAGGGTTAAAGCAAATTTAAAATGAAAAAAGCAAATAAAACGAAGGTATGGAGATTAAATACGCTTTACACCGCTTAATCAGCCAAAGGAGTAAATGTAAACAACTGAATACTTGTCAGTGATTGGTTGAAATTATCGAAATAAGACAATTTTTTACATGAAATAAATTCGAATACAAAAATATTTTTCTGTTCTATAACACAAAATAGATAAGTATACGAAGTTTGAAAGTCTTTCGGTACCAAAAACACTACGTAAAACATTAATGAAAAATGTGGCCCCCGTTTTAAAATAGATCCGACAACTCACCCCGAATCCCATTCAGGAGTGATGGATAATGATATTTTGCTATTTTTGTGGCTTATCAACATCACGTACCTGAATCAAACAAAGGATAAACTGAATGACCAGTCTATGACTAGATACAAATAGTGTCAAAACAATTTGCTGGAATGTCAACATGACGGATAAATAAGAAGAAATTCAATTATAATTTAGAAGCAGCGCTAGGGAAGCCATGTTGAAAAGTAAATATCATTTAGTCAGGAGAGTATCTTGGTCAGCTTGTGACTAATAATGAACAGATATCAGACACAAAATACAGTCTTAAAAGGGTAAAAACCACCTTCAGTCATGAATGACCACAGGTTTGCACCTAGAAGGTTACCCTCTGAGGCACAAGTCTGGCATGGTTGTTTATGGAAGACCAGCAGTCACCAATGCGTACCAGTCTCCCCTTTTCACACCACCAATGTTATGGAAGGGAAGGCAAAGGCCAGTACAGCTTGGCACCAGTGATGTTGCAACTCATTTTTACAACTGAGTGAACTAGAGTAACATGATTGTATACACAACACACAATCTGGTCTGGGAATTGAACTCACTACCTCATGCTTGTGAGCTCAACACTCTAGCCACTGACCTCTACGCCTTCAGTCTATTTCATTAACAACACAGCAATCAAGAAGTATACAATAAAGTAGTAAAAAGGAAAATAGGCCAACTCCATATTTTTTTCTCAATTTCAGATTCCTAAAATTAATATGTACAAAACTAAAAATCTGCAAGTTTACTCTCTAGAATTAAATGTTCTTCATTTTGAGAGCCTCTGAGTTAGATTGCTGATTAGGAGGTGATGCTGAGAGTTGGGTGCAGAAAAATTAACTATGATACAGGAAGGGAATAGGGGGGGAGATAGAGAAAAGGGAACCAGTTGGTGTCCATACTCACTTCTTCAACAGTGTCCATTTTCACCGCTGTGATCGATTCAAACAGGAGAGCATAGATCTTGAACCAGCGAACAGCCTGCAATGACAAATATAGTATTACTAGCAATGACACTCAGGATTAAAATGGCAAAGTTTGTATATAATAGGAGGAGTTTGTCTCCCCCTCGCAAACATAAGGACACAGTAATTGTGTCAAGGCCGACAGGAAGCGGTCCAGCTTCCTAGGGCTAAACAACAGTAGTATATTCCCTTATTGGGATTGTCACATTGAGTTGACAATATACAACAACTTTATCGCATCACTACTGCTTAACTCTCTCTGAGAGATTTACAAATATGCTATTTAATATATTACAGTTATGTTGAAACAGGTGAAATGGGAAAGTGCAGCATTTATGACAAAACATTTGTGGAGTGAATAATGGGCTAATTCAACTAAGTGAATGTATCCGTTTGGAGTATTCCAGGCCCTAACCTGTCATTGAGAATTGGGGGTGGTGGGGGTATTTTAGCGGATATACTCTCCTTTGTGGTGGTTGGCACTGCATCTCACACAGCCCATCACCTGAAGTTTTGATACCTCCTTCGGGCTTGTTGTCCTACATCACACATAAAGTAAATTTGGAGGAACTGTGGTTGCTTCATTTGTGGGTAACAGGGAAGCAATGCGGCGATAGACTTGCTCTTGAACTTTGAGCGTCAGTGTAAATCCATGTTCGACTATCTCCTTAGATGTCATTTGAAATGCAGAGTTGTATTGTGTGATATTATTCAGAAAATCCTTTGACTGGATGGAAGTGCCTTCCAGGAGGAGCTGGTAGTGCTGGCAATCTTACCTTACCACCTGAGCAGTGCATGCCACTAGTTTCATTTGGAAATTTTAAAGCTTTGCAGAAATGACAATTTGAGTTTAGCACACCAATTTTGGACAAAAATTATCATTTTTATAAGAATGGGATGAATCATATCTGAAAGCAGTTCCAGAAGGTGTGAAGAAAGAATTTGTATGTAGTCTGTTTCTGAGAGCTGTTCTATTGGACCACTGTCTAATCATTAAAACATTATTTTAATGATTCAGCATTAAGTGCTGCAGCATACTTTTGCTGATGATGAGAAAGTCACATCTCGCTTCTCTCTTCAGGTTCCATTTGACATGCTACAACATGCATTTTGGGAAATGTCTCCTTTCACTTCTGTCTGGAGAAAGTCTCCTCTAACTTCTGTCTTGAGACTCCAGAGGGAAATGTCTCCTATCGCTTCTGTCCTGAGACTCCATTTGACGTACTCCAGCATGCCTTTGCTGATCATGAGAAAGTCTCATCTCCCTTCTCTCTCGAGACTCCATTTGATGTGCTGCAACCACTGACACACCACTCCACTATCATGGCTATGAAGACGGAAAGTTGCCGATGCGTAATGTTGTTCACATTAGGATAGAAATTATTCAATTATTTCAAATATAATAGAAATAAGATGATCTTAGTGTTATTACATTAGAATTAAAAGTGAAACAGTATTATATTACATTACAATAGAGATCTTATTCTTTCACTCCTGACATGTAATACTGAACCAGTGCCGATGTTATATTGTTTTAATCCAAATGAAAAAAAAAATTACATGTTGACACTCACGGGGTCTGATACTGTTACCTTGTAAAATTTGATTTGGTCAAACCACTTCAGAATGCATAGGGAACAGACAGACAGACAGACAGAGGCAAAGAATTTTATATATGTAAATTATTATCGATATGGGTTCAAATTCCATCAAAGTTGACTTTGCCTCTCATCCTTTTGGGGTTGATAAAATAAGTAACAGTTGAGTACATGTTACTCTAGTTCACTCAGTTGTAAAAATGAGTTGCAACATCACTGGTGCCAAGCTGTACTGAACTCAGAATGTGAAAACCAACAAAACGCCACTAAGCATTTCACCTGGCATGCTAACCTCAGGTCAATGTAATCGACTTATCACCTCCCTTAAAATTACTGGTTTTGTGTCAAAATTTGAAATCATGGTGATTGTTATGAGGATGCAAAACGATGGCATATCTGTGTGTGTGTGTGTGTATGTGATTTGTTTGAGATAATTATCATTTAAACATCCTCTTTTCCATACTTGTATGGGTCAGGTAGAGTTTCTTAAGGCAAATTTTCTATAGCCAGATGCCCTTCCAGGTCACTAACCCTGTTTGCAAGCAAGGCAATATTTTTCCATCGCCAGACCTTTTTTTGGGAAATGAATGACATTCATTTACAACAGTGGTTCTCAACCAGCGTCCATATGACCCCTGAGGGTCAGTATAAGACTTTTGAGAGTCCATGTAACAAAAGATAGTTTGTTGATAGAAGGGACAACAATGATACAACTCATAGAGAGCAACTTTTGTAGAGCACAGATATTAGTTTCAAATTTTGGCACAAGGCCAGCAATTTCAGGAGGAGAGAGAGAGTGGGAGACAGCAGGAATTTGCCACCATCTCTATCCTGCTCTCCCTCTCTCTCTCTCCTTCTGCACTTCCCTCAGGTTGGGTAACCATGTATTTCCTTTGCAGCAGCACACCTGTTTCTGTCTTCATTCCTGATCTCTCTCTCTGGCCGAGTAACCTTGTACTTCCTCTACAGCAAGACACTTGTATCAGTCTCACTATAACCTTTCATCATCCAACAGAAGATCACCTCCTCTCATCCTGAAAGTTCTTTTTTGTCTTGCAAGTACTTGGTGACCCTGTCAGTGCAGGTGCCACTTAAAAGCACCCAGTCCACACTGTAAAGTGGTTGATGTTCGGAAGGGCATCCAGCTGTGAAAACCTTGCCAAAACAGTCACAAAAGTCTGGTGTAGGCTTCTGCCTGGTCAGCTTGGCCAGCTCTAGTGAAACCATCCTACCCATTCTGGCATGGAAGGTGGATGTTAAATGATGATGGGGCAGGTCAATTACATCACCCCCACTAGGCAACTGGTATTTATTTGATCAACCCTGAAAGGATGAAAGGCAAAGTCAACCTCAGCAGGGTTTAAACTCAGAACATACAAAGTGCTGCTAACCATTTTGCCTGACATACTAACGATTCTGCCAGTTGAGTGCAAATATCAACATACACAGACACACACTGGACTTCTTTCAGTTTCCATAATTAATCATTATTGTTTAATGTCTGCTTTCCATGCTGGCATGAATTGGACAGATTGACAGGAGCTGGCCAGGCTCCAATTGTCTATTTTGACATGGTTTCTATGGCTGGATGCCTTTTTCCTAACACCAACCACTTTACGAAATGTGCTGCTGGGTGCCTCTGATCTGCTCCTGGCATGAGTACATTTTACAAGGCACCAGTATGAGTGCATTATATGTGATGCTAGGATGAATGCACTTTACATGGCACCAGCTGCTGCAAGGCAAAGACTTCTCAGCAGGGAGAGGGAGTAGGGTCATGGCCATAAAAGACATGCCTGTTTGTATGGATGGCCACAAGTTGACCCAGGGATATAATAGTAGATAATTGCTGAAAGAGCAAGGAGACGGAACCCAAAACCATATGGTTGGGAAACAAACATTTTAACCAAATAACTATGCATATATCTATGTGTGTGAGTGTGAGAAAGTTTGTTTCTGTGTTTTCACAATATCATTTGAGCAACACTGGTGGTTATCTCCATTTCCCAATAAACAATACATCTTCTACAAGAGTCGGCTGAAAAGTTCATAGGCTGACAAAGATACTCTCATGGAGTAGGACCAAATAATGTTTATTTTTCAATGTAGTTCCCCCACAAAGCTTGGATCACATTGATGAAGAAGTTTTCATCCTGTTGATCAAAAAAGTCATCAACAACATATATAACATCATCATCAGTGCAATACTGGTTCCCAGTTAAGTGTCTTTTCATGTTGGAGAACAGATGATAGTCAGATGGGGCCAAATTAGGAAAATAGGGATGATGATTATCCAGTTGAATGTCACATACATGCACAGCAGCCATTGAAAGAAAGGACTTGTGTGCTGGAACATTGCCTTGATGAAACAAGACCTCCATGTGTCAGTCTCCCTGGATGTTTGGTCTTGATAGCTTTTCATAACTGCCTCAGCAAGTTGGTAAAGTACTCTCCATTAATGGTGTGGCCCTTCTGAAGATAGTCAACAAAAACAATGCCTTTTGCATTCCAAAAAAACTGAGGTCATTGCAGATGAAATGACCTTAGCCTTCTTTGGAGAAGGTGAGGAGGGGGTGTTTTCATTGCATGGATTGTCTCTTTGTCTCTGGCTCAAAGTGATGATTCCAACACTCATCTTGAGTTAGAAAATGTTCAAGGAAACAAGGCGGATCTGCCCCAAACAATGTTAGATTGTCCTGGGATGTGATCAGCCTGGTGCACTTTTGATTAGGTGTCAAAAGACATGGTACCCACCAAGCAGAAACCCTTGTCATGCCAAGTTCATTGTGCAGAATATTCTCAACTCTCTCATGGGATATGCTAATAGCATTAACTATTTGATTTATAGTCAATTGCCTGTCATCCATCATTATGTAGCGAAAATGATCAATATTTTCCTCAGTGATGGCAGTTGCAAGATGTCCAGACCTTGGGTCATCTTCAAGACTCTCCCTTCTCCTCCTAAATTCAGCTGCACATTTTTGCACTGTTGATAAAACTAGAGTGCCATCCCCTAATTTAGCACACATGTCAGCATGAATGTCCTGGAAGGCTAAACCCTTTTTCAGCAGGTACTTGATAACACCATGATGTCAAATTTTGTCCATTTTCAAGAGAAGTCTCTACTAGTTACTTTTGAAGTGCTCTTTGAACAGTCAGATGTCAGTCTACCAGGAAGGAAACAAAGCAGTTATTAATAAAATTAGGTGCAATTAATGCATGCCTGATTTTACAGCTGTAGCACCACTCCTTCATAGTCAACCTATGAACTTTGCAGCCCACCCTTGTAGTTTGGCAGTTTCAATGAGTAAAGACTGGTGAAATAAAGGATAGCGAACTTGAGAAGCAATTCAGCATTGATGAGTCAGAAAGGGCAAAAGTCTTCTCCAATTGATGGCAAAAGTGGACATGAAAACCATGACAGCTAAACTTGCACCATCTGACAGTCTCTCTCTCTCTCTCACACACAAGTAGGGGGGTCATGCAGTAGGGTGGTTAAGCGGTAGATGGGAAATAAAAATCTGTAGTTACTTCTGGTTTCTCATAGTCGCTGCGCTTTACAAATTCCCAATTATCCAGAATCTCTTCAAGCGTTAGCACAGGGAAAAAGAACTGTGACATGGTTTATCGGTGAGAAGAATAATGCGGTCTGCTGTTTCTTTTAAATCAAAAGGATTCTGAGCTGAAAACCTGGAAAGGAAAAGAAAAGAAAGGTTAAAATGTTGGAAAGAGTTTCATTGCATTAATCTTCCACCAAGTCAGACCATTTGTTAGCTTTGGGCTGACAAATACCATATGAGTAAACAGAGCTATGGACGTGCATCACATATATAAATCACTAATTCCTTCAGGGAGATGGCCCTGCTGGATATCTAAAAAAGGTGACGGCAGAAATTCCATACGGTTGTGGACACATAAGAGAAGCAGTGGAATTACAGGAAGGCTAACAGAGAAAGTAGTCTGCGGGTGTGGCAAATGTGCAGGAACAATAAACACTAAGAAAACACAGGAAATAGATTTCCTCAAAGGCCCAGGAGGATAGTAAATAGTTTCTGTCACTTAGATGACTTAATTAGCAGTGGAAGGGGTATAGTAGCTACAGAAAGAACTGGCTGGGAAAAGTTTAGAGAGCTATTAACTTTGTTGGTAACAAAGAGTTTCTCTCACAGAGTGAAAGGCAGACTGTATGATGCCTGTATGCAAACAGCTACACTACATGATAGTGAAACATGGGTTGTGAATGTAGAGGGCATATGAAGGCTTGAAAGAAATGAAGTTAGCAAGCTTCACAGGATGTACAATATTAGTGTGCATGGATGACAAAGTGTAAATGTGTTGAGAGAAAAATTGAGTATAAGAGGCATTGGATGTAAAGCACGAGAGAAAAGACTTTGCTGGTATGGCCATGTGATGTATATGGATGAGAACAGTTGCATAAGGAAGTGTTGGTCACTAAATGAGGATGAAACCTGAAGAAGAAGAATACATGGGGCAAAATGTGAAAATGATCTTCAGATGTTGAGCTTCATAGGAAATGACAAAGGACCGAGATGATTAACGATTTGCTGTGCTTCAGATAACCTGTTCACCTAAGTAAAATCGAGACCCTAAAGACATGACATTTAGGTCCATGCCCCTGCACAGAATCTGTTCCTGACAAATCATTCCTCCCACAACTCATCTTCCTAATACTCCCTCCTTCCACCTGTGTTTACTCACCGCATTCCCCTCCCCTTTTGCACTCTTGTGAACTCACCTGCCCACTCACCCTATTCAAACATCTGCACCACCCCACTTATATTTTACCTTCCTGTAACTTAACGGTACGCCCTGACACACCTTCCTCACTATCTTGCCTCTCTCGTTTTCCAACTGGGGTAGCCATACATCTCTACTGCAAGACACCTTTTCTATCCCTGTCATACTCTAACCTTTTATCACCTGGCACAAAATCTCTTTCCTCTTTTCTACTGCTCACTCAGCCAAAAGTCTTACAAGTTATTTGATGACCTCATTGGTGCCATGTAAAAAAGAACCACTCTGTAAAGTGGTTGGCATTAGAAAGGGCATCCGACCATAGAAACCATGCCAAAGTAGACAACAGAGTTTGGTGCAGTCCTCAAGCTCACCAGCTCCTGTCAAACTGTTCAATACATAACAACATGAAAGCAGATGAACCTAGTCAAAAACATGATACCAATACATAAAACAGAAAATTATAACAACCTATGGAATAAGCATTCTAGGACTTCAAAGATATAGATTAATTAAAGAACATGGACTAATAGAAATCACTACTCCAACCTACAGTCCCCTCCCCCATCCATGGTTCTACCCAACAGCTGTACTGACCAGAGTAGAACTGGTACACATTACATCCCATTCCCTCCTAAATTGTCCCCCACCCTATGCCCCTAGATCTACTTCCATTCCTCATCATCCTTGTCCACACTATTTCAACCAATCACCGCCTTTTTGTGCCCTCAGCCACTGCTCTCTCCACCCTCTGCTATACTCCATTCTAAGTATTTCTCTTATCTCCTATCATTCTGAATACCCTCCCATATCAACCATCATGACTCACTTAAGGACCCCCTTCAGTCACAAATGACCAATGGGACTGTTCCTAGAAAGTTCCCCTCTGAGGCAATGTTGTTTATGGAAGACCAGCAGTCGCCCATGCATACCAGCCTCCCCTTGTCACATCACCGATGTTATCCAAGGAAAAGACAAAGGCTGATATAGCTTGGCACCAGTGACATCGCAGCTCATTTCTAAGCTGAGTGAACTGGAGTAATATGAAATAAAATGTCTTGCTCAAAAACACAACATACAGCCAGTCCAGGAATTGAACTCACTACCTCATGGTATATATCATCATCATCGTTTAACGTCCGCTTTCCATGCTAGCATGGGTTGGACAATTGACTGAGGACTGGTGAAACTGGATGGCAACACCAGGCTCCAATCTAAATTTGGCAGAGTTTCTACAGCTGGATGCCCTTCCTAACGCCAACCACTCAGAGAGTGTAGTAGGTGCTTTTACGTGTCACCTGCACAAAGGCCAGTCAGGCGATACTGGCAACGGCCACGCTCGAAATGGTGTCTTTTATGTGCCACCCGCACAAGCCAGTCCACGGGCACTGGCAACGATCTCGCTCGAAAATCCTACGGGAGCCAGTCAGGCGGTACTGGCAACGGCCACGCTCAATATATATATATATATATTGCTTTCGTTGACATGGAGAAAGCCTTTGACAGGGTCCCCCGATCCCTTATCTGGTGGTCAATGAGGAAACTTGGGATAGAAGAATGGTTAGTGAGAGCTGTGCGAGCCATGTACAGAGATGCTGCCAGTAAGGTGAGGGTTGGAAATGAGTACAGCAATGAATTCCGGGTAGAGGTAGGGGTCCACCAAGGTTCCGTCCTCAGCCCCCTATTATTTACCATAGTCCTCCAGGCAATCACAGAGGAGTTCAAGACAGGTTGCCCCTGGGAGCTCCTCTATGCTGATGACCTTGCCCTAATTGCGGAGTCACTATCAGAACTAGAGGAGAAGTTTCAGGTGTGGAAGCAAGGTCTAGAATTGAAGGGCCTTAGAGTCAACCTAGCTAAAACCAAAATCCTAATAAGTAGGAAGGTAGATAAAACACAAACCCCTTCAGGTAGATGGCCCTGCTCAGTATGTAGAAAAGGAGTAGGTAGTAACTCTATAAGATGTACCCGGTGCAAGCTATGGACACATAAGAGGTGCAGCAACATCAAAGGCAGGTTAACTAGCAAGTTAGTTTTTGTTTGTGGCAGATGTTCAGGTGCAATAAAGACTGCAAACAAACAGGAAACAACTTCTATCTCATTCCAGGGTGAAAAACTAGAGGTAGTCGATAGCTTCCGCTATCTGGGCGACCAAGTTAGTAGTGGGGGTGGGTGCGCTGAAAGTGTAGCTGCTAGAATAAGAATAGCCTGGGCAAAGTTTAGAGAGCTCTTACCCCTGCTGGCGACAAAGGGACTCTCACTCAGAGTAAAAGGCAGACTGTATGACGCATGCGTACGAACAACCATGCTACATGGCAGTGAAACATGGGCTGTAACTGCTGAGGACATACGTAAGCTCGCAAGAAATGAAGCCAGTATGCTCCGTTGGATGTGTAATGTCAATGTGAATACCCGTCAGAGTGTAAGTATCTTGAGAGAAAAGCTGAAAATTAGAAGCATCAGTTGTGGCGTGCAAGAGAGACGATTGCGCTGGTATGGACATGTGGTGAGAATGGAGGAGGATAGCTGCGTGAAAAAGTGCCACACCCTAACAGTTGAGGGAACCCGTGGAAGAGGTAGGCCCAGGAAGACCTGGGCTGAGGTGGTGAGGCAAGACCTTCGTACATTGGGCCTCACCGAGGCGATGACTACGGACCGAGACCTTTGGAAATGGGCTGTGCGTGAGAAGACCCGGCAAGCCAAGTAAGATCGTTGCCAGTGCCCCTGGACTGGTTCTTGTGCGGGTGGCACATGAGATGCACCATTTTGAGCGTGGCCGTTGCCAGTACCGCCTGACTGGCTCCTGTAGGATTTTCGAGCGAGATCGTTGCCAGTGCCCCTGGACTGGCTTGTGCGGGTGGCACATAAAAGACACCATTTCGAGCGTGGCCGTTTTCGTGCGGGTGACACGTAAAAGCACCCACTACACTCTCTGAGTGGTTGGCGTTAGGAAGGGCATCCAGCTGTAGAAACTCTGCCAAATCGGACTGGAGCCTGGTGTTGCCATCCGGTTTCACCAGTCCTCAGTCAAATCGTCCAACCCATGCTAGCATGGAAAGCGGACGTTAAACGATGATGATGATGATGATGATTAAGGAAAAGGAGGTAGGATTTGGATAAAAACTATTTACTTTGAAATTATTTGTGATTAATTCCTGAAAGAGACAAAAGTATTAAATAAATAGTTCTTATCCAAACCCTGACTACCTTCTTTTTCTTAAAATATAAAATTTGTACAACACTTCAAACAATCTATACATACATACACACACATATACACAAATCATCATCATTTCATGTCCCCTTTTCATGCTGGCATGGTTTAACTGGAACTGGTAAGCTGGAGAGCCGCACCAAGTTCCAGCCTGATTTGGCATGGTTTTTACAGCAGGATGCCCTTCCTGACACCAACCACTCCAAGAGTGTAATGGGTGCTTTTTACGTGCCATTTACATGACACTGGCAAGCAAAAATTTTTTTCCCACGTGAGTTGCAGACCCCAGTAATGAACTCATTTGCAAACAGTCAATCAGAGCTCACCTCGACCTTGTTGTCAAGTTAATAAACACACTCTACCAAGTAAACTCAAGATGAACATTATTGTAAGTCAACCGATCACCAAGTTATGCCTGATTTTAGAAGGAATCAAGTAATTAGATTTGCATCAATACCTATTATCGGATTTTGTTGGGGCCCCATATGGTAAAGGTGTGGATGAGAAAAATCTGGGTAGAGGGTGATGTGCTAGCAACTCTCTCCCCTTACTGTTTTAAAAAGTAAAGAACAACACAAATAACTACGCAGAGGTAGCCATGGTTGAAACAAGAACAAGAAGCATTAGTAAAAGAGAAAAGAAGCATGGCGACCTTATATTATCGACCATCACTTGTTATGCACTCATAAATTGCTTTGATAGTTGAGCTCTTATTGGTTATATGAGTGGAGGCGCAATGGCCCAGTGGTTAGGGCAGCGGACTCGTGGTTTCAATTCCCAGACCGGGCGTTGTGAGTGTTTATTGAGCAAAAACACCTAAAGCTCCACGAGGCTCCGGCAGGGGATGGTGGCGAACCCTGCTGTACTCTTTCACCACAACTTTCTCTCACTCTTACTTCCTGTTTCAGTTGTGCCTGTAATTCAAAGGGTCAGCCTTGTCACACTGTGTCACGCTGAATATCCCCTGAGAACTCCGTTAAGGGTACACATGTCTGTGGAGTGCTCAGCCACTTGCACGTTAATTTCACGAGCAGGCTGTTCCGTTGATCGGATCAACTGGAACCCTCGACGTCGTAAGCGACGGAGTGCCAACAACATTGGTTATCTGCAAATGAGTTCATAACTGGGTTCCGGAACTCTCGTGGGGAAAAAAAATTTTGCAACCAGCAACGGCCACGACTATAATTTCACGGGGGCCATTTACATGACATTGGCAACAGTTGTCTTGACGAGTCTTCTCAAGCACATCATATCGTCAAAGATCTCGGTCACTTGTCATCGTCTCCGTGAGTATACATACGACTGGCTTTTTTCAGTTTCCGCCAACCAAATCCAACCACAAGGCTTTGGTGGACCCGAGTAGAACACACCCAAGGTGCCACGCAGTGGGACTGAACCTAACTGTGGATGGAAGACAAACTTCTTATCACAGCCACACCTACGCCTACGTGTGTGTGTGTGTTTATATATATATATATATGCACCATCACCGCTTGGTTTGTTTACATCCTGTATCTTTAGCTGTTTGGCAAAAAGCCATCGATAAATAATATGAGGCTATTTAAAAAAAAAAAAAAAAACGGGGTCGATTTATTTAATTAAACGGTGGAGATGGAGTATATGTAATCTGGGTATACCCCCACTTTAAAATTTTTTTTTTTTTTACGGAATCCTATGTTTCAGACCATGGAGAATCCGATTCTGGAAAAAAAATTTCAAAAATCTCAATTTCAAAATTTCGATCCCCCCCCCCGGTTTTTATATAGATCCACAGGGTAAACCTAACCCTAACTCAAACCTTAACCCTAACCCTGACCGTAACCCTGACCCTAACCCTAACCCTGACCCTAACCCTAACACTAGTTTTGTGAGATTTGGCTGTTACTTCTAGCATGTAAATAGCCTGCTTGGTGGGGGGGGGGGGGAATTGAAATTTTTCAAAAATTTTTTTTTCAGAATCGGAATCTCCATAGCCTAAAACGTGGGATTCCGTAAAAAAAAATTAATAAATAAGGGGGGGGTGGAAAGGTTCAGATTACATATAGTCCATCTCTACCAACTAAACTGTTCAAAGCAAGTACCCCAACATAGCCACGACACAATGACCGAAAGAAATAGATGGTAAATAACCTTCAGTTGGTTTCGACTGAGGTTATATCGGAACAATAAAAATGGCGTAAAATAGAAAAAGAACATTTTAGTGGTGATTGGTGTTTGAAAAAAACAAAAACGATGAGGAGGCAGGGACAGACGTTTAAACGCCTACTTTCATACACACACACACACACACACACACACACATATATATATATATATATATATATATATATATATATATATATATATATATATATAATTATTATTATAAAATCTGGTAATTAATCATATATTAATTAATATCGATTAATTATCAGGAGGCCAGCACATCTAAAGAATCAAAGAGATTCAGAAATAGTTCTGGAATCTCAGGGGATTAAAGTACATTTTTAAAAAATAACGTTGACCACTAACGTGGACAATTAATGTGCTAGAAATAGATCACATCTTGTGTCTATTAAGACCTAAATTGTTCTCAACATGAAATAGAGAGAGAGAGAGAGAGAGAGGGTCAGATAAACAAAGTCAGATAGACAGAAATAGACTTATACACATATATATTTATATATATATATAGCTGACCGCCAACACTTTTTTCTGCAAAATAGGGATAGTTTATCCTGTTCAGGCTATATTATTAGCATTATCCTGCGATTGAGAATTTAAAATCACTTCTTTAACTTTCTAAGACATCTCAACGCTTCTAAAAGCAAACTTGGTTTGTTTGTTTACGTTTATCGTAATTTGAATCTAATATATATCTGGGAAGAGTCATTCTCTTTTGGTGCCTTATAATTTAACACTCACCGGTAAAATTTCCTTCTTTACTTTTCTAAAGTTTTCGTTGCCTCTCGAAACCTTTCCAATAGTTTTGACTCTTTTACTGGTGAGTGTTTTAAATTATAAGGCACTAAAAGAGAATGACTCTCCCCAGACACAACAGAAAATGCTTCAATACACGAACTCACATAAAGTATATGGCAATCTTTGGTTTAAAGTGCATTGATTCATGAAGTATTAACAGTAATTGATCATAGTAGTCATTTGATAAAAAGATGATTGGTTTTGTAAATTAGGGGAACGTAGCATGTTGAGTCTGTGATTCTTTTCTTTCGTTATTTTCATATTCGACAACTCTCTCTCTCTTTGATATATATATATACAGATATATATATATATATATATATATATATATATATATATATATATATATATATATATATATATATATATAGTGTGTGTGTGTCTTTCTGTCCATCCCTTTGTTTATTTAACTATCTGTCTGTCAATGTATCTGTGTGTGTGTGTGTGTATATATATTTCGTTTTTGGATTTGGTTTGCAAGATTCTTGGCGATCTAACTACTAAGATCAATTACTGTTGATACTTCATGAATCAATGTACTTTAAACCAAAGATTGCCATATAATGCACAAAGTCAACCTACCTTTCATCCAACGATCAAAATTTAAATTTGGCGCACTGCCAGGGGCAGATAACCGTTTCACTATTTCCGTATATTATTAAACAAAATGTTGTTGGCACTCCGTCGCTTACGACGTCGGGGGTTCCAGTTGATCCGATCAACGGAACAGCCTGCTCGTGAAATTAACGTGCAAGTGGCTGAATACTCCACAGACACGTGTACCCTTAACGGAGTTCTCGGGGATATTCAGCGTGACAAGGCTGGCCCTTTGAATTACAGGCACAACAGAAACAAGAAGTAAGAGTGAGAGAAAGTTGTGGTGAAAGAGTACAGCAGGGTTCGCCACCATCCTCTGCCGGAGCCTCGTGGGGCTTTAGGTGTTTTCGTTCAATAAACACTCACAACGCCCTGTCTGGGAATCGAAACCGTGATCCTATGACCGCGAATCCGCTGCCCTAACCACTGGGCTATTGCGCCTCCACCGTTAAACAAAATAAATATATATAAATTTCTGGGGGATCTTCACGGAGAAGGCCGATCTTTGGTACTGGTATCGAAAGATTGCCCACGTTTTTTTAGATACACATTTTTAAAAAACCTATAACCTTTCTTTCTTTTTTTTTTGTTTGTTTGTTTTGGTGGCCGGGTGTTAAAATAAACATTAACCAAAATATGCTAACCTTGCGCCTAATTATTTTACTTGTTTCAGTCATTTGAGTGCGACCATGCTGGAGCACTGCCTTTAGTTGAGCAAATCGACCCCAGGACTTATTCCTTGTAAGCCTAGTACTTATTCTATCGGTCTCTTTTTTGCCGAACCGCTAAGTTACGTGGACGTAAACACACCAGCATAGGTCGTCAAGTGATGTTGGGGGAACAAACACACACACATATATATACATATACATATATATGACAGGCTTCTTTCAGTTTCCGTCTACCAAATCCACTCACAAGGCTTTGGTCAACCCGATGCTATAGAAGAAGAAACTTGCCCAAGGTGCCACACAGTGGGACTGAACCCGTAACCATGTGGTTGGTAAGCAAGGTACTTACCACACAGCCACTCCTATGCCTAACATGTTAACATCTAAATAAAATCTCTTAAACATTCTACCAGGTTGTGTCTCTCTCTTTTTCTTCTTGCACTTATACTCATTTATCCGTTTCATATTTATTGTATCAACCGTGTGATGTGCAAAGGAGCCATTCTCGTCACCTTCACTTCGCACGGTCGTTTACAAGGTCGATATGATGTAGCCCACTATCAAATGTAGCATTTAGATGTGATGCTTGAAGGTTCTCACATTGGAGTAACCAGTAAACATCAAAGAATCAACACCAAGAAGGAAGAAATATTTACATATATTTATTCATTTGCCCGACATGTAGTTAGAGGTACAGCAGTAATTGAAGTGGCAGTGACAACAAGTTTGCTTGCTGGTTGATAGTGTAGAATTTGCTGTCTGCCAGTAGAGAGTGAAAGAGTAAGGAGTGCACACTGCTGACTAGAAAGGTGGCATTGATTTCTTGCAGCCGAAAGCTTCTCTTTGTATGTCGAGCAAAGTGTGGAGGAGAAGTGCTGCTCTTGGTAATGGCTGAGGCAAAGGATGGTGTTGCTCCTTGGCCTGGCTGACACAGAACAGCAAGAGATAGGAAATGCTCTCTGTTATATAGACTATGGTCAATAATGTAGGTCAAGCCCTAAACAAAGAGCTGACTTTTCCTTGACCACCACAGGTCCTTGGGGTCAAGTGTTTCCCCATCAATCATCTGGTGTGGAGAGGATTTCCCACTTGTTTTGACAAGCAATAAGTAGGTAGATTTGGTTTCAAATCTCAGGCAGAGCCAAGTGAGGTCCCTACATGCTAGCATGGAAAAATAAGTGTAAAATGTACAAGCTAATATCGTATAACTGGCACCCATGCCGGTGGTAAATTAAAAGCACCTTTCAAGCATGGAGGCAATGACAAATGACCAAGACCTTTGGCAATATGCCATACTTCAGTAGACGACCCATCAAGCCAAAGGAAATTGTTGTGGCAGATACTGGTGTCATGCAAGTGGCACCCGTGATGGTGGCACATAAAAGCACCAATTACACTCTTGGAGTGGTTGGCATTAAGAAGTGCATCCAACCATAGAAACCATGCCAAATCAGAGTGGAGTTTGGTGCAGCCCCTCATCTTGCCAGCTCTGGTCAAACCATCTAACCCATGCCAGCATGGATAATGGACGTTAAATGATGAAGAGAAAGAAGATATCATTTAACATTTGTTGTCCATGCTAGCATGGGTTGATATATGTGTGTGAGTTTGGAGGGATATATTATCCAAATGGATACCGTATTGGCTCTCAGTTGAGTTCCAGTTAATGGTTAACCGCTTCAATCAGTATCTAATGTCTGTGATTATTGTTTGTTGCTTGTCACTCCATGAATTCTTCCGATGGGTAATTCCATGTACGCTTTGCTGGATGGTAGAAATTGTCTGGAATATATATTATTATTAATAATAAAGAGTATGGAGACTTGTTCATCCACAAAATTTATTTGATAATTTTATGTAGTATATTCTAATGATGATGATTATATATACATGTAATCATCATCATTGTTTAATGTTCATCTTCCATGTCTTCCATGGAGTTGGATGGTTTGACAAGAGTTGGCCGGCCTGTGGTCTTCAACAAGCTTCACTGTCTGCTTTGGCTTGGTTTCTATGGCTGGATTCCCTTCCTAAGCCCAACCATTTTATAGATTGGCTTTTTTTTTATGTGGCACCAGCACTGGTGAGGTCTGCTTTGGCATAGTTTTGACAGCTGAATGCCCTTCAAAATGTCAACCACTGTTACACCCAATGCATACACATAATAGAGTTCCTTATATACAAGGTGTATGATGGAAGGAAGTTAATTCTTTTGTATTTTTATTCCACAGACAGAAGGCTTTCATAGCCTGTGGTGTCCATGATTTCACTTTCAAAGACATTAGGGATCCATGTAAGTAAGTGGAGGACTCACATCTGATCCCCTTTTATTTTTGTCTCTATCTTCTACATATGTCTGTCTGTTTGTCTGCCTGTCATTTCGATTACTACATCAGAATTTATGTAATGATGTGTTAGAGCTAGCATATTTCATATTTTACATCTTTTACTGATTTCAGGTCATTTCATTGTAATTATCTTAGAGGACCACCACCTTCAAGAGGGGTTTTAATCTATTGTATAGCAACAGCCCCCCTCTCCACCCCTATCCAGTATTCATTCCAGTCTGTTTCCTAATTTACTGTGTTCACTTTATCAAGCCATTGAGGGATATAAAAAGGACACAATTCAAAATGCAGGAAAAATGAACACACACACACACACACATATATATATATATATTTGTTTTGCATGATTTTTGATGTGAAATCGTGTGTTGAAACAGATGTTGTTGTACTTGGGGATGGTCATATTGCCAGTTTAGCCAATAAAAACACACACACTGTATATTTGGTGTTAATTTGCTTCAGCTTTATATTACATTAATCCTATTTCAGCCAGAGTTCTTTCGTCACACTTCTGTGACCTCATCAGTGGTCTTTTGCTTTCTTCTTTCTTATGTGTGTCCCTCCTTGCTAACTATCAGCCATTTTGTATTTTGTATTCCTATTGTATGTGTCTACGCATGCGTATCCCTTAATGTGTGTATGTTTTGTAAGTGCATGTGTGTATATGGAGTGTGTCTGTATTGTCTATATCCTCTGTTAATACGTTCGTTTATTTTTGTTTTTATTTATTTATTTGTTCATGTATTTTTACCTACTTTTTTTTTGTATTTAATTTAATTTTAACGTATGTAGTATTTAATTCCATTTGTTTATCTATGTATTGTATTATATTTTGTTCATATTGTTATTGGTTTATGGGGAATTTATTGTCATATGTTGCGGTTTGTTAGGGGTGTGTGTTAGTGTTCCATTCCAGTTTCCTACTCAGGCTAGGTTTATCTTCTATTATGTGTGTAGCTTCTGTAATTTGTCTAAGTGCTGCGTCTCTGCTATGTGTGGATAAGATTTTAATTTCTATGTTGTTGAGTGAGCCTCCGTGTTCTTGCTCAGCGTGCTGGTACAAAACTGATGAGCTCTTCCCTTCCTTAAGTTCCCTCCAATGTTCATTTACCCGCTCCCCTATGCTCCGTGCTGTTTCACCTACATACGTCGTTGTCTTATTACTGCATCGTCCCTCTGTACATCTTATACTATAGACCACATTTCTGGTTTTGCAGTTCGTTTGTGGGCTAAATCTACATACGATACAGTTCCTATCAGTGCAGGGGGTTCTACTAAAAGGGTATGTTTTACTGATAAGGGATTTGATAGGGTTGCCTGGCCTTTCAACAACCTTAATTCTTAGCTTAAGTTTGTCTAGGTCCCTTCTAAAGCGGTACGCCAGTTCGTCTCTAGGGGTGGTATCGACGAACATGACGCTCTGGTATTTGTGGCTATCATACCATGAGTTGGCCTATTTTCTTCTTAATCCTTTCAATGGTGTTCCATGATTTGCTCCTATAGAGTGGGCAAATCCCATTCCTATCATTACGTTTGATGGTTTCAAATTTCTTCATAGCTCCTTTGTATACTCTGATCCTTTCTTTATGGCTGTAACCTGAGAACTACCCTACTAAACACCCTAACCATAGAGATTACCTGTACTAGATACTGAACTCTGGCTAGAAACTAAGAACAATAAAACCAGAATCCTCCATTCACACAATACAAAACCTACGGCTTCCAAATACCTGATCCACCGGAACTCGGCTATTGCGGACAATGCCAAAAAAATATATTGATGGCAGACCTCGTGAGAGTAATACGAAATGCGTCTTACATGTGCAACCCTACAGAATTAAAGAGACATATACAACATTTCTTTCACCGCTTGCAGTTTTCAGATTTGGCAGGGTTTTTACAGCTGGATGCCCTTCCAAGTGCCAACCACTTTACAGTGTGGACTGGATGCTTTTTACATGGCACCAGTACCAGCAGGGTCTCCAAGTAAATTGCAAGATAAGGAATTTTTTAGAGGGGAGGGAATCCTGTGTCAGATGATGAAAGGTTTAGAGTGTGTCAGAGAGAAAGGGAGACAGAAACAGGTGTCTTGCTGTAGAGGAGGTACATGGTTACTCGGCCACAGAGAAAGAGAAAGAGATATATATGTGCATCAGCCTGAAGCCTCCCTCTCCATAGCTTTCAGTCGCATGCATTAGTACAGACATGTTCTCCATCTCCTGCTAGATCATCCTACTTGGGTATTACTTTCATTTGACGCAGCAGCTGCAGGCTGGAAGATGGCTGGACATGATTGGAGTAGATCTCCAGAGACTTGACTTCATCTTGGAGAATGTGGAGGGGCTGACAGGGCATCACGATGGAAAGCCCTGGTGGACCTGGTTGGCTCTATGCATGATGACGTCTCTGGCACCAGTAACATGGGATGACCCCAGCCCTATCAAGCAAGAGCATGAAGTAGCAGCAACAGTATATATGGTAGCCGAACCAAGAAAAAAAAGTCAGGCTTGGCCGAACATGGGTCATGTGGAGAGAGAGGTAGAGGTAGAGGGACAGCCGCTTTCTATGCAGGCGTGGGTTGGTGTGTTCATGTCCCCATAACTTAGCGGTTCGGCAAAAGTGACCGATAGAATAAGTACCAGGCTTCACCAAAAAATAAATACTGGGGTCGATTCATTCAGCTAAAACAAATTGTTCAAGGCAGTGCCCCAGCATGGCCGCAGTCAAGTGACTGAAACAAATAAGAGATATAAAAGATATATACAACCATCATCATCATCATCTAATGTCTGTTGTCTATGCTGGTATGGGTTGAACAATTTGACCAGGGCTGGTAAGCTGAGGGGCTGCACCAGACTCTAGTCTGATTTGGCATAGTTTCTACGGCTGGGTGCCCTTCCTAATGCCAACCACTACAAGAGTGTAATGGTTGCTTTTACAAGCCACTGGCACAGGTGCCAGGTTTGCAACACTGGCATCAGCCCCATTGCTCTAAAGGTGCTTTTTGTGTGCCACCAGCATGCGTGCCAGTTATGTAACACTGGCAACAGCCATGATTACGATTTCACTTGGCTTGGTGGGTCTCCTCAAGTATGGCATATCGCCAAAGGTCTCGGTCACTAGTCACTGTCTCCATGAGAGCCAACGTTTGAAGATCATGCTTCACCACCTCGTCCCATGTCTTCCTGGATCTATGTATCATCATCGTCATTTAATGTCTGTTTTCCATGCTGGCATGGGTTGTACAGTTTGACAGAGGTCTGGAGAGCCAGAAGCTGTACCAGGCTCCAATCTGATCTGGCAATGTTTCTACCGCTGGATGCCCTATCTAATGCCAACCACTCCGAGGGTATAGTGGGTGCTTTTTACATGCCATCAGCACAGGAGCTAGTTAGGCGGGCCTGGCATCGATCACATTCAGTTGGTGCTTTTTACATGTCACCTGCACAAGAGCCAGTCAGTGGGTACTGACATAAGCCATGTTCGGATGGTGCTTTTTACATGCCACCGGCATGGGAGCCAGTCAGGCACTGGCCACAGCTACGATATTGGTTTTACTTGACTCAACAGATCTTCTCAAGCATATCATATCGCACAACACATCAGGAGTACTCTTAACTGGGTCGGACATGTATGTATATATATATCTGTATATATATAAAAGGCAGGATGTATGTGTGTGTGTGTGTGTGTACGTGAATGTAGTTTATGCAAGTCCACAAATTAGCACGCATGTCGCTCCAATTTTAGGAGGACATTCGTCATGACCCTATCTGCATTTTCATCAACTTTTTTCTCTCAGAGGCACCTGCGTATAGCTGTAAAAATCGATTTTCAACCATAACTTTTACCAATTTTGAAGTTTGCTAACATGGCGAAGTCAAAGTGTGCATAAGCGCGTGAAGGAGAGAGAGAGAAATTGTATGTTTGTGAGAGGGGGAGTGAGGGAGAGATACAGATTGTTTGCCGGCGTCTAACAAAAAAAAAGTAAAGAAAAATTGTGGGAGGAAGACAGAAAGAGTCTAACGAAAGAAAAAGTGGGAGAGGGGAGTAAGGAAGACAATGTCAGTGTTCATGAAAAATGAAAATGTAAAATGATTTTTTTTTCTTAAACATGAGATATAGTTTGAAATATAGGATGTTTTTGAAAGACACTATATTTTATAATGAAATTATATATACTTTCTCACACAACAGTTAAAATGTATTTATTTTATATCATTTATTTATTTTAAATCATTCATCTTTCTCCCCCCTCTCACTCTCATACACACGCACATATACTACTTTGGGAGCGAAAGAGTTTTGTTTATATTTCACGCCGAAGAAAAAGGTTTATTGACAATCCATTTATTTAACAACAATGAAACAAAGAGGTAATCCTAGCTTAATCCCGGGCAGCACCGGGCTATACTGCTAGTACTAAATAATAAAGTGAATGAACACATTTTGAAATTGCTATTTAGAAGTAAGAAGGATTTATCTGTCTACCAACAATTTTCTTTCTCTCTTCTCTGACTCAATCAGTCGTCATCATGTAAGCTTTCATGTGAAAATAACCTACAAACACACACTAACAGTTTGTATATCATCATCATCATCATTTAACGTCCGTTGTCCATGCTGGTATGGGTTGGACAATTCGACTGGGCTGGCATGCTGGAAGGCTGCACCAGACTCCAGTCTGATTTGGCATGGTTTTCTATGGTTGGATGACCTTCTTAACACCAACCACCCCATGAGTGTAATGGGTGCTTTTACATGCCTCCAGTATGGGTGTCATTTGCATAACACCAGGGTGCGTTTACGTGCCACCAGCACAAGTGCCAATTTGTGTGACACTGGTATCTGCCATGACTGCGATTTTGCTCGGCTCGATGGGTTTTCTTCTCAAGCACAACATTATGCCAAAGGACTTGGTTATTGCCTCCATGAGGCCCAATGCTGTAGATTTTGGTAGAACATAGCCACATATCCTCTCCAAACAAAGCTATCAGAAAACATAACAAATTTAAGTAACACATATACCATTCCTAGTGTTTTAGGCTTCAGCGGTTTATTAGTTGTAGCAATTTCTTGCCATACATCTGTCTATATTGACTGATAAGGAAGGAGACACATTATTCACTGAGAGAATTATCTTGAACTTCCTTTGTTGAAATTTAGATATTCTTTGTAGAGATTGAATTTTGGATTGTATAAATATGGTTCTTTCTGTTCTATATACAAGCATCAGTAGGATTTCTTTCCTTCTAGAAATGTTCTTTTATGGGAATGTTATAATAATGATATAAGGTACACGGAGCGCAGGTGTACTACACTTTACTGGAAAAAGGGTAAAAGAGGGGATGGAATGGAGCGATTAGTCAAGTACAGGAAGAAGATAACCAAAGTTGTTGCTGGCAAGATGGTGTATAATCTTGTGGTATTTCACCAAGTCAGCTGCTAGACATCAAAACTTCAGTGTGCTGATACCCAGAGAAATAATACATTCAATATATGGCGACTAACAGAGAGTATTTGCCTGGTTGTAGATCAGATTGAAGGAAAGGTATATAGCATATAATAACATGCTTCAAGATTGGGGTTCCAGGCTGGAACTGAAAGCTGTAAGTGTGGATGTACCGTAGCCACATATAATAACTTTAAATTGATAACTTGACAAAGTAACAATGGTCTTACCAAATGATGCTAAGACACTTTCAACCTTTTTGATGATTTTAGGAATGTAGTTTGTCCATCACAGGTCATTGTTGACATTAATACCAAGGCCACGTTCAAATGTACATATCTACAACCCACTTGAGTTGCCAATCAAGCAATCCAATGCTGCATTGTGTCCAGATCAGATTGAAAGAAAGATATATAGCAGAGAATAATATGCTTCAAGGTGGCATCTATTTAGTTTAATATATACAAAAAACAACAAGGTACCAAGAATAGATTATGAAGAGGTATGACATCTCTAGAATTGTTAACCTGAAACCAGTCAGGGCACTATGACACAGTACAATAGGAGTTCCAGTCAGCCTTGTTCCTGTAAAAGCAATCACTTTGTAAGCAGTTGTGACTTTTCTTTCTGACTGTAAGAGATAGATTAGCAAGATTAGAGCATGGTTAGAGTTAGCTAAATGTATCTTGGTAGTGAAGCTGATAACTATTTCAGGGGCAGTGGTAAATAGCAGATCCAAAGTGCTGTTAGCCCTTATAGAAGAGGTGACTAATTGGGATCGCTTTGAATCCAGCACAAAATGAAGGAAATCATTTGCACTTTGTGACCAGTGAAAGGTTTCCCAATCAATATTTGGATAATTGAAATCACCAGTATGAAAATATGGGTAACTGCTTCCATAGATGCAAGTTTGAAGATGTCAAAATCTGTGTGTTTTGATGGCAGTTTTGCAGATGGTAAACAAATTCAAGTAGAAGTGTATATGTTGCAAATAAAAAATACTTCTTGTTATGACCAGTTTAAATCTCCACAAGGAATTACAGAAAAGCTTGAGTGACCATAGACCATCACACAACTCCCCATGGTAATCAGAGTCGTCTTTGTGTAACAAAATGTAGCTTGCCATGCTCAAAACATCATTGCAGAGTAAAGAATGTGCCCAGGTTTAACTAACAAGATTGGAATTGGTACTTTTAATGTAAGAATCAAAAAGGTGGACCTTGTTACATAAACTGTTGGTATTTAAAATCAATAATTTGTTTCCAAATTGAAACCTATCACGATTCATAGAGGAGGATGTATTGTCCTTGATATGTTTCCTGGAGCTTTTCCATGTAGTGTAGGGTCGTAATTCAAAGAAGCTACAATACACAACTTCAGGTGTATATCTGGTGCTAAACCAAGACGGGCTTGAGAAGATATTTGCTTTTCACACCTCTCCTTATCAGCAGCTAAACAGTAAGCACATGCCTCAGTAGAAAGTTTATCTAACAAGTCAGCGTTTTTTGAGAAATACATTTGAAGTGGAAAAGTTGTCAAAAAATGTTTGTAGATCAATGATTTCTTCAGATTCACCAATAACAATTTCATCATGTGTGGCAGATTCAGTGGCTTTCTCAATGTCCCTTGATTTAGCTTATAACTAGGGGTAGATTTGTATGCATGGCTTTCTTATATGGTCCTTCAGTGTTTGATTATGTAAGGAATTCTACTTTTAATATCCATTACATCAAATATCCAAAATTTCCCTGTGGATAGCCAGATTTTGTTGAAATGCAATGGTGGTAGAAGAGAGATGAGCCAGGCACTGAAAGGACCAAACCAGTAGTTGGATTGTTTCCCACAATCCTTCAATCATATAACTATAGTGTACCTTTTATTGGCCTGAAATCAACGAGAAGTTAGTGGTGCATAGAAATATGGCATTTACAGCATTCAACTCATCAATTTTGAAAAGGGTTCTCAGGTTTTGTACATACATATCGTATATAATTCTCAGGGCATTGTTCTATTTTAGCACTGAGACCTGTTTTGTTACCTAGTTCACCCATACATGAAGTTAGAGCAATTGTGTCTTGTCTGTCCATCCATAAAACTCAAAACTGTATGTCTAAGTATAGAGCACTTCTTAATCAGATTAAATAGAAGAAAGTAATATATATATACATATATATATATATATATATATATATATATATATATATATATATATATATATATATATATAACAAAGGTTGCATATAGAAACACACTTGAGTACAAAGAGATATTTGTTGAGAAGAAATGGAATCTATTCTAGAAGTGTAGTATGGTTTGGGAATATATTTAGTTCTCTTTGTGTCAACCAGTTTTTGTGATGTATCACATTCAAGACATATATTTATTAATATATGTGTGTATATATGTATACATATATATGAGGATGGGCTGAAAAGTTCACAGGCTGACCATGATGCAATGGTTGAACTTGACCAAATGTGTTTTATTTTTTGGCATAGTCTCCCCTGCGGTCCATACACTTCTTACATCAGTATTGCAGCACTTGGATTTCCGTGGTATAGAAGCTCTCATCCTGACCCTCAAAAAAGTCCTCAACAGCAGATATGACTTCATCATTGGTCCGATACTGCTTCCCAACCAAGTGTTTTCTCATGTGGGGGAACAGAATGCTGCTTGCATCCTAGAAGATGGAGGCCATCATCTTCCCTGCCGATGACACCATCTTGGCCTTCTTTGGTGGGGGCAGAAGATAGGTGTTTCTACTGCATGGACTGCTGTTTGGTCTCTGGATCA
Organism: Octopus bimaculoides; assembly: GCF_046866305.1. Classification (NCBI taxonomy): domain Eukaryota; kingdom Metazoa; phylum Mollusca; class Cephalopoda; order Octopoda; family Octopodidae; genus Octopus; species Octopus bimaculoides. The sequence goes on from NC_142956.1 coordinate 9,914,864, forward strand.
AAGTGGCGAACCCAGTATTCATCTTGGATGAGGAAAACATTCAAGAAAACCGGCCGGATTTGCTTCAAAAAGTGCCAAGTTTGCCTGCGACATGACCAGCTTGGTGTGCTTTTGATCAGGCATCAAAAGTTGTGGCACCCACTGAGCTGAAACCTTCAACATGCCAGGTTCGTTATGCAGAATGTTCTCAACTCATTCACGGGGGATACCTACAGCATTAGTTATCTGATTAACATTTTAAATGTCTGCCACCCATTACTCTGTGGTGAACATGGTCAACGTTTTCTTGGGTGGTGGCTGTGGCAGGACGTCCAAACCTTGGGTCATCTTCAAGACTTTCCCTACCTTTCTTGAATTCAGCTGCCCACATTTACACAGTTGATAAAGCTGGAGCATCATCTCCTAATGTAGCAACTGTGTCAGCATGAATGTCCTTGGGGGCTAATCCCTTTTTCTGCAGATATCTGATAACACCACGGTGCCAAATTTTATCCATTTTCACAAAATGTCTGTAGTACCACTTTTACAAGTCCTCAATTCTGATTCCAATGTGGGTTTATCTGGAAAGCAAAAATGGAGTTAGCATCAGTAAAGGTTGAATTTAATGCATTCCAAGTTTAATTACTGTATGATAACTCCTTCTTAGTCAGCCTATGATACTTTCAGCCCAGCCTTGTTTGTCTATGTTAATGTGACACTTGTATACACACAAACCTGCTTGTATGTAATTGTTTACAGAAGAATTTACGATGTACTCTTGCTGGTCACTGTAGTGTCTGTCCCTTAATATTCTGTACTCTAAACATGTCCATAATGAAATATTTTATTATAACTGAATGTCATTGATGGAATGTGTTAATATTTTGTTCCACAGGTGTCGGTGGTGTCAAGAGAAAAAGGCTACTGTCACACTCCAGCCATGTCAACATACTGTTATTTGTCAGGATTGCTGTTCTCAAATGACATTTAAGCAATGCCCCATATGTCGACAACACATAAGCAGCAAAATTGGATTTGGTAAGAACATTCTTTAATGATCTGTCTGTTGTTTCATTAACTTTCCGGTGTGGAATAACACACTTCATATTGTGGTGGAGACCCAGATCTGCCATTATCTGGCATATTCATGAAAAATGGGGGGGGGGGGGAGTCTTTTCTTTGTGATAGTATATCTATCACTACATCCACTAAACATTGTCTTTATCCAATTAGAAGAGTGATCACACTTCAAAAAGATTGTGCTTTGCAACATATGACTAACGAATGATAATGTAAGATAAATGGTAATTAAACTGAAGTATCACTAAATCTCCAATGTTCTATTTGTAAACCTTTTACTTTCAATTGTGAATGATTAGAGGTGATTAATGATTTATCAGTATCATGGAGAGCTGATAATTAAACACAATGTTACTTACAAGAACATCAGAGTCAGCTTTGGTAAAGTAGGAGATTCAAGGATAAAATCTCAACTGGGAGTTTAAGGACCAACTTTATAGAGTGTGACGGTTAAATCAATCAGCCTGGGTATCTGAAAAGAATGTTGGAATTGGGAAATGATGTCAGGGATAGTTTCAACCTATTTTACAAAGTTGAACTTCACAAATTCATCATGATTTATCATACTGTGAAGATATCAAACGATTACAGTAGTCTAATGTTTGATAGGAATTGTCATATTTTGTTGGGGGTATATACACAGAATCTCTCAGTATAAGAATATTGAACAATAAATTACTTTCATTCAATACTAAATCAGTATTGAACTGTGAACATGTGTTTAGATTTAAACAAAGTATTGGTGCTAGCATACGATACAGAGATAGAAATAAAACAGGAGTTCCCAGTGTGACTCAAACACACAAATCCTTGTTGATAAATATATACTACCTTGTCCAAAATTATAGAGCAGGTGTAATAAAATAGAGAATATGATTGAAACTCATTTACTTAATAATTGAAACCAGTCTAATAAACATTCTAGAGTTGATCCCATCATTAATTAGTATTTGATGTGTCCTCCTTTTGCTTTTATAACTGCTTTTATGCATTTTTGCATACTTGAGACTAAATTGGCACAAGTGGCTGGGTCAGTTTTCTGCCACTCTACATGAATTTTGGTTTCTAATTCGCATTTTGAAGACCATTTTTGCACCCTCACTGTTCTACCTAAGGGTCACCACATGTTCAATAGGATTGGGGTCTGGAAACTAAGGAGGCCATTTCATCACCCTCATCCCTTTCTCCTCACCAACCCATTGAGACTCTGGATGTGTGGCATGCAGAAATATTTTGTTGAATGATTATGCCATCTGGGGTGTTATCATTGAAGATTTTAGCTAAAGAAGGTTGATAAACTTGATCTAACATGTTGGTGTAAGTGTTGGCATTCATTCTGCCCTTACAAGTGAACAACATTCTAGGCCCTTAAGAAAACATGCAACCCCAAACAATTACCCTTCCCAATCCAAATTTGACTGTTGGGACTGTACATCCAGGATGATAAACCTCCCCTACTCTATGGTGGACATAGACAGCTCCTGGGTTTTCAAAGATCTGAAGATAATCAAAAAAATTACTGATCCTTTTTGGTATCCAATAAAAAAATTGGTAAAAGTGTAAGAATTTCAATTATGCCTAGTAAAATGGTGGAAATGAATGTGGAGAACATATATCAAAGTTACTTTGATCAGACCAAACAACTTCATCATCAGTAGTCCAGTCTTCATGCTCTTTTGCCCAACACAATTGCTTCTTCATGTTCCCCTCAGACAGTAACAGCATCTTTTTTGGCCTTACATCCTTTGAATCCAGCTTCTAATAATCTTCTTCTTCTCACTGTGTGAATTGATATATCTTTGTTTGTTGCCACCCAAAACTCAGTAGCTACGTCAAAAGAGGTGTTTTTCCTATCCACCAGTGATGTCCTCTTCAGCAACCTGTCTTCCCTTGTGGTTGTACACCTTTTGCAACCTCGTTGTTTACAATTTATGAAAGAATTTCTCTCATTGTACCTTTTGATGGAAATCTTTTCTTGAGCATTTCAATTTTCTTGCAATTTCAACTTGAGAGAATCTTTCACTTGATAATGCAATGATTTGAGACCTTTGAGCTTCAGGAATCTATTTCTTTGGAGACATTTTCAGCAAATACTAATGACTGATAAGTCGTTAATATTTCAATGAAAAAATAAGATATTCAATGATTTCTTGATGGCAGTGAATAAGAAATAACACTCACTGATCAAAGACAACAAAAAATTTAAAGTTTGTTACGCAGGAGTGGCTGTGTGTTAAGTAGCTTGCTTACCAACCACATGGTTCCGGATTCAGTCCCACTGCATGGCACTTTGGGCAAGTGTCTTCTACTATAGCCTCAGGCTGACCCGAGCCTTGTGAGTGGATTTGGTAGATGGAAACTGAAAGAAGCCCGTTGTAAATATGTATATATATGTGTATGTTTGTGTGTCTGTGTTTACGTCCCCACAACTTAATGGTTCAGCAAAAGAGACCGATAGAATAAGTACTAGGCTTACAAAGAATAAGTCCTGGGGTCAATTTGCTCGACTAAAGGCGGTGCTCCAGCATGGTCACAGTCAAATGACTGAAACAAGTAAAAGAGTAAAGAGAGAGTTATTGATTTCTCTCTAAATCATGGCCTTGAACCATTGAAAGAGATCCTTATAATGATTCATGAACCCATGTTGTCTACCAAACTGTGTTACATTTTGTATTGGGTCATCCCATAAATAATGCAGTTTTTTCAATTGTATGAACTGAAAGTCAGAGGGGGACGGGATAAACTACCTGCATCAACTTGCTATAAAAGCAGGTAGTAATTTTACATTTTACTTATTCTTAGTGCAAGTTTTGAAGCGTGCAGTTCCATTTTGACCGTTATTTTTTCAAAGCTATAATGGAAGTGACAAAGGAGCATATTTTGCTTTATGAATTCAGTAAAGGCAACAATGCAACAGAAAGCATGAGGAATATTAATGCAGTGTCTTGGGATCAGAAACTAAGCGTAAGCCAGTGTCAATGGTGGTTTCATAAATTCCGAGCCGGAAACTACAGCCTAGAAGATGAGCCTCGTCCTGGAAGATCTGTAGAGCTCAACAAGGATGTCCTGCAAACGCTGGTGGAACAAAATCCCATTGTAACTAGCAGAGAAGCTTGGATTTGGTCATTCAACCATTCATTGATACTTGCATGGTATTGGAAAAATCATCAAATTGGGTCAATGGATCACGCACAGAGTGAATGTGTGCTCTTCTCTGCTGTCATGTCTCATGAATGAACCTCTTTTGAACCAAATAGTGACTGGTGACAAGAAACGGGTTCTCTATAAATACGTCAAGCACCAAAGCCAGTGGGTAGGGAGAGGAGAAACACTGGCACTCCAGCCTAAAGAAGGTCCTCAGACATGTAAGGTGTTGTTATCTGTTTGGTGGGATATGAAAGGTTTAGTCCACTTTGAACTTTTAAACCCTAACCAAACGATAACAAAGGAGATCTATTGGAAGCAGCTTGAGTGGCTTAAGTCAGCGCTAGAAGAGAAACGACCATCTTTGGTTCCAAGACAATAGGTGCTTTTCCATCAGGATAATGCTCGGACACATACAGTAAGGATGACATTCCAAAGGCTGGTGCAGGTTGAATGGGAAACGATGCCCACCCACCATATTCACCAGCCATTGCCCCATCTGATTGTCATTTATTCTGCAGTCTTCAAAATCGTTCGGACAGAGAAAATATGTTATCAGTGGATGAGGTCAGAATAGAAGTGGAGGGGGTATTTTTCATCATGGACAAGTGAATTTTGGAAGAGAGGCCTTGCAAGTCTGCCGGATAGATGGAAGAGCATTGTAGAAAATGAAGGAGAGTATATTAAAGATTTAAAAAGAAGTTTGTTTCTCTTAAGTTTGTAAAATAAAAGAAGTGTAAACAAACTGCATTATTTATGGGATAATAACCCAATACATTGTGTCTTTGAGATCATTCTGGTATCTCGTCTATTTGTATTTTGGTCCAGATATGCCTAATAGGACCAGTATTGTTTGATAGTTCAAACCATATCTTCTAGATATTTCTAACTCTTGATATGTTTTAATTATCAATTTGTCAGAAGGGGAGAAACATCACAGACAACTATTTCAGGCATTGATCATGGAATGGGATTCCTTTAAAGGGTCTCTGGAGTAATGATACTAAATAGGATGTATAAGGGTCCCCCGATCCCTTATCTGGTGATCAATGAGGAAACTAGGGATAGAAGAATGGTTAGTGAAAGCTGTGCGAGCCATGTACAGAGACGCTGTCAGTAAGGTGAGGGTCGGCAACGAGGACAGTGAAGAATTCCGGGTAGAGGTAGGGGTCCACCAAGTTTCAGTCCTCAGCCCGCTCCTATTTATCATAGTCCTCCAGGCAATAACACAGGAATTCAAGACAGGATGCCCCTGCGAGCTCCTCTATGCTGATGACCTTGCGCTAATTGTTGAGTCACTATCAGAACTAGAGAAGTTTCAGGTGTGGAAGCAAGGTCTAGAATCGAAAAGTTTTTACTTTTTTTGTTTTGTTTCCTGTTATTTGTGTTCTAATTTCGCGACCCGCATACATCAACTGCCTTTCATTCTTTCAGAATTGATAAAATAATCTTCCTTTCTACTCTAGGCACAAGGCCTGGAATTTTTTAGGAGGAGGGGGGGGGCAGTTGATTAGATTGACCCCAGTGCGCAACTGGTACTTAATTTATCGACCCCCAAAAGGATGAAAGGCAAAGTCGACCTCAGTGGAATTTGAACTCAGAAAATAAAGGCAGATGAAATATGCTAAGCATTTCACTCGGCGTGCTAACGTTTCTTATTTCTTTACTGACCACAAGGGGCTACACACAGAGGAGACAAACAAGGACAAATGGATTAAGTCGATTATATCGATCCCAGTGCGTAACTGGTACTTATTTAATCAACCCCGAAAGGATGAAAGGCAAAGTCGACCTCGGCGGAATTTGATCTTAGAATGTAACGGCAGACGAAATACCGCTAAGCATTTCGCCCGGCGTGCTAACGTTTCTGCCAGCCCGCCGCCTTCGGATTGATAAAATAATGTCATCGTCATGATATCGGCTAAACCACTTTCTCCCAGAATTACTAACTTTGTATCACATTAGGAATAATTATTTTATACTTGACTTCGGCCATGTGGGTCATCGCGTCGAAGAAATTTTTAGTCGAATGAATCGACCCTAGTACTCACCATAGAAAGATAGAATGGACAAAACAGAACAGGAGGAGACATGTGGGATGGAGTGTCGCCGAAGAGGTCACAGGACGTGTGACAAAAGATTTCCAGACAAAGGACACAAAATAAGAACGATAATAAAATAAATCTGAAGTGAAGAACGAATATAGTGATACCTTGCAGTTCAAGTTTAATTCGTTCCATGGCTGAGCACATTTTACGATTTACTCGTTTTAGAAATCAATTTTCCCTATTGAAATTAATTAAAATATAATTAATCCGTTCCAGCCCCACCCCACCCAAACCATCCACAATTCATTTTTTATGGGTTTTAATACAGAAAAGGTGCAATTATAAGGAAAATGACAATTATAAAAAACATAGTAAAAGGGATTGCAAAAGAAATGTGTGAAGTGATTTTATGAACTGAATTACTTTAAAGATGGGAAGGTTTGCGTGCGAGGAGAACGATGGAGAGGGGATGAGGAGGATTATTGTTTGGAAGGAGATTCTCCTTCCATTAAGACTTCAGGATAAACAATTTAGGGCGTTTTCTCTCTTACTTCGCTTAATTTAGGCTTTTTGGACACACTTTCATCACTTTTCACATTCACAGGTCGTTTCATTTGTAACATATCAAGAGAAGTCTGCTGCTTTTTCCTGCCTTTCAAAATATTGTGAAAATGCACCAGAGCAGTGCCATTAAATAAAGCAGCTGCACGACCCGTAGATACGATTTCAGGATGATTTTTTTTTTTCCCCTACAAATTAAGAAACATGCTGCCACTTTGCCAACACTGCCTTTATGTCACTCGTAGAGATAGCTTTCTCCGCTGCAATGTCCTCCTCCGGGGAACCAATCTCTTCCACTGCACCCAAATGCTGCTGCTCCTGAAGCTGCAGGAGTTCATCTGTTGCCAGCTCTTCTGAGTGTTTCTCGACGAGATCGTTAATGTCCCCATCGTCAACCTCGAGGCCCATGGACCTGTCAAGAGACACTATCTCCTTGACTACACGTGTCTCAGACTCAAACTCCTCGAAATTTTTTTCGGGTACGCAGTCAGTCTACAGCTTCCACCATGCAAAATTCAGCGTTCTCCTCGTTACACCCTGCCAGGCCATATCGATGATTTTCAGGCAGTTAACAATGTTGTAATACTCCTTCCAAAACTCACGAAGGGTCGAATTTGTATTTTTGCTAACTTCAAAGCACAGACAAAACATGAGTTTGCTGTAAAAAAATTTTTTAATTAGAAATTACCTGTTGGTCCATTGGCTGCAAGATAGGGGTGGTGTTGCCCGAAAGGTACAGAACTTCCAGGTTAGGAAGGTGAGATGGAGTATTGTCGAAGACGAGGACCTTGAGAGGAAGATCGTTCTCCAGAAGGTACTTTTTGGATCTTTGTGGTTTTCGTCATTGTATGTCGAAATCTTGTCGGTTTGGACTCCACATGACCTGCAGCTTCTCCTTCAGGATTTTGTGCAACTAGAACACTCATGGGTTTTCGGAATGGTAGACAAGGAGCGGCTTAATCTTCAAGTCTCCACGCGCATTGGCACAAAGGGCAAGCGTTAGCCTATTTTTCATAAGCTTGTGGCGGGGAATTTTCTTCTCCTCTGCAGTTATATAGGTTATTCTGGGCATTCTTTGCCAAAAAAAAAAAAGAAAGAAAAAAGGCCAGTTTCATCATAGTCGAATAACTGTTGTGCAATGTACCCCTCGACTGCGATGAGGTGACGGAATTCACGCACGAAATCCTCAGCTGCCTTCGTGTCAGAACTCGCTGCTTCTCCATGCCCGATGACACTATGAACACCAGTCCTACTCTTGAAATTATCAAAGCAGCCACGACTGATCTTAAATGCGTCTGCTGATGTCTCCTCCGTCGATGTTCTAGGGTTCTGCTTCAGGAGATTCCCATACAGCGCTCGTGTTTTCTCACACATGATGGTCTCCGTAATCTTATCCCCTGCGAGTTGCTTCCCGTTGATCCACAAGAGAAGCAATTTTTCCATCTCTTCGTGAACAGCTGTGTGTTGCTTGAAGTACTGGAGACACCATTTGCTGTTGTAACGGTCTTGATCTCGTCCTTTTTCTTCAAGATGGTGCAGATCGTCGACGTGCTTCGGTCGTATTGACGTGCTATGTCCACCATACGCACTCCCCTCGCATGTTTATCAATGATTTCATTCTTCAATTCCTTATTCTTAGCACTGTCCTTTGCTCTTAACCTTCTTAGAACCCATGGTGAACACAACTAATCATTATAAAATAATAGCAAAAAATGCACAAAACTCAAGAAAAAAAAGAAACAGTAGGGATGGATGCTACACAACAAGATACACACTTGAACTGTGCGAGCGGAGGTTGTACTTATTGGTTGAGCGTGTGCGAGCTCAGCGCCGACTAGCGGTCGCTTGTATGAAACTCGCTCGTACTCCGATTTCCAATCGTACTTCAAGACAAAAATTCGCCCGAGCTGCGGCGGGTACAGCAAATTACTCGTACAATAGTCTACTCGCACTGCGAAATTCTACTGTATATAATGCGAATGTTTATTTCTCAAAAAAAAAAACAACAAAAAAAACCCTGACGTCCTGAAATATAACAATTTTGTTAAGGTAGATAACTCAGATATACATATAACGAGTTATTTCCCTGGAATGGTAAAGCGCTATTTCTACGTATCACGTTGATGTTTAGCTATTCGAATCACCTTTCCTTTTTGTCTGTTTCCCTCATTGGAGCGTGACCACGGTGGAGCACCGTCTTGAATTTAAATAAATCGACGATCAGCACTTATTCTATCGGACACTACTATTGCAGAACCGCTAAATTGTGGTTCTCAACAAAGCAATAACGGTTATCAAGCAGTGAGTGGGAAACAACCACAAACGTACATAGACACGCACATACATAAAAAAACAAACACCACGCGTGCACCACCACATATTCATTGGTGCGACACTGCACATCCACACTTGCCTCACCGCATAATCACACATCAACAGGTGCAGTCCCCGCATATCCACTCGTGCGCTTCCACACAGCCACGCGTGCGCTATAACACATTCACGTGTGCCCCTCCGTACATCCACTCCTATGCCACCGCACATCCAACTGTGCATCTTCACACAGCCACGCGTCCGCCTGCACTACGACACTTCCACGTTTGCGCCTCCCCAGATGTGCCACCTGACGTGTGTACCTCCCTCCATCCATGCATGCACATCAACATATGCCCCACCGCACATCCACATGGTGCCTCGGTGCATCTACACTTGCAGATCAGCATACACAAGCCTGTGTCACTCCCAATATTCATGCCTGTGCATGCACCATTGCATACCCACTCGTGTGCCACCTCACATTCATGAGTGTGCTACCACACGTGTCTACCACAACACATTCACGCATGCACCACCGCTCACTTGTGCGTGCATCACCACACACTCAAGCACACAGCACTTCATATTCACGCATGCGCCTCTGCACTTCCCTATACCCATGCGACCACTTCTGGACAGACACGTGTATGGGGATTGAATGTGGGGCGATGCACATGTGGCATGCATGTATGTGCTGTGGTACATGTGTGGTGGTGCATGCATGACTGAGTGGAGGTGTAAGCGTGCATGCACAGAGGCACATGCTTGGGTGTGCAGAGATGTAGGTGTTGAAGTTTGGAGGTGTACGTGTGTACATGCAGTGGCACAGACGTGACTCTGCAAAGATGCATGAGTAAATGTGTCACAGAATGCACTCCACTGATGGCGTAAATGTGCCACTGTGATGCATTTCACTACAATGCATAGAGGGAGAAACTGAAGTTCCAGAACATATAGAGAACAAATAGCTGTCATCTTCATCATCATCATCATCATTTAACAAAATTCTGTGTCTGTTTTGGCATGGTTTTTATGATTGGATGCCCTTCCTAACACCAACAGAGTGGGCTGAGAACTTTTTACATGGCACCAGTACAGGTGAGGTTAGTTTTAGTATGGTTTTTACAGCTGGATGCCTTTCCAAATGCCAGCCACTTTACAGTGTGGACTGGATGCTTTTTAAGTGGCACCAACACTGGCAGGGTCACCAAGTAACTTTGCAAGACAAGGAATCTTTGAGAGTGGAGGAGGCATTGGAGGAGATGATCTTATCTCAGATGATGAAAAGTTAGAGTGTGACAGAGAAACAAAGGGAGAAACAAGTGTCTTGCTGTTATCCAGCCAGAGAGAGAGAGAGAGAGAGAGAGAGAGAGAGAGAGAGTTAACAAGAAAAGAGACCATAGAAGCCCGCAAACACATTTCACCAGCCATCAACTTTTTGCTCAAATCAAATCATGGATGAAAATACGGAAGCCTGCACACACAACCTTTTCAGCAGCCACCAACTTTTTGCTCAAATCAAAAACTTTTGTATACATAGACCATTACAAATGATCAACTGCTTCTTTATATGCACCTATTCTTTCTTGCATTTCAGTTCTAAACTAGAAAAGCACTTGGAGAGTGCAGACCACTGCCAAGCAGCTCGTTTCCACCCATATACACGCATGATGAAAATCGCCCAATTTCCAAAACCAACACCAGCAAAAACATAACCTCCTCCCATACCATCGTCATCATCAACCCTGTCTCTGCTTTCACCACAATCAACGTCAAAACTACAATCACCACAATCAGTTTCTTTGCACAGTTGAAAATCCATTATCCGATACTCATGAGACCGAGATTGCTGCAGTTTTTTGATTTTTTCTAATTTTGGAATGCTTTATTAAAAACAAAATTGCATCTACAAAATGGAAGAGTTTGAGGATAGAAACCAGGTCTATCTAAACACAATAGCTTATAGACATACTCTGAATGTAGATCTATACAAATCTTCCATAATTTTTTTTTATACTTAAGACCATCAGAAATGTTAAGATACAGCCTCTACCCACGTTGTCGTGCTTTGATTAAAAGGTTACAGAATAGATTAGATTACTTAGATAAGTTTCGGCCAAAGTTGACTCAGGCCATGTCTAATTTAATAGCACCACCTGAAAGAGATATACAGTCAGCTCTGGGGAACCGTAGCCCATTCAAGCAGAGGGTTATTGTTTTCAGAGATATATCTAGGTGTGGCTGGTTTATCTGGTATTTGTTGGGGGTAATCATCTAGGGATCGTTTGAATGCCATGAAGTCACTTTCCTCCTTTATGTGTGTCTGGCACGATGTTGAAGAGAGTAGGGCCAATTGAGATGAAATAGTTCTGTCAGTGTTGTGATACGACACAGACATTTCTGTAGTGGACAGATGGCATGGGAGCCAAGCCTTGGACAAATTTTTAAAATGGGCAATGTTGATGGAATATTTTCTACATCATACAGATGATATAGAGCTCACAGCGGCGGTGGAGGGAGCAAATCCCAATAGTCAAGGCTTGTCATGTCATCCTCCGCCAAGCTCATTTTAAGATAGATACGCAAGTAAAATTACTAATAGAGAAACGAAAATAAACTTTGGAAACAGCAACGTCACCATAGGTTACGTGGAAACGATGAACGTGTTTTCAAGGGAGATAATCAAAGACTGTAACATTGTAATACTTCATGTAAAGTAAATATAACAAATGAAAAATCTTTCAAGAATCCATAAAAATTCCTGGATCCCTACCGAAATTTCATCATCTGTTCCTTGTGTCATTACCAACTTTTTTTGCAAGTTTCATCAAATACTGTTCACAACTTTTTTAGTTATTTTGCACACAGACAGACAGACGGACAAACCAACGCCAATGAAAACATAACCTCCTTCCTTGGCAGAGGTAATTATTAGCATTACAGAATCAGAACACTCCTTCCAAGTTTGTCACTCTTTTGTTTACACATTTCAAAACAACATAGATAAATAAGCATTACATTTGACAGAGTGATCCGAATGCCAAGTGATTAGCAATTGTGCCATGTCTGACCTAAATATCTTACCTGTTTTATATTCAAATTGGCCAGGTCATTTTTTTAAAAAATAAGCAATCACATCATTGAGATCCCAAGGCTACAAGATGACTAATTCAAAACAATGTGAATAAAGCATCCATGTGGGTCCATGTAAAAGCACCCGCCACACTCTGTAAAGTGGTTGGTGTTAGGAAGGGCATCCAGCCATAGAAACCAAGTCAGATCAGACTGGAGTCTGGTGTATCTCCCTGACTTGCCAGTTCTGGTCACACCATCCAACCCATGCTAGTATGGACAACAGTTATTAAATGATGATGATGATTTCATACTGTTTTTTATGCTTTCTGCCCTGCAAGTAATATGCTTATAAACCACAACACATTTATGTTTCATTTTAATTCTCTCCTCCTCCTCTCCCTCTTAGTCTTTCTATTCTTCTACTCTACCAACCCACACATCACATCCTTGTTCCTCATGCAGTTTTGTTATATTGCTGCTCTCCATCCTTTCTGTACTACTACACACACTGGCACCTGAAAGGACAAGCTTGAATGTGTGGAAGAAAGCGATTCTAGTTATTTTACATTATTTACAATTGACAGATATTTGTCCTCATCTTGTTTGTTGCTAACACAACATTTCGGCTGATATACCCTCCAGCCTTCATCAGGTGTCTTGGGGAAATTTCTTAAATATAGAACTCTTGTTATCTTGACGTATCTTATCAAGTACAGCAAATTACCACATCTCCTGGTCCCTTGTCACTTCCTTAGTGAAGCCCAGCATCTGAAGATCCTTTCTCACCACTTCATTCCACATCTTCTTGGGTCTACCCCTTTCACAGGTACCCACCATAATTAGAGCTCAGCACTTCCTTGAAGTCTTTACACTATCATCATAAAAAAGAAACTGTTTCTTATAAAAAAAAATATGGGCAGAGCTTAGGAATAGGTCACCTGCATAAGTTGGATTTCTTCCATTTAGTCTGGGATTATTCAAATGTTTTTTGCTTCATACACTTCAAAATGATGGGTGGGGTGGGGGAGCCTTTTATAAAAGAAAAATTAATATATAATTTTTTAAACTTCAGTTCCCTCCTCCTTTGTACTTTCACAACAAGCATCACCTTTCAAAAAAAATGTTTCATTTCCCGACTAAAATTACATTTTTTCATTACCTTTAGTCATTTTATTATATTCCACAATCTGAAACATTTGGAATTCACATCATTTAAAACAAACCAAATAAAAAATTCTTACTCCCTCCCCTCTGCCATCACCACTTTCTTGTACCTTTCATAATTAAAAACAATTTCCAGACTGGGTGACATGTTGTGTTCTTGAGCAAAACACTTCATTTCACATTGCTTTAGTGCTGTGTGGGAGCCAAAGAATAAACCCAGCGTTTCCCCTGCATGTTGTAAAGGGCAACCAAATAAAACAGTCACCAGCAATGACTACCCAAAGCTGTGTGGGAACATGTCCTCAAATGACATTAGGGGTGGTGAGACTAAGTCAGGTGAAACAGAAGTTTGGACTGTCTCCTCACTTTTGAAGTGGGTGGGTGCAAGATTGGCCTTAAGCCAATTGGACTGGTTGCTCTCAATCAGGCCTCGCACTCAAGAGAGCCCCAAACACAAGGTGCCCACATCCTGTACTGCAACATTTCCTGAAAGTGATCTCTCTGAAGTTTAAAAAAAAAAAAAAAAACCTATATAAAAATGTTCTTTAAAAAAACAAACATGCTTTCTACACTTTAGTGACACAAGATGCCAAAAGATAAGCCCATTCATCCAAAATCGCTTGGGTCAGCCTTGTTTGTATGTTTTAGTGTAAGGGTCAAGTGTATGTGAATGTTTGGGAGTGTTTATGGGAAGGTTTGGGTAAAATATTTGTGTGAGAGTTTGTATGTTTAAGTGTATAGTGAATTGTATGTATATATGTGTGTATATGTTTGTGTGTGTGAGTTATTTTTAAGTATGCTTTATTTATGTTTAATTTTGGGGAAACTTTTTTATTTCAATAAAGTGTGTCAATGTCCACCTGATTTCTGCTCACCCTTGTTACCTTCTAATCATTATGCATCCTAAATACGCTCATGCATGCACATTGCACTTTAATAACCTACAAAATAATATTCATTGCACAAATTAATTTTTATTGACCAAAATAGACCACTATTTCTCAGAATTATACTTTAATTCAACTGTCTACGGAGGACTCTTGGAAGCCCAAAATAGGGTCGTTGGTAATAGGTGAACGTCGAAAACTTCTCACACTCCAAATGACTCAAAGTGGAAAATCAGTGATAAAAAAAACCTCTGCATTTGAATTTTTCAACAGAAAAAACTTTTATGCACAGTATGTAAAGATGGCTGAGATGTAAAGATGGCTGAGATGATTGTGCATCAGTATTTATTCAGGATGTGTAGAAGGTTCATTGTTCGAAGGCGTATTTGATCTTCACTATACGCACGGAATTCAGTCATTGTGTAAGATGGCTGTCAAGCTTGAATAGTTATAACGACAGTGTGTTCGAGGTCGTCAGTTTTTGTGGTGGCTTGGTCAGGGTCACCGGTTTTTGTTCGAAGATCTAGGGTCTCCCTTGGTTTTACTAAAGAGTGCTATAAGTACAAGCACAAATCACATACACATTTCCATCTCTACACATATACACTCTCCCTGTTTATACAAGTCACTCACAAACTAAACAAACATTGATCACACAGTATTTAAATTACTTAAATTAAATTAATAATAATAATATTGATGTTAACAATGATGATGAAAATTATTCTCCGTTGCTGCCTGCCATCTTTTGCAAAAACTGCAATGACAGTTTCATTTTTCCTCTTCAATGCTTTAATGTCCTCACTTTTCTATTATCACACTTCTGCTTCACCATGGTGTGGCTGCACTTTGCATTGGCACGCTGTTAAAGAGGAGGAAAAACAAAGTAGAATCAATTAAAAAGTTTTGAGCCATGCAACGAGAAACCAGGAGACCAGCATCGTTAAACGATTCCATCACACCGTACCAGCCTTCGTCCTCTTGCTCCCACCTCCTCCACCACATTCTAGGGAGGCTAACTCGTATCCCCCTATTTCTCCCCAACCCCTTCCACCATCAGATTTGGCCGGTATTAGTCCTGCTCATCCTTTTATTAACCCCACAACTCCCATAAATAACCAGCCTACCGCCAATGCCTCCTCCACCCCCAGCTGAACCCTACCACCAATATTAACGCTCTTTATCCACCTCCCCTCTCTACCTCCATTGTTAACCTCCTTCCACCTCCCTTTATTTACCTCACCACTCCCGTTACACACACACAGGGCTATAGTAAGAGACACTTGGTGTCACACAATGGTGCTAAATCCAAAACCATATAGCTAAGAAACAGGCTTCTTGTTACACAGACAGGATTGTATTTTCTGCAACAGAGGTTATAGAAAAAAACAAAAGGTAAGTATATAACCAGCTTCCGAAAAATTCTAATTACTAATTTGCATTTTATGTATATCTCTTTTAGCGTACCATCATGCAAAAGATAGAAATTTCTTTGGGATTTTGTTAAATTTCTTTCCAATTTTTCCCAGAATATTTTTAAAAAGCGTAGTTAAGATGTGGTAAATTTATAATTTGTTAAACTCGATTTCGGGAACTTGGGAAATAATGTTTTATCTTAGTTTTTTTTTTCTTGTGCTATCAACTAATCTCATCTCCTAATATGCTGCAGATGATTTTTTATTCCACAAAAATCGGAGTGGGTGGGGTAGAGTGGACCCTCAGACATTCTTCCCTTACCTCACCCAATTGGGACCCACATCTCCTAAGGATGGCCCTGGGTGGGTGGGTAGAATAGAGATGCCTGAGATAAATGATCTGAGTAGAATATAGGAGAGGCTCAGGGCAGGGGTTGCAGTATGTATGTGGATGGGTCTTCTTGAGTACAGCAAGATGCCAGATATCTCAGTTCTTAATCATCTCCTTCATAAAGATCAGTGTCCTGAGATCAGCTTTCAGTGCGTCATTCCACGTCTTCCTGGGTCTCCCTCTTCCACAGCATCCATCCCTTTAAGTGATTGGCACTTCTTTTTGCAACTTGGCACATTCATATGCATCTCACAACCAAACCAACACAGTCTTCTCTCTTGCACTCTGCATCTAATTCCTCTTAATGCTCAACTTCTCTCTCAATACATTCTGTCACACATGTACACTGACATTGCACATCCAGTACAGCATACTAGCTTCATGCATCCTCTGCATTCAGGGCCCATGTCTCACTACCATTTAGCATTGCTGTTTCTACACATGCATCATACAGTCTTCCTTTACCTCTAAAGAGCCTCCAGAGCATTTGACAAAATCAGTTCAAGGTTCCTGTGCATCTTCTACCTACACATACTACTTTCTGATAACATTCCCATTATTCCACTGCACCTCTTGTATGTCTATGGCTTACATTGGGTACACCATATGGAAATTCCTGCCTACACATTTCACACATAATGAGCAGGGATACCTGATGGGAGTACAATTCTGTCTGTTTTCTTGCTTACTAGGACCTTATTATTTGCTGAGTTAATCTTAAGGCCCTTCAAAATATAGGTCCTGTGGTCGATTTGTTTGACTAAAACTCATGAAGGTGGTGCTCCAGCATGGCCACAGTCAAATGACTGAAACAAATAAAAGAATATGTAATTGCAGATATCAGAATCATTGGGATTTTTTTTTAATGAAGCTGGTGGGATCTGAGGGGGAAATTGAAACGATTGGATAAACAAATTACATTTTATCAACAAGACAAAGAGAGACATGCAAAGTGACATATCACATCCTGGTTGCCCGCAAGAACCAGTTTTAGTGTGCTGCTCATTTAGTCTTTGCTTAAATACGCTCCTCAATACCTACAATTTTAAGAATCTGTTTACCCAAACAGCAGTTTAAGTAAACTTCATTGACTACTACTACTACTACTACTACTACTACTACTACTACTACTACTACTACTACTACTACTACAACCAATAATACTAATATTCATTGGTTCGGCAGATGTTGGGACAATGTAAATCTGTGGTGAAGTGACTTCAACATATTCTTCCCAGCTTTTTTTTTTCTGTTTTTTTAATTTTTTATTCAAGGTGGTAGTATATATTAGAAGGTGCATGGCTCAGAGAATAGAGAGCCGGGTTCATAATCATGAGGTAGTGAGTTCAATTCCCAGGCTAACCTGTCTGTTGTGTTCTTCAGCAAGACACTTTATTTCACATTGCTCCAGTTCCCTCAGCTGTAGAAATGAGTTGTGACATCACTGGTGCCAAGCTGTATCGGCCCATGCCTTTCCCCTTGGATAACATGGGTAGCATGGAGAGAAGGGAGGCTGGTATGCAAGGGGCAACTGCTGGTCTTCCATAAACAACCTTGTCCAGACTTGTGCCTCAGAGGGTAACTTCTAGGTGCAATCCCATAGTCATTCATGACTGGAGGGGGTCTTTACCCTTTATTAGTAGACAATTTATGGAAGATTTGGCTGTTATTTCTTGCAGAACAAGCACCATGTAGAGCAGTGTTCTCAACTAGGGTCCATATAAGATTTTTGGGGAGTCCACACAACAAAATATATATTCATGAATATTCTAGCAATGAAAATAAGAAGGAAATGATACAATCAGAAAATGTGAATCAATGGGATTTTGTATAAATGAAGCTGGGGGTGGATTGGAGGAGGAAATTGAAATGATTGGATAGAAGGTTAAAATTTATTTTTAAGAGAAAGATTCATAAAGTGACTTGGCAAATGAGGAGAAACAAATTGTAGTTCACATCCTGTTTACCTACAGGATGAGTGTGTGTGTGTGTGGAATATATATGTCATCATCATCATCATCATGTATATTGTATATTTCTAAACTTCTTTATATATTTATATTTTCATTTTTATTTTCTAATAGGGGTATCTTATTTCCCTGATAAGGGGATTGTCGCACACTTTTAGGCTTGGTCCCCACTTGACTGCTAGCTTTCACCTACAGCTCCTCGTAACTGTTTGCATGCAACAGCAACCACACCCTGGGCCGGCTAAACTAGGTGAGGTTAGCTGACAGGTCTAAAACCTTCAGTGAGTAAATCAGGGTTTGCCTAACCTTAGCATGTGAAGACTGGTTCCAGTCGACTGGGCAGACAAGGCCAAAAGTGGTCCAATGGCTAAGAAGGCGATTCCAGCAGGCATTGTGGAGCACTTAAAGCAGAGCAAGATGTTCTGGTCATCCACTGCAGCAGGGAGGTCTCCAGACTTAACAGTTCTCCATGCCACTGGATCTGAGTCTCTTCTGCTGAGGGGCTGGGTTTGTCCACATGTAATGACTCTTCCTCTTGCACAGGTGTCTGTGTATCCCAGCCCTAACTTCCCACTGAAGTCCTGTGGGGACGGGGGTATGGTGAAAGTGGCAGGGGTAGCCACTGGAAGTCATAGTTGCAAACCTGCTTGGAGTGGCCTGGGATTTTGGTCATTGTTCATCGAGGTCAGGGAAGCAGAACACTTTGTCAGCATCTCAGGCAACTGAGCAGCCTTTTTAGGAATGTACTGCTCACCCAAGTAAGGGAGGGGCCTAGAGAAAGTGGACTAAATAAAGCTTGACATAAACCACCTGACCAGTTCACTGCAGCCGGCAGACTTACCCACTTGCAGTTGATTCCAACTGAAAAAGAAGACACTTATCATCAGGACATGGAATGAGGCTTACCCTTCTAGACTGTGACAATGTCTCAAGACCTCAGAGAAGGACAGCCCTTGCAGCCAACGAATTGCTGAGGTACAACACTGACATCACTGCTTTGAGTAAAACCAGACTGGCCAAAGCGGAATCAGTGACCAAATCTGATGGGTACATCTTTTTCAGAAAGGAAGGGCCCAGAACGAAAACTGCATCCACAGGATTGGACTTGTCATCAAGATCAAACTCCTCAAGCAGATTCCCAGTCTCCTGACTGATGTCAATGAAAGGTTGATGACGATCTGCCTCCCCATCAGCAACAGGTGGTTTATCACTGTCATCAGCACCCATGCCCCCACTATGACATCCATGGAGGAAGTCAAGGTGCAGTTCTACACCAACCTAGACACTCTACTACAAACCACGTCTGCCACTGACAAGCTTACCCTGCTGGGGGCACCAGAGGTCGGCAGTGATAGCAGCGAGTGGAAGGGAGGGATCAGGGAACACGGTGCAGGCAAGATGAACAGCAATGCACTTCTCCTACTGAGCGAGTATGCAGAACATGAACTGCTTATCACAAATACAGTCTTCAGACAAGAACACATGGATGTACCTCCAATTCAAACAGTGGCATCTCATAGACTACATCAATACCCATCAGTGAGACAGCAGTGATGTCCTCACCACCAGGTCAATGCACAGTGCAGATGCTGGACAGAGCACTACCTTGTTTGAGCCAAACTCAACATTCACATAGTCCCTCACCACCCTAAGCTCATCAAGCAGGCCTTCAACACAGAAAGGCCCCCAGCCTACCAAATACCATCAGGACTTCCAGAACAGACTTGATGAAAGATTCAAGGCAACAGGGCCATGCTTGCACCAACAGATACACTCATTAAGACAACCAGCTAACAACATAACCAGATTCAAGGCAACAGGGCCATGCACCAACAGATACACTCATTAAGACAACCAGCTAACAACATAACCAGATTCAAGGCAACAGGGCCATGCACCAACAGATACACTCATTAAGACAACCAGCTAACAACATAACCAGATTCAAGGCAACAGGGCCATGCACCAACAGATACACTCATTAAGACAACCAGCTAACAACATAACCAGATTCAAGGCAACAGGGCCATGCACCAACAGATACACTCATTAAGACAACCAGCTAACAACATAACCAGATTCAAGGCAACAGGGCCATGCACCAACAGATACACTCATTAAGACAACCAGCTAACAACATAACCAGATTCAAGGCAACAGGGCCATGCACCAACAGATACACTCATTAAGACAACCAGCTAACAACATAACCAGATTCAAGGCAACAGGGCCATGCACCAACAGATACACTCATTAAGACAACCAGCTAACAACATAACCAGATTCAAGGCAACAGGGCCATGCACCAACAGATACACTCATTAAGACAACCAGCTAACAACATAACCAGATTCAAGGCAACAGGGCCATGCACCAACAGATACACTCATTAAGACAACCAGCTAACAACATAACCAGATTCAAGGCAACAGGGCCATGCACCAACAGATACACTCATTAAGACAACCAGCTAACAACATAACCAGATTCAAGGCAACAGGGCCATGCACCAACAGATACACTCATTAAGACAACCAGCTAACAACATAACCAGATTCAAGGCAACAGGGCCATGCACCAACAGATACACTCATTAAGACAACCAGCTAACAACATAACCAGATTCAAGGCAACAGGGCCATGCACCAACAGATACACTCATTAAGACAACCAGCTAACAACATAACCAGATTCAAGGCAACAGGGCCATGCACCAACAGATACACTCATTAAGACAACCAGCTAACAACATAACCAGATTCAAGGCAACAGGGCCATGCACCAACAGATACACTCATTAAGACAACCAGCTAACAACATAACCAGATTCAAGGCAACAGGGCCATGCACCAACAGATACACTCATTAAGACAACCAGCTAACAACATAACCAGATTCAAGGCAACAGGGCCATGCACCAACAGATACACTCATTAAGACAACCAGCTAACAACATAACCAGATTCAAGGAAACAGGGCCATGCACCAACAGATACACTCATTAAGACAATCAGCTAACAACATAACCAGTGACTTTTCACTGGTTCTTCATCAAAACCAGTGAAGAACAGCATATTTGGACATACAAATGGTCATTTGTTGATTCCTGTTGCTGTTTATACTGAGGCTATCTTTGGTCCAGCAAACATAGGATTAAACCACTACAACTTTCTGTATGTCAAAGACTTCATTATGGTTGGGTCCTGCATGAATTTTAAGACTGCAGATTGTGATTTAAGAAAGATTTATCTGTTACCAGACCACCCGTGACCTGTTGGGTCACCTGGAAAGTCTGAGTTTCCCCGCAATGGAATTTTGTTTCATGGATTTATTTTTTCTTTTCCAAGTTATTTCGCATACTTTCAATGTATGTGACATTGAAATCACACACATAAACGGGTCCTTTCCCCAAAAGAGTAAAGATTTAGCTGCTATTTCTCACACACCCTGCCACCACATAACAGGTATTTCAGGTCCTTTATCATAAATAGCTGTTATGTGGTAGCAGGGCGTGCTAGAAATAGCATCCAAATCTTTGGAGCTGAGATACGTTGACTGCACTTGAAAACATTTTTGTAATGGTATTCCCTTGGGACAATCTTTCACTTTGACTCACAGAACTGTCATCAGATCAGCTGGTTCTGTTCATTAATTTCTGTAAAAATTTGTTATTTATTTACTTTTGTTTTAAAGTGAAAGATGTATGAACATGTATACAAAATAGACATGTGTGTGTGAGAGAGAGAGTGCCACTTACACATACATGAGAACACACACGTTCACTCACTCACTCTCTCTCTCTCACATACATACAAAAAAAGATGTATGTACGTATACAACAACACACCCCTTCACTCACTCTCTCTCTTTCACACACACACACATCCATTTCATATACATGTACATACATCTTTCACTTTCTCCTCTCTTTCACTTTAAAACAAAAGTAATTTTATGGAAATTAATGACTTGAAAATAATTAAAAAAATATTAAAATATTGTCTGTTTAAAGAAAGCTAAAATATAAATACCTACAATACAAAACGACTTACATTTTCGAAATCACATTCACTGAAAAATATTTCTAAATAATTAAAATACTGTGTGTGTCAAAAAGTCAACGTTTTCCTTTCCTTAGAGAAGCAAGGACTATGTGTGTGTATGTGTCACAGATAGTGGATGTATGCTTGTGTTGATTGACATGCCATGACATTCATTATATGTGTGCATATTCTGTATGTGTGTATGTGTGTTGATGTCACAAGTAAACACAAAAATTGTGTTTACTTGTTTTCGTTAATAAATAGAGGTCCAAATGTCACAAAAATTTGTACTGCAATGTTGAAGGTAAGTATGAAAATAAATATGCAAAAAACATTAAGATAAAATATACTGTTTCTGAGATATTTCAGGTACACACAAACATCCCTAGAGTTTTAGTATTATTAAGATGAACTGAAATAAAGATTGGAGTGTATGAGGTGATAAATAGAGGACTTCAAGCATAGCACATCAGCATGGACAAAGTCCAATGACTGAAAAAAATTCAGAAAATAATGAAAAGATAATTTATTTGTCTTTTTAGGAATATAATTTCAAAATTTAGAAATAAAAAAAAACTGAAACAAGGAAACTCTTTAGGGGTTCTCAGCCATTTTAAAAAAATATCTATGGACCCCTTTGATTACTATTTTATTCTGGTGCCTCCTTCCACCCCAACTAGCCATTTGATGTTTAAAACTAGTTTTATGGACATTTCTGTTTTGTTTTTTCACATATTAACTTGTGTGGGTTGAATTACATAAAACATCAGAGAAAGAAATTTAGCTGTTTCTGGCCAAAAATCACCCAACAGTAAATCAAAACCATTTAATTCCGAGATTTATTTATGTTTAACAACTGAATGAATTTAATAAAAGCATCTCAATATGAAACATCTTGAAAATCGTCCAAACTGAATTCCTCCTTGAGCGACATGTTCTTCCATTCAAGTCAACACAGAATTACAGATAGTATCTATGGGATTTTTATTTACTATCGGATGACTTTTGGCCAACCCTGTATGCCAATACATACATCTGAAGCAAAATTTTTTCAGGGGCCCTTAAAATACTATTGAGAATGCCCAACTTACGATTTTGTTGTGTGGACCCCAAAAATTTTATATGGATCTTCAGGGGCTATATGAGAACCAATAGTAAGAAATAACAGCCAAATCTTCCATAAATTATACACTAATAAAGGGTAAAAACCCCCTTCGGTCATGGATGACCATGAGATTGCACCTAGAAATTTACCCTCCAAAGCACAAGGTTGTTTATGGAAGTCCAGCAGTTGCCCATACATATCAGCCTCCCCTCTCCATGCCATTATATGTACATAGGGTAAAGGATAAAGGACCCTTCAGTCATGAATGACCATGGGATTGCACCTTGAAAGTTACCCTGCAAAGCACAAGTTGTTCATGGAAGACCAGCAGTCAACCCTGCATACTTACTCCATGCCATTGATGTTATCCAAGGGAAAGGCAAAGGGGCCGATACAGCCTGGCACCAGTGACGTTGCAACTCATTTCTACTGCTGAGTGAACTGGAGCAATGTGAAATAAAGTGCCATATATATAACACACAGCTCGGCCTGGGAATTGAACTTATTACCTCATGATTGTGGGCCTGACTCTCTAATAACTGGGCCATGCACCTTCTAATATACACTACCACCCTGAATAAAAAAATTTTTTTTTTAAAAACAGAAAAAAGCTGGGAAGAATATGTTGAATAATAATTGTATTAGATGGTGTTTAGAAGGGCATCAAACTTTAGAAACCATGCCAAAGTGGACACTGAGGCATGATGCAGGCCTGTCAAACCGTTTAAACTATGCCAACATGGAAGACAGATGAGGATGATACATACATACA
This sequence comes from Octopus bimaculoides, assembly GCF_046866305.1. Classification (NCBI taxonomy): domain Eukaryota; kingdom Metazoa; phylum Mollusca; class Cephalopoda; order Octopoda; family Octopodidae; genus Octopus; species Octopus bimaculoides. The sequence continues at coordinate 9,938,814 of NC_142956.1, forward strand.
TTTACATACATCATCCTCTGCCTCATCATTATTTAATGCCTGGTCTTCTTGCTGGCATGGATGGATTGAGAGAATCTGATGAGTCAGAGGACTGCACTGGGTTCCAATTGTCTGCTTTGGCATGGCTTCTACAGTTGGATGCCCTTCCTTATGCCAACCACTTTACTGTGTATTGGATGCTTTTCTTGTTTATACAAGCACTTGTGAACATCATCTTCTAACTTGCAAACTCAAGGGCCTACCATGGCCCTTGTAACTGAAGGAGAATAGAAGAGAATGGGTGATGATTGTAGGAAGAGGTATGAGGAACAATAACTTTTGTTGCAACAGTTTGGGTATCATAGTAACAACGAAATCCTGCTTGTTACCCGAGTGAGGGCATATGGAAGGTGTAGTAAAGATCAGAGCAGTCGCAATTCTCCAAGGCCTGTGCCTGGAATGTCCCTAGGCTCACGAGTGTCCCTAGGCTCACGAGTATCCCAGGCAAACTGACTTTCTACATCCTCATAAGTATATATTCTTTTATTCTTTTACTTGTTTCAGTCATTTGACTGTGTCCATGCTGGAGCACCACCTTTTAGTTAAACAAATCGACACCAGGACTTATTTGTTAAAGCATGTACTTAATCTATCAGTCTCTTTGGTGAACCGCTAAGTTATGGGTACATAAACACACCAATACCAGTTGTCAAGTGGTGATGGGGGGGAACAAACACAGACACAAAGATACACACACATACGATGGGCTTCTTTCAGTTTCCGTCTGCCAAATCCACTCACAAGGCTTTGGTCGGCTTGAGGCTATAGTAGAAGACACTTGCCATAGGTGCCATGCAAGGGGACTGATCCTGGAACCATGTGGTTGGGAAGCAAGCTTCTTACCACACAGCCATGCCTGCACCTATTTATTTTATAAAATTTTGACAAAAAATGTAAAACCTGTAAATAAAGAACACAATTTATAAATACGAGAATAAATCATTTATTTATTATTTTGAATATCTCAAGCACACAATTGACGGGATGCCAGTAGCATCAATCAGTAATGACCTCACAGCTGTGACTAATGCTCCCTTTAAGAAACGCTGCCTATGTCTGTGACGTAGAGTCAAACCATCTCCAAAAATGAAGGATGATGATGATGATGAAGAAGGAGAAGTTGCTACTGCTGCTACTACCACCATACTTATTTTATTGACTCCCAAAGCATGAAAGGTAAAGTCGACCTTGGCAGAATTTGAACTCAGAACATAAAGACGGATGAAATGCATTTTGACTGGCATGCTAACCATTCTGCTAGCTCACTGCCTTCACCCACCACCATAATTATTGGTATCTCTCAGTGTCAATAATTCGATTCCACTGAATGCATTGTTGTAACAGACAGGACACCTAAAAATTCAGCCAAGGTATAAGAAGTATTTAAGAGGGACAAGAAGAAATTCTACCACTTGGAAAGAGGAATGCTATCCTGGCATTCTGCTTTCAAGCTTATTTCCATCTTCCAGACTTCATTCACAAGGTTTAAGTTACCCTAAGGTTTACAGTAAAAGATGACACTTTCTCAACTTGATGCTCAATGGGGTTCAACACCTGAAGTCATGTACTTGTGAAGTGAACTTAGTCCAATAACAACCGCATCCACAAAGTTGATCTCAGAATGTGAGGATCAAAATTAGGAACTCAGTCTAGTGCTGTACCCTCTGCTCTACTTCTCTTCATCCTATTACAGTACGTTTCTTTGTAAATATTCCCCCTGCTTAATTTACATTCATTCAGCAGTGCTCAGAGTTCAAATCTCATTGATGTTGACTTTGGCTTTCATCTTTTCAGACCACTAAATAAAGTAGCAATCTAGAACTGTAAACTGAACAAATTGGTAGAGCATCAGACAACATGCTTTTTGTGGTGTATGTTCCAGCTCTTTGTGCTCTGAGGTTGACTCTGTCTTTCATCCCTTTATAGTCAATAAATAAAATATCAGTGAAGTACTGGGGCTGTTTCTTCTTCTTCTTCTCTAAGTCACATTGAAGAGTGTGAGGGAGGAGCATTCACATCACAGCCCCATCAGTTCTAAGAAAGAAGGATCAGAAGTCTGATGAGAAGTGAGAAATTCCCTTCTTTTCTTAAGCACCTACCAATTCATCTATCAGCTCCCTATATAAAGGACGATCTGGTGGGTGCATGTTAAGGGTGCAGGAGGTTGGTTGGGGAATCAAACTTTTTACTCATCCTTAAATCCTTTGTATATAGGATGGTGGTGGTGGTGGTGGTGGTGGTGGTGGTGGCAGTGAGGGTGGTGGTGGTGGTGGTGGCAGTGAGGGTGGTGGTGGTGGTGTTCAGTGCCATGTCAGTCCTGACCCAGCAGCTCAAACACATTCCAATCATGACATTTCCATTTGTTTTCTGGGACCACATCATCTGATGTGTTTGTTCCTAAAATGGTTGGGTCCTAATTGGATGATGAATTGAGAGTTTCTTCTGGCAACTGTATGGAAATTCTCAAGGATGTATAATTGAGGTGCAAGTGAGGAAGTCAGACCCTATTTTACTCCACCATTCCCCATACCTCCTTAATTCCCTTGTATCAAATTTGTGTAGGGAGGGTTTGAACAAGAAGGTACATTAGTGGTAAGCAGGGAATCAGTTTTCTCCCTGTCCCCTGACCCCTTAAATCCTTATGCTGAGTCTGGGGAGGCTTTTGAGGAAGGGAAAAAACTTTTTTATCTTCTGCATTATCCCCTCCCCCTCCTTGTCTGTCAGCTCTCCCTTTACAGGAAGGCCTTGGAGTGTACGGATTATTAAGTGGTGTGACTCACACCTTTTTCTGCCTCACAGTCCTTCCTGTGTAACTTTGTAGCATTTAAACTGGCCATGTCCAGCCCAAATATTCTATCTGTTTTATGTTCAAGCCGACTGGTTCTGACCTCTCACACCTACCCTACAATGTCATTCTAAAATTAAACAATCACATTGTGGAAATTTCAAAGCTATGAGATAATCCATATGGCATAGTGGTTAAGAGCACAGGCTACTAACCCCAAGATTCTGGGTTCGATTCCAGGCAGTGACCTGAATAATAATAATAGTAATAACAACAACAACAACAATAATAATAATAATAATAGCAACAACATTGAAAAATACCTTAGGAATGAGAACCCACATTCAAAATTTCCCCAAGACACCTGATGAAGGCTGGAGGGTATATCAGCTGAAACGTGTAAACAACAAACAATATCCATCAAATGTAAATAATGCCATTGGGTTGGCAACTAAGTTCCCTCCGTGTTTTTAAATTTTGGAATTTATTTTTTACGAGAATTTTATTTTTGAATCATTTTGGAATTTTTTTTTTTTCTTGTTCAAGGGTGTATATTTGAGGTGCAAGTGAGGAAGTCACCCTATTTTCTCCACTGCCTGGAATTGAACTCGGAATCTTGGGGTTAGTAGGCCATGTTCTTAACCACTACGCCATATGGATTATCTTATAGCTTTGAAATTTTGATGATGTGATTGTTTAATTTTAGAGTTAAGAAAAATGAGCATTTTCGACACCTCCCTCTTTTTGTTTTTAATCTAGGTTCTAAGGCGGCAAAAGCTGCTCGCGACATTTGTGTATGGAGAGGGTTCCATAACTGAAAGAACCACTCATGTTTGGTATGCCAAGTTCAAAAACCGAAATTTTGACCTCAAAGAAACACCTCATTCTGGCCGTCCAGTTGAGTTTGATGAAGAGTGATTAAACCAACTTTTGCATGAAAATTATCGTCAAATGACAAGGGAATTGGCAGAGAAAATGGAATGCTCCCACACTGCTATAGAGAAGCATCTTCACTCGATGGGAAAGGTTCAGAAGTATGGAGCATGGGTTCTGCATGCTTTAAGTGACAACAACAAAAATCAACGAGTCACAATTTCTGCTGGTTTGCTTGCTCATCACTGCTCAACTCATGGATACAAGCAACAATTTTTTTACTGAATCATTACTGGCAATGAAAAATGGTGCCTGTACATCAATATGAAGCAGCATAAGGGATGGCTTAGCCCCGGTAAACAAGCGACACCGTGCGTAAAAGAAGATCTTCATCCATGTATGGTGGGACTGGGAAGGGGTTATCCATTATGAATTGCTTGAACAGAACCAAACGGTCAATGCAGAAGTCTATGTTCAACAGATGGAACGACTCAACATGGCTATTCAAGAGAAAAGACCTAATCATCAGCATGGGGTTCTTCTGCTTCACGACAATGCCCACTCTCATATCGCCAATATGACCAAGGAAGCCATTCAAATGCATGACTGGGAAGTGCTGCCACACTCACCATACTCTCCTGATTTGGCACCAACAGATTTCCACCTCTTTCGATTTCTTTCAAATGCTATCTGCAGCATTTCATTCAATACTGATGCAGAATTGAGAGCTTGGTTGGATCAATTTTTCAAGTCAAAATCAGGTGATTTCTACCAATGAGGTATTCAAAATCTTGTTGAACGTTTGGAAGAAGTTGTAAACAACAAGAGTGAATACATTATTGATTAATTAGTTGTTATTTTTTATTAAACCTTTAAAAAACTTTTAATTTTAAAAAATGGCGGGAACTTAGTTGCCAACCTAATAAATAATGTACATAATTCCTCATCTCTTAAATATAGAACTGAAGCCATGATTAATTCAAAATAATGTGAATAAATAAGTATTACATTTGACAGAGCAATCTGAATATTGAAGGGTTTAAACTGGCCAGATCTGAACCAAATATTCTACCTGTTTTATGTTCAAACTCTCCAGGTCTCATCTCTTATACCTCCTTTACGATGTCATTCTAAAACTAAACAATCATATCATTGAAATCTCAAAGCTATGAGATAATGCATGAACAATTCAAAACAATGTGAATGAACATGCATTACATTTCATCGAGTAATCTGAATGTTAAAGGGTTAGTCTTTGTTTCAGACTAGTGTAGGTGGTAGGGGACTCTCTCTTTATAGTTTTAAGTGTCATTACTTAGCTCTGGAGCTGTTCAATGTATCCTTCCTGTGTGTTAAGAACAGACATCTCTTAATGTTTCACTTGGGGATTTAAAAAAAATTCTTTTTTTTTTTCTTTTTTGGCCGGGTTCCAACCCAGGCTGCAGCAACACTGTCCACCCACCACACTTCTTGGTCCAACACAACTGCTTTGAGGTCTTGGATACATTCCAGGCCAGTGTCTGCAATCATGTTGTCAAAGTAAGTGTGACAATATTTTCCTCTTCATATATCACCATGAAGTGGGTTCCACAAGACTAACTTGGATGCTTCCAGTTCGTAGTGCCACAAACAGTGACCAGAAAGTGTTTGCGGCTGTCTTTTCCTGATCTTCTTTTCCAGGCAAAGGTCAGGCAAAAAATATTGTTCACTATTAAAATAAGTTATTAAAATGTCCACTGCTAAAGTGTTACCATTAGATTTTAAAAATAAATAAATGTTTCCTTCTGGAGTCATGCCAGGCACATGAGGGCTAGTTTCCCAGTTTCAATAGCGTATATATTTCTCATCTGGATGGGACGCTGGACATCACAAGAGTACTGAGTGGACTGGAGCAACATGAAATGAAGTGTTTTGCTCAAGAACACAACGCGTCACCTGGTCCAGGAATCGAAATCACAATCTTATGATTATGAGTCTAACACCCTAACCACTAAGCCACTTGCCTTCACTACCATTAGATTATGCCCTGTTAAATTGCTCCTATTAAAATTGTAGTCAACAAGTAAATAATAAAAAATTGTTGGCAACAAAAATGATTGACATTAAAAATATTTCCTGTTAAATGTCAGTAACCATTAACAATATTATTCAATAATTTAAAAAATCATTAATTTTTATCTGCATGTAACTTGGGTTCAGTCCCACTCTATGGCACCTTCAGCAAGTATCATCTACATAGCCCTGGACTGACCAAAGCCTTGCAAGTGGATTTGGTAGATGGAAACTGAAAAGAAGCCTGTCATATATATATATATATGAGTGTATAAAGGGTCTTCTTTGTCTTATGACTATTATTAAGCATGTGAACCACTGGTAATAAATTATTTTAATTTTTTTACCCTTATACCTATGCAGCATATATATATATATATATATATATATATATATATATATATATATATATATATACATATATATATATATATATACATACATACACACGTATGTATGCATACACATATACATAGATACATATGTATGTATGTATGTAATGTTGCCATTAGGAACATTCTGCATTAGAATATTAACATTCTTCCTGACAAAAGACAAAATGTCCTTTAAAATTCCTCGTATCAGGTTGTTTACAATAAATATTTTGCCTTTAAATCTTCACAATTAAAAATATCCATTAAACTGGTAAATTTTTTGCTAGTAAAAAATTTCTTTTTTGCATTATTTTTGCATTAAGTCTTTATACCACTACAAGTTTTACCTTCAGAATTTTCATGCTAAAATATTCCATATTAAGATGGTATATATTAAATTTTTAGCCATCAAAATGTTCCGTATCTGAGAAAATGTTTGCAGGTAATTTTTTTTGTTTGTATTCACATTTGGTGTGGAGGTCTTTTGCCACTAGTTTTCATTATCAACATATTATGGTTTTAAAGTTTTACAGGTCAGAAAAACATTAGACTTTATCACAGTCATAATGTCATGTGTTAAATTGTTACCATTAAAATGTTACACATTGAAAATTTCACCATCAAAAATGGCACAGAAATGGTTAAATCCTTATGATTCTTTTGTTATGTTTAAATGACACTCAAGGACCCCTCATGGTATTTAAAAGACGTGCCCAAAACAACTTTTGACCATTTTTGTCATCTGTCCATTCTAGGTAGGTCTTTTCCTTCAAGAGAATGGTTAGCCGGGATGTTTGATTTTTAATTTTGATTGGTTCAAGAAGAATTGGGATCAAAGTGTTCTTTTTCTCATTGAAGAGTCGCTGCTGAGCCATTGTCGATTCAAACTGGCACCACTCACTGAGGGCAAAGTTGTTTGAGAGAAGCAGCACAATCTTGTGGCTCTTCTCAATACTTTCAACAATATTATCAACAATGTCCCATCCTGGAACAAAATCTCGATCATGGATGCACAACCGAAAGTTATTTTCCTCTTCTAGTTTTGGCTGCAGCTTTTCCAGCAGGTATTTACTATCACTGTTATGATAGCAGATGAATGCATCATACACATAACTTTTCTCATCTTGTTGGCTTCTTTCCTGCTTCTTGCGAGACTTGAGCAAGTAACAGATATAGCGCAAAGCCCATCTCTTGTAGTATGAGATGCTGGCAACCACTACAAACACAAACATCAGTGAGCCCAACACAATTCCAATAGTGATCCCAACTGATGGCATAACACTGACTCCACATATGTTGTTTCCAAGGTCGATATCTGACAGCTGTTTACCTCTCAAATCTGCTGGAGTGTCACATGTGAAGTCTTTAGGATAGTATAAGAATTTTTGGTGGTTCTTTTCTACCCAGCTCTTAAACCAGGCATTTTCACAGTTACACAAGAAAGGGTTAAGGGACAAATCCCATCTGAGTTTTTTGTTGTTTATAAGTAAGGGGGAAAAGGTTTTATCCCCTACAATACTTATTCTGTTCTCTGAGAAAGAGAGAAAGTGTAGTTTCTTCATGACAAAGCAATTGGTATCATTCCACCACACAATTGCGTTGCCTTTCAAGTTTAAAGAAGTTAAGTTAACCATGTTGCATATAACTTTTGGAATGGTTTTCAGATTGGAGAAACTCATTTGTAAAGTAACTAAATTTGGAAGAAATGCCAGTGATTGGTTGATTGATTTAGAGTCACTTAACAAAGTAGTTACGATTAACTGAAGGCTGATGAGGCTTGGAAAATAGCGAAACAAATCTATCTGGGTATCTGCAAAAACACGCACATTTTCCAGTGTCAGATTTTGAAGGGTTTTGCTTCGAAAATTTGAACTTGTAATCCTAAGTTTTGGCTGATGGCTAAATAAAGAAGCACAAAGATGAAATGTTTGAAGGTTTTGCATGGGCTTGAACAAGGAATTGATTTTTTCTAATTGATCGCACCATATATACAAATGTTGTAGATGTTGCAGTCCCTTGCATGTTGTCTCATTCAAATGAGGAATTCTTTCGACACCAATTTCCAAACGTGTTAAATTTGGGTAGTAAGACTCACCTCTGGAACTAACAAAAGCAGGCAAATGCTGAAGACTGCTATGGGGAATTTTCAAGACGTTCAATGACGGATTAATGCCCCAAATGGTAGTCTTGATAAAATTCTCAGAAAAGTCTAAATCCCGCAAGTATTTCAGAGTTGAAAACTGTGTGCCATTGAAAGTGTCAAACCCACAGCGTATCAAAGACAAGTGAGTCAACTGGGTCCAACGCAAATTCTCAAAGAAATACTCAGACAGCTCCTTAATTTTTGTTGAAGTGATGTATAACTTGGTTAGCTGTTTAGCATTGGCAAAGGCTGTGTACAATATTCTGGGCTGAAAATAGCACCCAAAGAATTCAAGAATGCTTAGTGTTCTAAAATTTTCAAAAGCCGAACTATTAGATGAGTAAATAGCTGTATTTTCAAACTTCAGCGATACAAGAGACAAGCTTGAGATATTCACCATGAATTCCTTGGTCAGTCTAAACTTAGAGTTCTTAAAAATGATATTCGTGATGTTCTGTGGTAATTGAGGAACATAAGTATTGGTTGTACAGTTGCAGGAAGTGTGGACACATGTACAATTGGGCAGAGATGCTGACAATGATAAAGGCAGCAACAACAATGACAACAGCAGTAACAACAGTGGAAATTCAATGAGATTGGTAGAATGGTCGAACAATTGGGTATATTTTCTCAATTTCTGATTAAACATTACACTCTGTAGTCAGGTTTTTTAAACATAAGTTGAGTTAATGTAGAGGTGACACAGATGATAACAACGACAACAACAGCAGCCAAAGGAGCCTCCATGCAGTCACTCAACCCACAAGAAATAGCAGTTAAATTACTTTCAATACTATTATCTTAAACAAATGCTACTATCTTAAATAAAGATACATTAATGATTCTTTGGTTGGCAACTTTCTGTCCAAGTGACAATTTTTTACTCTCAGTCTTCTACACTTTATGATGAATTAAAATGGTTCTGAATCATTCAATTAGTCACTCCTGATGGTGTTAATTAAAATTTAAAAAACTCTTCCACAAGCCTTCCTATGAATTAATTCTTGTTTCACTATGGACTGTAACCAGTTTCCTTGGAATCTGAAATTTCCCCATAAGACTTCATACCTGCCCTACACAGGTGAGATGGAGGTCAAAGCTGAAATGCCTTCTGTCTACTGCAACTGGACGGACCTGGAGCTATATATAGGGACAGCAACAGGGAATCTGGAAAAAGAAAGAAAGGGTACAATGAGGTTTATGTATGTATTTGTGTGTGTGTATGTTTGTAAGTATATTTCAAAGTGTATGTGTGTGTGTGTGTGTTGAAAGCATGTGTACACGTATTTGTATGTGTGCATTTATGTACATTCATAAATGTGCATGAATACTTGTTCCAACAGTAGGGTTCCAACATCCCCGATCATTTCTGAGAAGGTCCTGTCCAAAGTCATACTCAAAAGACTGGTCTAGTCATTACCAGAAAACATCATACCTGAGTTACTGGACAGATTTGGCAGTGATCAAAGCAGAAATGACATGATTTTACTACAAGGCAGCTTCAGGTAGCAACATAAAAGCTTATTCATTGTATTTTTGAATGTGCCAAAGGACTTTGACACTCTAATCAAGGAACATCTGTGGGGGTGTTCTCAGGAAGTTTGGTCACTCACCCAAATTTGTGAATCCCCTCTGCCACTTTCACACAGATACAGTGACCCAAGTTGTGGTTGGTAGGTATAAATCTGAGCCCATCGGTGTTTAAACAGAAGTTGTAGAAGGCTGCAGGTGGGCTTCTGTATCTATATATATATAAAAATGAGAATGTGTGTGTGTGTGTGTGTCTGTCTGTCTGTCTGTCTGTCTGTCTGTCTGTCTGTCTGTGTGAATCCCTAAAACTCAAGAACTACGCAACCAATTTCATTCAAATTTTACACATGCCTTACTTAGGGTTCCAGTTGTGTTTTAGTCAAAAAAAATTATTAACTTCTTGCAGAGTTCGAGCACACGGCAACATAATATCTCCTCCACTATTTAAGTATTAAGTGTCAAAAGTGAAACAAAAACACTCATGTCAAATACTTTCACTTTAAAAATGTAACTATTCCACTAACTGAAACAATCACATTTCGATACTGTAGTGACAGATACTTTCACAGAGAGAGAAAGAGAGAGACAGAAAGAGAGAGAGAGAGAGATGCATATGTATACATATACATGTATATGTACACCATTTCGATACTGTAATGACAGATACTTTCAGAGAGAGAGAGAGAGAAAGAGAGAAAGAGAGAGAGAGAAAGAGAGAGAGATGTATATGTATACATATAGATGTACACGTATATGTATATATATATAGATCAGTACATACATGTATATGTATACATATGTGTAGATGTATATATATATATATAGATGTACATGTAATATGTACACATATATACATATATACATGCATACAGATATCTATACATATATACACCCATCACACACACATACACATGCACACAAACACACACATTAGTCATTTGTTTTCTTATCCAAAACTACGTCAAAAGTACTGAATGGATCTTTATGAAATTTGGAAATTATATTCTTTGCATAACGGCCATAACTCCCATGAAAATTCATATATTTTTGACGTTGATGAAATTTTAACCCGAACATAACAGATGAGCATTATTTAGAAAATGATGTCACACATTATCGAGGCTACCATTCTTTCTGGATGTGCAAAAGGGGATGACGTCTTTATTCCAAGAATTCCTCTTACTCCATCAGGAGCAGACATTCCTTTTACATTCAGAAGACTACAATTCCCCCTTCGTGTGACTTTTGCCATGTCCATAAACAAATATCAGGGTCAAACACTGTCTGTAGCTGGTCTTCTCTTGGAAGAGCCCTGCTTCTCACATGGACAACTGTATGTTGACTGCTCAAGAGTGGGCAGCAACAAAAAACCTATTTGTATATGCTCCACAAGGGAAAACAAGGAACATAGTTTACAATGAGGTGTTATAATCACAACAGCAAGAAAGTATGTACATGATCACCTTCTTTTACGAAACTTCATTGACTTTCATATATTTATATTGATATACATATATATACGTGTGTTTGGGTGCGTGTGTGTATATACATCTCTATATATAAAGATGATGCGTAGTCTAGACGGCGTTTTTAGATTTCATTATTCTCTTTAACCCGGGCAACGCCGGGTATTTCTGCTAGTTGTTTAATAATTTCTTTGTCAGTGTGATCCCATCACTGTGCAGGAAAGGCAGCAGCCACCCAGCTTCAAACTCAACAACTTTTCCAACAACAGAAGGCTACATGCCTTCCACTAAGTCCCATCTGAACAAATCATTGCACTACAATAAGCTGATCACTACATTCTGGTAGCTCACACTCTGGATGCCCTAAAAACCAAGCTCACAGCAGCTATACCAGGTGACAGAAAAATGGGCAGGCCAGCCATCAACAGCATAAACATCTGTGACCTCATAGGCCTTAATATACTAGACCTCTGAAGTAAGAAATTCTTGTCAACTAATTTTACTTTATATAAAGATGATCCCTAAGCCATTTCTGGGGGCCAGAATTGACATAGACTGGACAGTCTCGTGCAGAGGCAACACCTCATGTCCCCTTAATGGCTTACTGCAACACAGAGATTTTTGTATATCAAATAGAAGTGATATCAAAGGACCCCAGTGGGAAGTCAAAAGAGGACTCTATATATCTTATCTATAAAAGGCAAATTCTTTGTGTATGTGTGTATATATTTAAAATTCATACATTTACACAATTCCAAATTTCTTGGATGAAAGAATCGGAATTAATATTCTAAATATCATAACTTAGGTGACAGTGTCATTTTTTCCGTCAAAATAACTCCCAATTACGAATAAAATCCATAAAACTACACAAATTAACATTTTCCCCTCTAATAAAATCTAATTTCCTCTTTTTACTACCTTTACAAATCCTTTCAACTCCTACTTTCTCTTATGAATCTTTACGAACGATCCAACAACAAATACAAAAAGAAAGGAAGGAGAAACACTGACAGAAAAAGAAAACTATTTCAGTATCAAAACTGAAACAATCACATTTCAATACTGTAATGACAGATACTTTCACTTTAATGGTTTCATTTTCATACTGAGACTACTACAGTGAAACTATACTCTCACATATATACAGGCATACATATATACATACATACATGCATATATATATATCTGCACAGATGTATCCATATACATGTATATATATATATAGATGTATATATATATATATATATATATATATATATATATATATATATATATAGAGAGAGAGAGAGAGAGAGAGAGAGACAGAGAGATGTATATGTATACATATAGATGTATATGTACACGTATATGTATATATATATATATATATATATATATATATATATATATATATATATATATATATATATATATAGATAGATAGATAGATAGATAGATAGATATAGATCTATAGGCATACATGTATATGTATACATATGTGTAGATGTATATATATTATTTAGATGTACATGTAATATGTACACATATATATACACATATATACATGCATACAGATATCTATACATATATACACCCATACACATACACATGCACACAAACACACACATTAGTCATTTTCTTTTATCCAAAACTACGTCAAAAGTACTGAATGGATCTTTATGAAATTTGGAAATTATAGTCTATGCATAATGGCCATAACCCCCATGAAAATTCATATATTTTTGATGTTGATGAAATTTTAACCATACATATTACACACAAATAAAGTAATATTTCTAAAATTTCTTCTTCTTACAAGTTAAAAAGACCCCTTCATGGGCACTTCACACCCATAATTTAGTCATTTTTCCTAAGCAAAGACAGTTGTACTATTGGAAGCTATAGGGTCACCCGAACATAACAGATGAGCATTATTTGTAATTCAACGGTACAACAGTGTAAGACTATCCTTTCAGATATACTTACATTGTGATTTCTACAATATGATGCATAAATTGTCAAGTAAATGAGACTCATCTTTGCCTCCACTGATTCACTTGCAATGTGTTGAGTAAAATTATTTTGTTGCAGACCTCCTTTGAGTCTTTTTATTATCACTGCGACACACATAGTCCCCAGTTGGTAACATTGATTTCAAGGCCTTCCCAGTTAAGTGACTGGTTGTTCTATGACATTTATTGATTGTAAATTTTTTCTGCCCAGTTACCTATTGGTATAGTGGTCATTTGCAAACTCCAGAGGCGACACTTTCATTTCCCTTTACTCCAAATGTTACACGTTATTTCAATTGAGTCGTGCCCTTCCAATTGCTATAGATCCATAATGCATCTTACAGCTGTGCCTGTCACCTGTATGGTGAGGAATCCTACATTGGGGAGTAGTAACGACTAGGCTACGGTAGCTGACTGATTATCGTGATCATTCGTCTTTTGCTTTCCTGTAGCTTTGATCTCTTTTACAAACCCAGTGAACATACATATATTTCCTATTTCAAAGAAATTCAAACAATACATATTACACACAAGTTAAAAAGATTCCCAACAATTAAACTTCTCTGGTTGACATTAACACATCCACCCCCAATAGGGGCCTTAACTCCCACATTTTTCAGCTCCATGAGCTCCATTTTCAGGAGCAAAATCCTTTTTACAGGGTCCATAACACTGGAATTTTGGAATATGCGCATAAAGATCAATAGTATGGGATACATGTGTCATGATTAGAATTTTTTTAGGGTGTGTAAAGAAGGAAAGAACCCTCATATGCAATTTTGATGAAATTCGAATAATAGGGAGGCTACCATTCTTTCTGGATGTGGAAAAGGTGATGATGTCTTTATTCCAAGAATTCCTATTACTCTATCAGGACCAGAAATTCCATTTACATTCAGAAGACTGCAATTCCCTCTTCGTATCACTTTTGCCATGTCCATTAACAAATCTCAGGGTCAAACCCTCTCTGTAGCTGGTCTTCTCTTGGAAGAGCCCTGCTTCTCACATGGACAACTGTATGTTGGCTGCTCAAGAGTGGGAAGCAAAACAAACCTATTTGCATATGCTCAACAAGGAATATTGTTTACAACGAGGTGTTATAATGACAACAGCAAGAAAGTATGTACATGATCACCTTTTTTTTACCAAACTTCATTGATTTTCATGTATTTATATTGATACACACACACACACACACACACACACATATATATATATATATATATGCGTTTGTGTGTGTGTGTGTATATATCTATATATATAAAGATGAGAATGTGTGTCTGTGTGAATCCCTAAAACTCGAGAACTACACAACCAATTTCATTCCAAATTTACACATGCCTTACTTAGAGTCCATGTAGTGTCTTAGGTGAAAAAAATGTTTAACTTCCTGCATAGTTCGAGCCCACAGCAATATCATATCTCCTCCACTGTTTCAGTATTATGTGTCAAAAGTGAAACAATAACATCACTCTACTGTAATGTCAGATGCTCTCACTCTAACACTGAAACTATTCCACTATTTCAGTATTACCTGTCAAAGGTGAAACAATAACATGTCGCTACTGTAATTTCAAATACTTTCACTTTAATACTTTCAATTTCATACTGAAACTATTAAAGTGAGACTATACTCTCACATATATACAGGCATACTATAAGACCCAAGTTAAAAACATTCCCAACAATTCAACTTCTCTGGTTGACATTAACACCCCCGCCCCCAATAGTAGCCTTCATTCCCACATTTTAGAGCTCCATGAGCTCCATTTTTCAGGAGCAAAATCCTTTTTATAGGTCCCAGAAGACTGGAATTTTGGAATATGCGCATAAAAAGATCAATAGTAGGGGATACATGTGTCATGATTAGAATTTTTTTAGGGTGTGTAAAGAGGAAAAGAACCCTCATGTGCAATTTTGATGAAATTCGAATCATAGGTATTCCAGTTCCTTAAAGAAAATATAACAGAAACGTCTTATTCTTCAATTGCATGTAACATGCTAGTATATATATATATATATATATATATATATACACGCATTTCGCTTTTGGATTTGGTTTGCAAGATTCTTTATGTGAGTTCGTGTGTTGAAACATATTCTGTTGTGTCTGGGGAGAGTCATTTTCTTTTTGTGCCTTATAATAAACAGATCCACATACAGACGGATAGGTACATAGGCTGTATCAATAGACAAGCACACATATGCAAATGGAGACTGAAACACATGACCATATATACACACACACACACTTTACTTCACACAAGGACACATATGGAGACACGTATCCACACATATGGAGATGCACATCCATACATACAAACATGGTACATAGTTGCAAAACACACACACACACGCACAGACATGCATACACAAGGAGACAGAGGTGCATATGTATACAAACAAACGCTCACACACACACATACATACATAAAAATACACAAACACGGACATGCAAGCACATGAATATGCAGAATACATACATACAGATGCACACACATACATACATATATACATATGCATACACACATATATACATACACACATGCATACATACACACATACATGCATGCATGCATAGGCACACACACACACTGACCCACACACATGCGCACAAACAAACAAAAAGGAACGCAGTGTAAATAACGGACAGAGTCAAGACTATTGAAAAGGTTGCAAGAAGCAACGAAAATTTTAGGAAAATAAAAATAAGGGTTAAGTGGAAATTTTACTGGTGAGTGTGTTAAACTATAAGGCACAAAAAGAAAATGACTCTACCCAGACACAACAGTATATATATATATATATATATATATATATATATATATATATATATATATATAAATCAAAAACAATAATAATAACAAATAAATAGACCTATGTACATTTCGATAGAACATCCAGAATGATTAATACATATCATAAAATATTATAAAATATAGGATACTCCATCTCCTCAGGGTCCCATTATTATTGCTATCATCACCATCATTATTATTAGCAATACACATCCAAAAAAAACAGAAACCATTCAAATCTAATTTTCATAGTTGACCCATGAAAATATACAAAACAGGATGAAAAAGTAATAGATGGCACACAACTTTCCATCCCACTGATATGTCTGATGACATCTGTTTCTCCTGGCCAAGCTCCATTCACTGAAGTGACTGGAAAAGAAGCAGCTTCTTCTAGGTGTTATTAATAACATACATGTATACAATAGGAATACTCTCTCTCTTTTACTCTTTTACTTGTTTCAGTCATTTGACTGCAGCCATGCTGGAGCACCGCCTTTTAGTCGAGCAAATCGACCCCAGGACTTATTCTTTGTAAGCCTAGTACTTATTCTATTGGTCTCTTTTGCCGAACCACTAAGTTACGGGGACGTAAACACACCAGCATCGGTTGTCAAGCGATGTTGGGGGGGACAAACACAGACACACAAACATATACACACACACACACACACATATATATATATATATATATATATATATATACACACATATATATGACGGGCTTCTTTCAGTTTCCGTCTACCAAATCCACTCACAAGGCTTTGGTTGGCCCGAGTCTATAGTAGAAGACACTTGCCCAAGATGCAACGTAGTGGGACTGAACCCAGAACCATGTGGTTGGTAAACAAGCTACTTACTACACTGCCACTCCTGCACCTATATATATATATATATATATATACGTATATATCTGAATACCTCCCCAATTCACTCTTCTAATACACTTAGCTCTCCACAAAATCATTCCATCTTTCAACACCTCAGATGTAAGATCTCTTCCCTAAGATGGAGACTCATCTCATACAACGGTGGAATCAATCTATAGACATTAATTTGGACCACTTTAATTCTTTAATTCAACCCCTTTAATTCTCGATATCATTTCTGTTCTGTGTAAGTCAAACCTTTTTCTCTGTAAACAGATATACATTATTTGCATTTCCTGTATTGAATACACATTATATATTGACCTGTCTAACTTGTTTATCTCTACATTTACTTCTATACTCACTCAAGTTTATATCTCTTGAGAAGCTGTTGGATTTGTGTATTCTATACAGAGAATATACTATCATGGTGACTCAGTTATGTTCCAGGAGTCGTCACTCATGCTGTAAATTCCTCCAATGAGTAATTCAATGTTCAGTTCTCTGGATGGTAATATTTTTATGGTTATTATGACCTACACGGTTTTTCCACTGCAGCTTTGTTCAGAGTCTGTCCACCAAACTTGTCTCAAGGCTAACCATAAAAATATGCTGTATAAAATTGTAAAATAAGAGGAAATCAATTTTGAGCAGGAACAAGCCTCCATATTCTATAGTGTTATAATTATTGCTTATATAAACATATATATATATTCTTTTATTCTACTTGTTTCAGTCATTTGACTGTGGCCATGCTGGAGTACCACCTTGAAGGATTTTAGTCGAACAAATCGACCCCCAAAGACTTATTGTTCTTTAAGCCTAGTACTTATTCTATCGGTTGTCTTGCTGAACCTCTCAGTTATGAGGATGTAAACACACCAACACCAGTAGTCAAGTGGTGATGGGAGGACAAAGACAAGCACAAATATACATAGATACATACATGTGTACATATATATATATATATATATATATATATATATATATATATATATATATATATAAAATTCACTGTATGTGTGTAGTGGATCTTGCATGCATGAAGTGGATTCGATCCACTATAGCCAAATCTAAATTAACACTGCAACAGAACTTTTCCCATGGTGGAACAATGGTTTTTCTCTGACAGCAGTCTTATATTTTCCAGATGCCTTTAGCTAGGCCAAAATAATGTTTTCATCACTTGACCCTGTCTAACCTCTTCTACATCAGCTAGAACCTTAGTCAGAGGGAGAAATGAAGTTTACTCTCAGCAACTGTGAGACAACGTCCCACAACCCTACAACTCATACTAGCTCTGATTCTATTCTTTTACAACACCACTATCTCTCTCTGTGTGGATTACTACTAAACAATGAAGTATGTTTATGGATCTATTATAACCTGCCCGTCATGGTAAGGTATTGTAATGTAACGGTAAATAAATATTTTTTTTAAAACTTTGTGAATTGTTCATCTTTCGCATCCTGCAACATGTCATTATAACAACAAATTATTATCGTACAAGTGGTGACCCTCGACTTCAGCTAAAAACTTTATTGTTACAAAGTGGTGAACCCGAACAAGAGAATTACTGCAATAACAACAACCAATCGCAACCGTTACATGTGTATGTGTCACTTCTATGCATGGCGAAAGTGCTGGATCAATCTGTACTAAATTTGGCATGAAGGTTTTTCATTACTCAGGTAGGGTTCTAGGGGAAGTCAAATTTTGGCCCTTGCCCATATAGGAGGTTGTTGGCCCCCACCCCCATACGACCCTTCCGAATTTTTTTTCCAGTGGATTCCTATGTTTTCAATGATGGAGATTTCAAGTATGCAAAAAACCATGTTTTCAACATTTTTTAAATTCTCACCTCCCCCAAAATTTAAAATTTTGTGCATATATATATATATATATTCTGGCAGGTGTGAAGTGGATTCGATCCACTATACCCATATTTGAATAGCTAGGCCGAAGCGGTCTCCACCACTTGACCCTTTTCTGACCTCTTCTACTCCATCTAGAATAGAGATAAACAAGCTAAATCCTTTGCACTCACTGCCCTGCTTCATGGCTATAAAAACAGGAGACCTCCAAGCAAACTTCCTCTTTTCTTTTTTTTAGTCACCAGTGGTCACTTGACGACTCATGGAGAATGAAGCCTGGCTGACACTGTCAGCCACTGTGAGACAACGTCACCCACATCATAATCCTACCATCTCTCTCTCTATACAATTACTACTATAAAAAAAGGTACATACAGATACAGGCCGAAATTCTGAACCTTGCATGTTTTATATACTATTACACTGGCCTACCTGTCGTGGTATGGCAACATAAAATGTAACGGTAAAAATAAATATTTTCTATAAAAATGTTGATCATTGTTATCGTTCAATCTATAACTGTTACAATTGGTAACCCTCCTAACGTTAACATATTCCTGCCATTACAAGTGGTGACCCCGACGTGATTCTGTTTATGCAGCTCGATGTGATTCTGTTCACATAGCTTCTCTTAAATGGTGACTAAGTGCCAGCTATAGGACCAACCGTTCTTTCAGTTTTTTCACTACTATTATTTCCTGTTTCGTCTGTTTGTCTTTGACAAACCGACTGGTGCGACGCTATGTAGTGAAACCACTTCTCTCGGTTATTTATTTACAAATGCGAACGTAGCAGGTAACATCTCTTTCCCGCCTTCGCCCCCGCTGTGTCCATCACCCTGACTGACTTTTATTTGCGCGGCATTTGTCTCCAGTCCTGTTTGGCGCCAGGGTGCATACCGACCAATCGTGGCCATCTAATAAGGTCACGTGAGAGAGTGTTTTTATGATGTTTCTGGAGCCTCCTTGTACCTATAAATAGCCTGCTTAATCCGCGACAAACTGGTGCGGCTACTGACCTTTTGAGGTCTGGTCGTTGACCACACAGAACACCAACCAGCCAGTTTCCAGCGATGACATCAACACCATCGTTCAACTGTTTACTACAAGCTTCGTCCCCAACGTCAACACGACTTCTCTACGTACACAAGCTACCAACAACAACTGCAGCTTCTCTCAACACTACTGTTTGTGTGAATTGTTTTACCACGAAATAACAGCCAGAATTCAACACCTGTGAGAAACCATCTGTATCAAGTAGCCCGGCCTGGCATAGAAGCCTCAACTGCATGACAAGTGACTTAGCTCTTCCTCAACGCTTCAACCTCTTATATACAGACTTTCTAAGTACTGTGTATCTTAACTAAGAACTGGTATTTCTTATCCTGGTGTCTGGAATTTTAACATAATTATTATAGACTCTTTTCTATGCTTTGTATCTCTTGCACTCACATACATATATTTGTATACACACTCTTTGTTTACATGACGGCCTGTCTTATATTATGTGTTATTATGTCGCATTCACTCACACACAGACATACAGTTTAATGCTCTAATAAACCTTACTGTTATACATCTTTACCGGTTGAGTCATCTCTATCATTTCCTTGCTGGCAAATTCCTCGCATTTCACATGCGAATTCTCTATGTTTATAGTATTATAACATATATCATATTTTTGTGTCGACCGTGCGACGCGTTAAAAGGAGCCTGTTTCCATTCGTCACCATTCTCCATTGGTTTGCACGGTCGGAGCAAAACGCATATGATCAATAAGTTCCTTTAATTCCTACATATGTTTCAAAATATTGCACATATGTTCATTGTCAGGGAACCAGCATACAAAAGCAAGACTTGTGCTAAATGGTAAGCTTATGTATGAGTTGTAACATTATATAGCTAAGTAAGTGACCGGTAGAAACAAGAACGCTGGTTTATAGGGAGTTATTAAGGGAGAGAGGCTAAGAACACTATACTTAAAGTTCAAATTAGAGGAACTTATTGTTTACATGCGTTTTGGCCCATTTATCATT
Organism: Octopus bimaculoides; assembly: GCF_046866305.1. Taxonomy (NCBI): domain Eukaryota; kingdom Metazoa; phylum Mollusca; class Cephalopoda; order Octopoda; family Octopodidae; genus Octopus; species Octopus bimaculoides. The sequence goes on from NC_142956.1 coordinate 9,959,646, forward strand.
ATTCTTCATATCTACTCAAAATACATCACTTCAACATGGTATTTCCACCTATTAAATGGGTGTGATATCCCAGTTTTTGTCTGATTTTTGCTACCCATGGTAACTATTAACATATTTACATTATCAAAGTTTTTTCAACCAAGATAATATTAATATATACATAAATTAATATACATATATATATATATATATATATATATATATATATATATATATATATATGCATATACACATATATATATATGCATATACATATATATACACATATATATATGCATATACATATATATATATATATATATATATATATATATATATATATATATATATATGCATATACATATATGTATATATATATATATATATGTATATGCATATACATATATATATATATATATGCATATACATATATATATATATATATATGCATATACATATATATATATATATATATATGCATATACATATATATATATATATATGCATATACATATATATATATATATATGCATATATATATATATATATATATATATATATATATATATACATATACATATATATATATACATATACATATATATATATATATATACATATAAGAATTTAAGGATTGGAGAAAACGCATGTTATAATTGCATACTTTATTCCTACATATGTTTCAAAGGATTACAACCTGTGTGATCCATAGGGTTCTTTGATATTAAAATGCTTTCCCTGATGAGAAGGTTACAATTTTAATATCAAAGATCCCTATGGATCACACAGGTTGTAATCCTTTGAAACATATGTAGGAATAAAGTATGCAATTATAACATGCGTTTTCTCCATTCCTTAAATTCTTAAATATATTCAAATACCCAAAATTTCAAGGAGTTCCTGCCTTAAAAACAGGAGCTAACCACAGTTATTTTGTGTTCTTTGCTACATTGGTTTCTATTAACCCATTTATTCTATCAGAAGAATTTTTATTCATTAAGATAGAAGAAATACACATAATTATATATATATATATTCATATACATATATATATGCATATATATATATATATATATATATATATATATATATATATATATATATATATATATATATATATATATATATATATAATTTTGTTTAAAAGAGTTCCAACACTGTCTGTTTTTTATGTTTTATTTATATTCCTGCAGAACTAATGTGGGGTATAGAATATGGAATATACAATATATAATATAATATACAATATACAATATAAAATAAAATAAAATAAAAATGGATGGCACCATGAAAGAAAGTATTGAATGTAGATGAAATATTGAGTGTTCAATATAAAGGATCAAATATATAAATATATAAATATAAATATATAAATATAAATATATATATATAAAGGCGACTCGAGTTTCAGGGCTATTTCCCTTCATCATGGCCGGTATGACAGACTTTAACACACCTTTTTTGTATTTATTTTTACTCGCATATATATATATATATATATATATATTCATATACATATATATATGCATATACATATATATATATGTATATACATATATATATATATGCATATACATAATATATATATATATATGCATATACATATATATGTATATATATATATGCATATACATATATATATATGCATATATATATATATATATATATGGGAGAATGTACGAAAAAAACAACAACAGCCGAGGACAGGTGGTGTAAACAACAAAAGGATGTATTAGTTTAACGCTCGGGAATACAGAAAGTCTTTAACGTTTCGAGCTACGCTCTTCAACAGAAAGAATACGGAGAAAACAAGGAGAAAAACAACGAGGAAAAAAATTGAATGGTTTGGTCAGCGATCTATCATGGCTTTATGATATATATATATAACGTGAAGTTTTGCAGTGTGACCAGCAGGGCATAGCAATGGCTGATCATCTGGACACTACAGTGATTTATAAATATATATATGTGTATATGTATGTATATATGTTTGTGACTGTATAAAATAGGTACAAGTTACAATATGATCGAGAAATGAGGAAAATTTACTGAAATGGTTTTGATTCACCAAGGCAGTTCTCCAGCACAAAATTTGTTTCAATGGTTGCTCTGTTTAACTGTGGATTTGAACTTGTTGAAGTCGATTTATCAATCCACCCTCGACAGAGCCAGTTACACTCCAAAGCTGGCCATTCTGCTGGTTTGCTGTGTATTTGGTGTCAAATTTCTTTTCATCAGCGAACACCAATTAGGGCAGCATGTTTTCAACAATCTCCCGCATGATAAGCCAATTCCTCTCCAGTGTCATGGCTTTGTAAACTTGTGTGAACTCATGACAATGGATCATCTTTTAGCGTTGGGTCCTGAGAGCCTCCTTCAGAACTGGGATACATTGATGTGTAGCTCATTTTCCTGAGGGAATGATGAGGATTTCACCATATCTTCCCTTTGGTATTTATGATAAGCTGAGGGGGCCACAGATTTCTTTTTTGGCCACGTCCAGGGCGATCAGCCATGGAACCAGTCTCTTGAAATTTCTTCACAATTTTCTAGACTGTTGTTTGGTTACTTTTAAGCATTTTTTGCTATAGTTGTATTATGTTTGCCTCCTTGTAGAATATTATGATTGTATTTCAGTCTATAGCCATTATCTCATTTATAAATCTGAATTTCTTTAGTCTGAAGCAAACACAAGATACACTTTTACAATGATGTAGAATTTTCATATCTTATAGCATTTATTGATTGTTATTAAAGCCCTCAAAAAATGGTTGCCTTAATTTTGGAACACCCTGTATACACACACACACACACACATTATCATTATCTACTTCTCTCTCCCTCACATTCCCCATCTTTCTCTCACTTTCTCTCTTTCTCTCTCACTTTCTCTCTCTCCTCTTTCTCTCTCTCCTCTTTCTCTCTCTCTCTCTCTCTCTCTCTCTCTCTCTATATATATATATATGCAAAATACACATACATACATATATTACATACATACATACAAACATATGTACATAGATACCATATCAATGTAACTCATAATTTCTTTGTAGACGACCTGAAGATTTATACCAAAAGTGTGAAGAATGCTTAAAAACAACTGGAATTAATAACCTTTTCACCTGATGGAATTTGGTCAAAAGAAATGTTCATATTTGGTTATAGAATGAGAACAGTCAGTACCCCAAATCCATAACCTGTGCATCAACGGTCTCTCCCACTTCCTCCCTCCCCCCTCTCTCTCTCTCTCTCTCTCTCTCTATATATATATATATATATTTACAAATACACTTACATAAATACATATGTACATACATACATACAGACATGCATACATAATTACATATATACATACACACATACATGTATAACAAAATAAGATAGCAGAGAGTGTAAAGTAATATTTATGCTGAATGATTTCACCGTGACGACGTGACTGACATCTCAGGTGTGGCAGTATCAGTTGACGATATGAATTTACCCCAGGTGTGTCCATTATTCTCTTCTCGTTAATTTAAGAAAAGTGATCCTGTCTAAAATTAACGATGATTATCTTGATGGTGACGGTGGTGGTGGTGTTTTGTGTGTGTCTACTTGATATTGTTGGCGTTGTTATTGTTGTTATCCTCTCTTCCAGTTATCTGATCAAATGGCTGAATTGCAGCCACACATGGATTGTCCCGGATACACATATGACTGCATCATGCTGACACCATACAGCACTGGTTTGAAGTGTGTTGCATGAAATGCGGCCACGTCTACCTCTTGTGCTGTCTCTAGTGAACATTTGATTCTAGTGAGTTCTAATTTTAGATGTTGTTGTCCAGCTCCCAGATCATCTCTAATCCAGAAATCATTTCCTTAAAAACGTTCCTGCCATGACCATCCTGTCTTTTGAGTATGAGTAATGTTGTAATTACAATATCTACAATAACCTTTCTTTCTTATAACAGTAAGGCGTGAGCTGAGTGAGGTTTAGCTGCTTTTTCTATCGGATCATCACGACAGCTTTGCAGTAATTGTTGCGGTTCTCTATGTTCTGAGATCAAATCCAGCTGAAGTCAAATTCTTTCAGGGTCAATAGATAAACTACTAGATATAGCTAATTCACCTGGGAACTGCACTGATCCCATTAAGGGCCCAAAGCAAGGCATTTGAATAAATCACAGAGTTGGTCTGAGCAGAATTGTGAAGGTTGGTTGTAGTTTTGGTTGTGGTAGTGTTGATGATGCAGGTGGTGGTGGTGGTGGTGGTGGTGTAGGTTGCAGAAGTGATGGTGGTTGGAGTCATGGTGATAGTGGTGGTCCTTTTTGCAAGGGAAGGTTGGTTTTGGAGTAGTTGTCATAATTCAGCCCAGATCCTTCAAATCTAGAATCAAAGACACTCCACCCATGACATACTCTTTGGATTAACTTTACACACTATCCCACCAGTGGTTGAAAATATTAAGTAGCAATAATATACTGTTCCTGTTTGTCTCATCTAATTCTCTTTCTCAGGTTTTGAGGCATTGTTTAGGCTATGGGCACTGCCTTACTTTCTTTCATTAATTAATTAGCATGCTTTATGCATAAATACTTTATATGTATATATATGTGCATTAGTCTATGATTGTTACATGCACATACTGCATGCACATGTATATGTTTATTTGTGTGTGTGTGTGTGTGTGTATTCGTACATATATACATACAAATATAAAAACAACGCTACAATCCCAAAACATACTTAAATACAATATATCTCAAAATAACTAGGGGGATATCTGAGTGGATTTTGACATCAAATTACCAATCAAACCCCGATGGATCCAGATACATTCCAAGGCTGGCCATTTTGCTGGTTTACTGTCTGTTCAATGTCAAATTTTTTTTCATCAGCGAAACACCAGTCAGGGCAGCATGCCTTCAACAATCTCATGAATGCTAAGACGATTCCTTTCCAGTCTCCTCGTAGAGTATTATGATTGTATTTCGGTCTATAGCCATTATCTTATCTATAAATCTGAATTTATTTAGTCTGAAGCAAACACAAGACACACTATCTATCGATAGTCATTAAAGCCTGAAACTTTGGTTGCCTTAATTTTGGAACACCCTGTATACACCTCCAACACACGTGGTGTTTATAAGCCATTTAAGGCATACAAAAACCGTTAGATTCACTTCAACATTTAAATTTATTCACTGACAAAATTCTATGCTGCATCACGGAATTTTGTCAGTGAACAGGTCGCAGTCTCAAAGCGACGAAAATATTTTGGCAAATTAAATTTAAATGTTGAAGTGAATCTAACGGTTTTTGTGTGTGCCTTAAATGGCTTATAAACACCTTCCACGCTGCAATTATATATATATGAATGTGTGTATGGGTATGTATGTATGTATATGTGCATGTATGTATAACCACACCATCTCTATACATCCTATCCCACTCCTACATCTCTTCTGACGAAGAGCATAGGCTCAAAACGTAAAAGACTTTCTCACCTTCCCGAGTGTTAAACTAATACACCTGTTTGTTGTTTACACACCTGTCTTCGTCTTTTGTTTTTTTGTAAATTCCAACTATATGTGTGTGTGTGTATGAGTATATACATATGTATACATCTATGTGTATGTGAATCTATATGTATATGTATGCCTATATTAATATGTATGTATGTGTGTGTATATAATTCATTGTTAATGTGCGTATATGTATGTGTATATATATATATATATGTATATACACATGGGTATATATGTATGTGTGTATATATATATATATGTGTGTGTGTGTGTACATGTTTATGTATGTATATATGTGTATGTATATATAGGTGTGTGTGTATATATATATTTATATATGTGTGTGTGTGTGTGTGTGTGTGTGTGTATGTGTGTGATAATAAAAAATAGTTTTATTTGACTTTCTAAATAAATTTAATAACCAAAATAATAATTATTATAGTATTGTATAGTTTATAAATTGTATTCCTATGACAACAATGTTGTTTGTTACATCTGAAAGTATTGATAGAGTTTGGATATGCACTATATGTGGTCCCTCATTTTGTAAATAATAATATAAATTGGTTCATTGAGAACTGTGCTTGTTTGGTTTGTATTTATGATTTCTGTCGATTCACTAAATTCTCCCTTCCATGGTGTGCAAATAACAATCGTTATTTAAGTAACTTCAAATCTAGTTACACCTAGAAAATTAGTAAATTTGATTTCCATTGCTCAGGCCTAAACTATATATATATATATATATATATAGTATAATACTATACTATAAAAAGAGACATTCTCTGAAGTGAAATCATATTTTGAAGAACCTACAAGAATAGGTGCAAGCGCTAATATTTATAAAACATGTGACATATTAATAAAAATCTGTAAATGTACAACCATCCAGATATCTGAGTACCTTATTATTTTTTCAAATATATAATTCTTGTACATCACCTCCAAACCTTCCAATATATATATATATATATAATATATATATATATATATATATATATATATATATATATATATATATATATATATATGTATGTATGTATGTGGGGTATTTTGGTTCTCGCGTTTACAGTCTTAAGTCCATATTAACAATTATTATGGAATTCTTCGTGCGATAGTTTAAGTAAACAAAGAGAGGGTTCTATCCATATCTACTATGGAATTACCCCTCAGAGAAAATATTAAATATAGACTATTATTAGTTAATCTAAACAAGAATTCTTTTATACCAACTAATTTAAATAGATAAAAGAGTTGTTGTATTGAAGATGTAATTGTTTAAATATTTTTTGTTGCAGTTATACATAGAAGAAGACTTAAATATTTATACATATTTATATACACAAATATCTTATTGTTGTATGTTGTGGTGACAAGCGACTATCTTGGACATGGAAGGGTTTCAATTGGTTTGTGTCTGGGAAGTAATGAAGTGAATTTCAATAGTTGTGGATTGCATCATCCATTAAAGTGTTTTTGTTGTTTTTTTTAAATGGAATTTACGTATGATTGAATAGTTACTGCTCACACTCATAATACATAGGCATTTGAATTAATCTTTAAAATCCAGCTGTCCTTTAACACACAATTTTGTCTTTTTCTCAACCATGACCCTGGAGCGATTGTATATATAAGGGAACTGTAATAATGTATTTCAGAAAAAATATATAAGTCAAAAAAATTTGTTGGCCTTTTATGTTTTTTATAATTATTTATCTTATATAATATAATGCTATATTAAATTATATTCATAGTACTTAAATGCAATATTGTAATATAAATAAATTATTGGATTGTCAATAGTATATCTCTATTTTATATATATATATATATATATATGTTAAATCTCTGAACGAGGTGTTAACAGTAACTGCACGATAAAGTGAAGTATATTTGCCATTTAAATGTGGCTGACCCCTAAGGGTGGATGTTACTGTTGCTTTTAGCCCCAGGAGAACATCTCCTCCAGCTGGTTTATCGACACATATCTGTGTCCTGTCTATTTTTTGCCAAGGGAAGTTATCCTTCCCATCTTGATCTGCGATACGTACAGACCCGAGTTTCAGGGTTATTTCCCTTCTTCAGCGTACGATAATATATATATATATATATATGTATAAGTTCAAAAAAAGACAAAAAACAATAACAAAAAACAACAACGTGAGGACGTGATACGGATGGTGTTATTAGACGCTCGGGAAAGGAAAGAGAGAGAGTATGAAGTTTCGGGCGGAGCCCTTCGTCGGAAACAAGGAAAGTTCAAAGAATGGAAAAACGGAGGAAGAAAAAATCGGCACCGATGCCCACGAGGTTACATTGTGGAAGGACCGGAAGAGGAAGTGGTGGAGGAAAAGTTCTTTCTAAGACAGGAGAGTGAAAAAGGGAGGTGAATATGTGTGCGTGTGCGAGGGTATGCAAGTGTGTGTGTAATAACAGAACGTGTGCGTGTGTATGTATGTGTGTGTGTGTGCGTGGTTTGGTTGTTTATCTGTTAGTGTGTATGTGTGTGTTTGTGTGTGTGTGTGTGTGTGTGTGACGTAGTGGAAGGAATTAGTAGCAGGAATAGTTAGTGGGTGCTTATGGACAATGGTCAGTGGAAGCTAAGCAGGCAGTTTTTGAGTATGTGTGTGTGCGTGTGTGTTTGTATTGTGTGGGTGTGATTTCCTAGCAGTGTGTGTCTGTATTTTATGTGGACGTGTGTGTATGTGTATATGTATGTGTGTGTACGTGTGTGTGTATATGCGTGTGGTTTGCTTTGTGGATCGCACGTGGGTTATTTCGTGTGTGTGTGTGTGTGTGTGTGTGCATGTATATGCGTAGTATGTGTTCGTGTATGTGTCACTGTTTGTTGTGTGAGTTATGTGTGGTTCATTTGAGTGTGTGTGTGTGTGTGTGTGTGTGTGAGTGTGTCTGGGGAGAGTCATTTTCTTATTGTGCCTTGAAATTTAACACACTCACCATTAAAATTTCCACTTATTTCTTATTTTTATTTTCCTAAAATTTTCGTTGCCTCTTGCAACCTTATCGATACTCTTGACTGTCTGTTATTTACGCTGCGTTCTTTTTGGTTTTTGTTTGTTTTTGCGCATGCGTGTGTCACAGTGTGTGTGTATGTATGCATGTATGTGTGTATGTATGTCTGTGTGTGTGCATATGTATATGTGTGTGTATGCACATATGTATGTGTGTGCGTTTGCATGTATGTATGTATGTATTCTGCATATTCCTGTGTTTGTGTGTTTTTTATGTATGTGTGTGCATGTGTGTATATGTATGTATGTACCTCTGTCTCCTTGTGTGTGCATGTCTGAGTGTGTGTGTGTGTGTGTGTGTTTTGCTATGTACAATGTTTGTATGTATGGGTGCACATCTCCATATGTGTGGACATGTGTCTTTGTGTGAAGTAAAGTGTGTGTGTATATGTGGTCATGTGTTTCAGTCTCTATTTGCGTATGTGGTTGTCTGTTCATATACCCTATGTACCTACCCATCTGTATGTAGACCTGTTTATTTACATATACATACATGTGCATGTACACACACACACACATACACCCACACACACAGACATACATACATCTATCTGCATAAAATCCCATCAACTGTTCTACTTTACCTGTGTAAAATGTGGGTATGGGGGTATGATATCTATGTATATTTCCTATTTAGTATTGGGGAAGTTTCATTTATTTGTCTTAGAGTTGGGTCTTTTGGGTGCTTGGATAAGATGCGGATGTCAAGTTGACCCAAGTTGCCTCCATGCTGGTCTTTGGCATGTTGGTAGAGTATGGAGGACTGTTTTTTGTCGTCATATTGTCTCAAATGTTTGTTTAATCATTCCGCAATGCTCCTAGATGTTTCTCCTATGTATGTCATATTCAGGTCTTTACAAGCACCTTCCACTAAACGAACATCCCTGTACATGGCTTGCACAGCTCTCACTAATCATTCAACTATCCTTAGTTCCTGCACTGACCACCAGATAAAGGATCAGCGGACCCTGTCAAAGGCTTTCTCCATGTCAACGAAAGCCAGGTACAAAGGTTTATCTTTGGCTAGGTATTTCTCTTGCAGCTGTCTTACCAGAAATATAACATCAGTGGCACTTTTCTCTGCATCTCATCCCAACATCTAATTCTCTCCCTAATTAGTTGAGCTATGACCCTATTCATGACTTTCATTACCTGATCCAACAACTTGATACCTCTGTAATTGTTTGTGTCTAGGGCGTCACCTTTACCTTTGTAGCAGTTGACTATGGTGCTGCTACACCAGTCATTGGGTATGACTCCTTCATGTATCACCTGGTTAACTATATGAGTGACTAGACTATAGCCTATACTGCCAGATATTTTGAGCATCTCTGCAGTGATTCCTGATGGGCCGGGGGCGTTGTCTGTCTTCATACCCTTAATTGGTTTATCTACCAAGGTACTGTCAATTCAGATAGCTGGTCTCTCTGTTGGGTTGACATTTGGCAGACTCTCTTTCTCCTGTTCCTTCTTTTCATTTCCAACCTTTCATAGTGCGTCTCCAAGTCTCTCTCTTTGCAGCCTCATTAAATGCAAGTGAACCCTCATGCATGCAGACACATTTCTCTCCTAAGACATCACAATTCTCTCTCACACACTGTCTTGCAACACAAAACACTTCAAGTTGTTGGTCCTCATTATGTAGAACATTGGCAAATTTTTTCTTATCTGCTTCCCCTCTGGCTAAATAAACCTGTCTCCCCTTTGGCTAAATAAGCCTGTCTCCTAGCTTCTCTTCTGGCAATCTGATACAATTCCCTGCTACCACTGCTCTTCCAGTCTTTCCATGCCTGTTTCTTTTCCATAATGGCCCTGTCAGCTACATTGTTCCACCACCATGTTACCTTGGATCAAGAAGGGACTTTGCACCATCCACAGATCTGGTCAGTGGCCCTCAACAGGTTGTCCTGTAGGAACCTCCAGTTGTCTTCTAGTCGTCATGTGATGCTATATCCTCTTCTATTTCATCAAAAGCTTTGAGTAATACATCTCTAAATCTCTGTCCATTCACAGGATCCTTAAGCTTCCTGACCCTTCTTCTCCATGCTGGTCATCTTCTAAGCATCCATTTAGCCCTGATCCTGAAGTCACTAACTACTAATCTATGTTGTGGGGTGTACCTCGCTGTCTGTCCACTATTTGCTTGTGATGGAACAGCCCATTTCTCTCACTCGGGGTGTCCCCCACAACACCTCCCCTTTTGACATTTTTTGCTTCACACAGTCTTATTACATATATATATATATTTTTTTTTAATTATTCCATTTCATTTCAAGCTAGGACAGGAGACAGACAAGAACATATCTTCCTTGTTCCGGCTACAACAGAGAGAAAGAAAGAAACACAAGTTAGGAGAAGAAAGAAAGATGGCCGATGATCACGTAGGAACCACATGAGCATGGGAGAAGTGAGGGAGAGAGAGAGTGACAGAGTAATAGGATAGAATAGTGGGAACATTTCGTGACATCCTGTGCTCATACACACACACACACATATATATATATATATATATATATATATATATATATATATATATATATATATATATAAATATATCTGAGTGGTTGGCGTTAGGAAGGGCATCCAGCTGTAGAAACTCTGCCAAATTAGATTGGAGCCTGGTGTTGCCATCCGGTTTCACCAGTCCTCAGTCAAATCGTCCAACCCATGCTAGCATGGAAAGCGGACGTTAAACGATGATGATGATGATGATGATATATATATATATATATGTGTATAGATGTAAGTATCGACATATACATATGTATATATGCATATATATATATATATATATATATATATATATATATATATATTATTTATATTATTATACTATTGAATGCCACGCATCCTCTTCCAAGTGAGTTTTATCTTAATAATTCTGATGCACACTTTATACAATCTTTTTACTCTTTCTCTCTCTTATTCTTTTACCTCCACCTATCACTCTCTCTCCCTCACTCCTCCTCCCTTGCTCACGTGACCATTGGCCATCTTTCTTTCTTTCTCTTCATTGTACGTAGAACAAAGAAGACGTGTTCTTGTTTGTCTCCTGTCCTAGCTTGATTTACGCGTTCGCTCCCACAACCTCGTGTAGGCTTAGCAGCCCTTCCTGTTTGTTTTCACTGTCATGTTTGTGTTACCAATTTTGACCCTCCGCAAAATCCCAAATTTTATTTAATTTGCTTTGCAGGAGCAGCTGTTTTATCGAAAGCGTATATTGTTGCTAAATGCTCAAAATACGAGACTAAAGAAACAGCCAACAACTGATGAAGCGTCATTCTTTATGTTGTTTGTTTTGTTTTCTATTTGTGTTTTTTGTTGTTCGAAACAATAGTTCATGTTCCATGTACTCGTGCTTCATATTTTTTTGTTGTTCACGTTTTGTGACGTCCTGTGCCCACATATGCATATATATATATATATATATATATATATATATATATATATATATATATATATATATATATATATATATGTGAGTAAAAATAAATACAAAAAAAGGGGTTTTGTATGATTGTGTATAGAGGAATATATTATTTTGTTTAAAAGAGTTTCAACTCTGTCTGTTTTTTATGTTTTATTTATATTCTTGTAAAATTAATGTGGGATATAGAATATGGAATATACAATATATAATATAAAAATGGATGGTACAATGAAATAAAGTATTGAATGTCTTATTGTATATATGGAATATGTCTTATTGAATATATGAAATATTGAGTGTTCAATATAAAGGATTAAATATATAAAGGCGAATGCGTATTTTCTATACCTTGTGGTATTTCATCATGGCCGGTATGACAGACTTATATATATACATAGATGTATGTACATATACATATGTATATATGCATATATATATATATTATTTATATTATATATATATATATATATATATATATATATATATATATATATATATATATATATATATAAGCATGACCTTCAAACATTGGGCCTCACAGAGGTAATGACAGGGGACCAAGACCTTTGAAGATATGCTGTGATTGAGAAGACCCGACAAATAAAGTGAGATCGCAGCCATGGCCAATGCCAGTACACCCTGACTGGCTCCCGTGCCGGTAGCATGTAAAAAGCACTATCTGAACGTGATCGATGCCAGGCCCACCAGACTGGCTCCTGTGCTGGTGGCATGTAAAATACACCCACTACACTCTCGGAGTGGTTGGTGTTAGGAAGGGCATCCGGCTGTAGAAACATTGCCAGATCAGATTGGAGCCTGGTGCAGCCGCTGGCTCTCCAGACCTCAGTCAAACCATACAACCCATGCCAGCATGGAAAACAGACGTTAAATGATGATGGTGGTGATGATGACATATATATATATATATATATATATATATATATATATACACACATACATATGCATATTTATATACACATACATATATATATAATATACACATATATATATATATATACAAACACACACACACACACACACACACACACACACATATATATATATATATATACATACACACACACATCTTTTATTTTTTTACTTGTTTCACTCATTAGACTGTGGCCATACTGAGGCACTACCTTGAAAAATCTGTGGTGGTGATGGTGGTGGTGGTGGGGTTATACACTGAAATGTAGGTCAGGTGAGATTGTTGAAATGCTAGAATAAAGGCATGTAGATGTGTACTGAATGCAAAAAAGAAGACAGAGGGAAGCCTCAATCAGAATTCTCATGGGCAAAGAACAAAGATGTAAATTCTTCTGGGTAAGCAGTAGTGGTGGTGTGGGATGTGTAGGCATACTTTTGGCAGAGAAATGCACAGATACGGTAATGAAGATAGTCAGAGTGTGTAACAGAATAATTAAACTTCAACAAGTCTTGCAAAATACAGCAGCACACATTTATCTCTGCATATGCTCTTCAATCAGGATTGGCAGATGAACAAAGAAATATTTTTATGAGGCCCTTTTCTCAGATTACATCAGTCGCAAATGACAGCAACCTTATCTTTGTAAGTGGAGACTTCAATAGACAGCAATCCAATGGATTCCATGGTGTACATGTAGACTATGGCTTTGATCCTAGAAATGAGGAGGGAACAAAGCTTTTAGGGTTCTGTGGTGCAAATGATCTGACGGTCTGCAACACAAACTCCAAAAGCTGGTCACTTGATCACCTATCAATCTGCAGAACACTCGTTCTCACTGGAAATAGGATTAGAGACTACAGACAAAAGGACACAGAGATGCAAACCAACCTAGAAAAGAAACTTATGGAAGCCTTTATATTCAGTGAACAGTCAGAAATTTAGAAAAGTACTAGTTGAAGCATTTAATGACAAAGGGAGAGTGGGGAGAAAGACTTAAGTTCTTTCAGGAAAACCTTTTGAGAGCAATGGACCAAATCTGTGTCTGGTGTAAAGTTCCAGACAGACCAATGGTAACATGATGGTAGAAGAGTGAAGCTGACAGAGTCATATACTGGGTGGCTAAAAGAGAAGGTAGATGACAGGTCTATCTAGTCAGGAGAGAAGCAGAAAGGAAGAGGTTTGCCAATGTTCTGAGGTGTGGGAACCAGAGGCATTAGATTCCAAATTACATGACAGTATTTTAGAGAAAATCATGATGGCCTGGGAGAGGAATGTGTACAGGTGGATAGCAGTATCCATACACTTTGTGATTCTGGAAAGAAAGAGACACGGAACTTCCACTAAGAAAAGCTACTAAATGTGGAGAATGCATGGGAGAAGCAGAGTCTTTCTAATGTGGACCCAACATTGGGATCAACTATCCAAATTGACAGTAGCATGATAGTTAAAGTAACTAAGAATATAAAAACAGGGTAAGTTTCTAATCCACCAGGAATAACTGTTGAAATAACTAGAATATCTAGCAAAGTGAGATATGGCCTAGTCACCCATTAATTAAGTTGTCCAGGAAGGTATCATATCCAAGTGGCTGGTGTAGCAGCCTTATAATCAGCTGTTACAATGGTAAAGGAGATGCCTTAGAGAGAAGTATTTATAGAAGTATGAAATTGCATCAGATGAAATGTGCGAGAGAGAAGTCTATGCTAGTATGGTCATGTGATGTGCATGGATGAGGATAGCTGCTAAAGGAAGTACCAAACCCTAAATAAGGATGGAACCTGTGAAAGAAGAAAACCCAGGAAGACATGGGATGGTGAAAGATGACCACCAGATGTTGAACCCCACAAAAGAGATGACAAAGGACTGAGAAGATTAGCAATTCACTATGCTTGAGAAGATTCATCCATCTACATAAAATCCACTCTTGTTCACCAATCCCTGCACTCCTTCCACCCTTCTATCTTTCACTTCCCTCTCATACTCAGGAATCTACTTGTCCACTCACCCAATCCTCTCTACCACTTATATACCCCTAACTCTATTTTGAGGGTGCACCCTGACATCTTCTTCACCATCTTCTCTCTCTCTCTCTCTCTCTCTCTCTCGCTCTTTTCTTTTTCCATCACTGATAGCCAGGTATCTCTTCTATTGCCAGACACCTATTTTTATTCCTATATCATACTCTAACTTCTCATTGCCTGGCACAAAGCCATCCATTTCAATACTGAACACACCCTCAGTTTTACAAATTATTTGATGACCTTGCTGGTGATGGTACCATGTAAAAAATACCTAGTCCATTCTGTAAAGTGATTGGCATTAGAAAGAGATTCCAGCCATAGAAACCATGCCAAAGCAGACAGTAGAACTTGGTGCAGTTTCCTGACTAGTCAGCTCCTGTCAAACCCATGCCAGTATGGAAAGCAGACGTTAAATGATGATGATGCCTATAGAAATAATGTGGGAATAGTCACCATGCAGTTGTTGAAATACTTGTAAACTACGAAATAAAACAAATATAAACTCCAACCTTTCGTTTTTATAATTGTTACTCTCCAACAGAAGCAGAATTTACTTTTTATTTGAAACATCAGTCCCCATAGGGGACATTTTCCTTCTTTAATTTCCAGATAACCATCATCCATGTGAATGGTTTTCAAGATATATGTCTGAATTATCTTACTCCCACTAATCTACTATATATATAGTCTTATAAGGATAAAATTTCACAACTATACTATATTCAAAATTTACTTACTTGTCTGTATATATATATATATATATATATATATATATATATAACGTGAGAGAGTTAGGGGTTGGGGGTTCAACCCACTAAGGGATAGTATCTATCCAGTATACTGCTGGGAGGGTACCCAATTATTGCTACACTAGTGCTATACTAGGTGCAATCAATGGGAGCGGGTAAAAGTGGAGGTTTTACCCAAAATTTGTGTAACAATTAGAAAATGGAGGATAATATGCTGAACCCAACTACTTGCAGACGGTGTATCCTGCTGAATTCATTAATTTAATTCATAGCAAAAGTGACAAAAAAAAGGAAGAAAAGAAAAAGAAAGAAAGAACCAAAGCACAGGTGTCTATGGCAGACTATGTTATATACAATTTAGAGTAAAGAACCAAAGTTCATGAACTCATTCATGAAAATCCACAGTCACATAGAAAAAAATTAATAAGTAAATACACTAAAAAGAAGTATAAAATAATAATAATAATAATAATAATAATAATAATAATAATAATAATAATAATAATAATAACAGAGATAACTCAAATGTGGAATCTAAAAACAGAAACAATTCCTATCATAGTATAATAAAAAAATATTCAGACAAATACATAACAAAAACACCAGGACTTACAAATATATATAACATACAGAAAATTGCACTACTGGGTACTGCACACATCCTACGCAAAACACTTTCAATACAGTAAACATAAGAGCACCACAGCAAACCACAGCACATACCCAAGGCGCACAGAGCTGCGCTCGGTAGTGAAGTGAAAGCACGTTATAAAAATAAAACTACTGAACAATAATAATAATAATAATAATATTATTATATATTATTATTATTTTATGATTTTTACTTTGTATTTTATTATACTTCTTTTTAGCGTATCTACTTATTAATTTTTTTCTATATGTGACTGTGGATTTTCATGGATGAGTTCATGAACTTTGGTTCTTTTCTCTAAATTATATATTTATATATTATATATTGTGAAACTTAATTTAATTTTAATTTTTGGTAAATTGAATTTAATTGAGTTTTTACCTGTAAATTTGGATTTTTATCCCTAATATTATATATATATATATGAGTGGCTGTGTGGTAAGTAGCTTGCTTACCAACCACATGGTCCCGGGTTCAGTCCCACTGCGTGGCATCTTGGGCAAGTGCCTTCTACTATCGCCTCGGGCCGACCAATGCCTTGTGAGTGGATTTGGTAGACGGAAACTGAAAGAAGCCCGTCGTATATGTGTATATATATGTGTATGTGTGTGTGTATTTGTATGTCTGTGTTTGTCCCCACAACATCGCTTGACAACCGATGCTGGTGTGTTTATGTCCCCGTAACTTAGTGGTTCGGCAAAAGAGACCGATAGAATAAGTACTAGGCTTCCAAAGAATAAGTCCTGGGGTCGATTTCTTCGACTAAAGGCGGTGCTCCAGCATGGCCGCAGTCAAAAGACTGAAACAAGTAAAAGAGTAAAAGAGTATATATATATAATTAAATGAATAATAACATATGATGGATAACTGTCAGCTCATTATAGCTGTTTCTTAAGTAACTTTTTAATAGAAGAATGAGAACATTACATCATTATAAAAGACTGTAGTCATCAGATGAGAAGTAATTTTACAAAACAAAAGAATATCCTAACTACACAGCAGGGATGTGGCTAGAGACTGTTGAGGCCAACTATGAAATGGGAGAATGATGGAATGCACTCGTATATCTGTCATCTGTGTGGGTATATTAATTGAAGTATATAATATTATGTATTCATTTCAGCTGATCTTACCAATCAGTTCACCCTAGTATGAAACTGATTGATAAGATCAGCTGTAATGGATATATAATACTGTACACTTCAATTAATATATCCACACAGATGACAGATATACGAGTGCATTTTTTTCTGGCTTATAGACTCTTAGACAGCTTACACAAACACACACACACACACACATACCTATATGTATCATCATCATCATCATCATCATCGTTTAACGTCTGCTTTCCATGCTAGCATGGGTTGGACGATTTGACTGAGGACTGGTGAAACCGGATGGCAACACCAGGCTCCAGTCTGATTTGGCAGAGTTTCTACAGCTGGATGCCCTTCCTAACGCCAACCACTCAGAGAGTGTAGTGGGTGCTTTTACGTGTCACCCGCACGAAAACGGCCACGCTCGAAATGGTGTCTTTTATGTGCCACCCGCACAAGCCAGTCCAGGGGCACTGGCAACGATCTCGCTCGAAAATCCTACAGGAGCCAGTCAGGCGGTACTGGCAACGGCCACGCTCAAAATGGTGCATCTCATGTGCCACCCGCACAAGAGCCAGTCCAGGGGCACTGGCAACGATCTTACTTGGCTTGCCGGGTCTTCTCACGCACAGCCCATTTCCAAAGGTCTCGGTCCGTAGTCATCGCCTCAGTGAGGCCCAATGTACGAAGGTCTTGCCTCACCACCTCAGCCCAGGTCTTCCTGGGCCTACCTCTTCCACGGGTTCCCTCAACTGTTAGGGTGTGGCACTTTTTCACGCAGCTATCCTCCTCCATTCTCACCACATGTCCATACCAGTGCAATCGTCTGTATATACCAATGTCTTAGTAAGTCGGAGAGCAGACAAATCACAAATCCCTTCAGTTAGATGGTCCTGCACGATCTATAGAAAAGGTATAGGAGGTAGGAACTCCTTAAGATGCAACCAGTGTAAGCTATGGACACATATGAGATGCAGCAATATCAGAGGAAGGTTAACAGGGAAGATAGCTTTTGCATCTGGAAGGTGCACAAATATAATAAACACCAAAAATGTACAGAAAATAGATCCCATTAACTTCTAACAGGGTAAGCTAGAGGTAGTAGATAGCTTCTGGTATCTAGGTGACCAAGTTAGTAGAGAGCGTAGATGTGAGATTAAGAATAGACTGAGCAAAATTCAGAGAGCTCTTATCTCTGCTGGCAACAAAGGGCCTCTCCTTCAGAGTGAAAGGCAGACTGTATGATGCGAACAGCTATGCTACACAGCAGTAAAACATGGGCTATGACAAATGACTGAGACCTTAGGCATTATGTTGTGCTTGAAAAGAAGACCCCTCAAGCCAAGTGAAATTGTAGTCATGGCAGATACTGGTGTCATGTAAATAGTACCTGTGCCAATGCCACATAAAAACACCCATTACACTCTCAGAGGGGTTGGGGCCAGGGAAGGCATCCAGCCGTAGAAACCATGCCAAATCAGACAAGAGTCTGGTACAGCCTTCCAGCTTGCAAGCCCTGGGCAAACCGTCCAACCCATGCCAGCATGGACAACAGACAATAAATGATGATGATGATGATGATGATGATGATATATACATATATATCTTTGACCAGGGCTTGCAAGCTGGAAGGTTGTAATATTTGCCATGACAGATCGCTAACCACTACACACATTTTTTTTTCTCTCCTTGTTTCTTTCTGTGTTCCTTTCTGTGGAAGAGCATAGGCTCGAAACGTTAAAGACTTTTTCAATTCCTGAGCGTTATACTAATACATCTGTTTGTTTTCTACACCACCTGTCTTCGTCTGTTGTTTTTTTTGTGAATTCTCCCTATATATATATATATATATATATATATATATATATATAATTATGTGTATTTCTTCTATCTTAATGAATAAAAATTCTTCTGATAGAATAAATGGGTTAATAGAAACCAATGTAGCAAAGAACACAAAATAACTGTGGTTTAGTTCCTGTTTTTAAGGCAGGAACTCCTTGAAATGTTGGGTATTTGAGTATATTTAAGAATTTAAGGAATGGAGAAAACGCATGTTATAATTGCATACTTTATTCCTACATATGTTTCAAAGGATTACAACCTGTGTGATCCATAGGGATCTTTGATATTACAATTGTAACCTTCTCATCAGGGAAAGCATGGGAATCATCTTAAACGTTTAAGATGATTCCCATGCTTTCCCTGATGAGAAGGTTACAATTTTAATATTAAAGATCCCTATGGATCACACAGGTTGTAATCCTTTGAAACATATGTAGGAATAAAGTATGCAATTATAACATGCGTTTTCTCCATTCCTTAAATTCTTAAATATATATATATATATATATATATGTATCATCATCATCATCATCATCATCGTTTAACATCCACTTTCCATGCTGGCATGGGTTGGACGATTTGACTGAGGACTGGTGAACCAGATGGCTACGCCAGGCTCCAATCTGATCTGGCAGAGTATCTACAGCTGGATGCCCTTCCTAACACCAACCACTCCGAGAGTGTAGTGGGTGTTTCTACGTGCCACCGGTACAAAGGCCAGTCAGGCAGTACTGGCAATGACCATGCTCAAAATGGTGTATTTTTACGTGCCACCTGCACAGGAGCCAGTCCAGCGGCACTGGCAACGATCTCGCTTGAATGTCTTTACAAGTGCCAGGAAGGCGACGATGGGCACAGGTGCCATCACGGGATATATATATATATATATATATATATATATATATATATATATATATATAGGTGCTAGCATAGCTGAGTGGTAAGAATTATGTTTCCTAACCACTGTGTGGCACCTTGGGCAAGTGTTTTCAACAATAGTTCTTGGAACAACCAAAGCCTTATGAGGGTATTTGGAAGACAGAAACTGAAAGAAATATGTCGAATGTGTGTGTGTGTGTGTGTGTGTGTGAGTCTTTGTATTTGTGTATATTCCCCACCCCTGTTTAACAACCAGTGTTGGCATGCCTACGGTCTTCATAACTTAATGGTTTGTCCAAAGAGACTAAGAGAATAAGTATCAGGTTATAAAAAAAAAGTACTGGGGTCGATTCATTCAATTAAAAGTATTCAAGGGGGTCTTTCAGCTTGGCTGCTGTCTAATGATTGATATAAGTGTAGCTATGTAGTAGGAAGCTTGCTTCTCAACCACATGGCTCCGTGTTCAGTCCCACTGCATGGCACCTTGGGCAAGTGTCTTCTACTATAACCTCAGGTCAACCAAAGCCTTATGACTGGATTTGAAAATCAGAAACTGAAAGAAGTCCACCATATATCTATAGGAAAGTTGGTTATACATCATTAGATGTATACCTGACTTTCCTATATAAAATTAAAGAATATAACGGAACGCTGAACTCCAGACTATCAACTTAAACATCAACTTTATTTAGGTGGTAAATATATACATCTTTAGTTCTTGTTGTTACAGCTTCTGTTGTTGGGACGTTGTCATGTAGATGCGAGCGAGCTGTCGAGCGTAAGTCCGAAAGATGGAGAGCGACAGCCATACACGCAAAGAGACCGTCTCCAGAGTTGGAACGCCGGAGACACTCTTGACACGTCCATGCTCTATTGCCGGCCAGCAAGAAAGAGAATGAATTGAGCGGGAACACTTGCTTGTTTAATTCCACGCATGCGTGAGACTACGCATGCACACGGCGTTACTACAGGGCTCCCTTGCCAGTGCGAGAAACGCACGATGATATTAAATCTGTTAGAACGCCTGAGGCAGGATGGCCACTGAAAACCACCCACAAGAATGTAGCACAAAACACACACAAAGAAAAATGAAAGAAATGAATGTGCACTCGTGAGAACATGCATGCAATGTACAAATGAAAGAAAGTGTGTGAGTGCACAAGTGTGTGTGAGAAAAAACACAGAACATAGTAAAAGTGTCTGTAGAGAAAAAATCCAGTTCATACAAGAGTCCCACAAGGAGATAGAATGTCCGTACTCAGGAAGTCGTGGTCGGTGAGCAGAGCTATAGATGAGCATCAGATGCTAGTTGTGACCGTTTACCTGGTACGGAATATTCTATGAAAGTTACACAAGGAAAATTTGGTCTGTTGATCGTGAGTGGAAACATCCACTCTAACAGAGTCGACAAAAACCGAGTGTGTTGATATGGTTGTTGGCGCACGACATTGTGGTAGACAGTACATTGATGTTCTGTATGTGTGGTGGTAATGATCTGTTGAAACTTGGCGATGTCGGGGGAATGCTTGTAGTTGGTAGTAGTAATTGTTGTCGTCACGGTGGTAATCTTGGTTGAGCGAAGCTGGTGGTGAAAAAGCTGTTTGTTCATTGTTGTTTGAAGAGGTGCGCTTTTTTACAGACGATCGACAGACAAATCTCTGTATGGTCATTAGCGAAAACCTCGAAGAAAAATTTTCTTAACCCAAGATGAAAGAACGACCGTGCGAACTCAAAAAGGAGAAATGGTGACGAATGGAATAACAGAGGACTCCTTTTATTTAAACGTGTCACACGGTCGAACACCAAAATATATATCAAAGATGATATACAAGTAATTACGTTATACTACGAACATTAGTGAATTCGTAAATACCAGTAATGAGACGATAGAAAAGACAACCGTATGAAATGAATAACAAGAGTTATTGTGTGGCATAAAAGATGTATGTGTATGTGAGAGTGTGAAATGCGACATATAAGAACGTAATAAAAAACAGGCCGTCTATATGTGTGTGAGATATCACAGCAGTTAGAAAGTCAGAACACGTGAGAGTTTTATACCAAGTTCTTTGAGTACACAATTGGAAAGTCGCAGGCTGTAATTCTTGTCTGTTTTATCGTGAGTGGAAAAATCCACTCTAACAGAGGCGAGAATAAAAACCGCGCTTGTTGGTGTTGGTAATACATAATTCAGTCTCCATGGCCGTATTTGTTCTTTAGTCGGGGTTCACCAGTTATAAGTTGGTAGTCCAGAGTCCATGCTGCGTTTGTTTCTTCGTCGAATCACCACTTTATAAGAAAGTGGGTATTTGCAGCTCAGTGGGCTGCGTGTTTGAATCACGTCGGGGTCACCAGTATAGGAAAGTTGGTTATACATCATTAGATGTTTACCTGACCTTCCTATATAAAATTAAAGAATATAACGGAACGCTGAACTCCAGACTATCAACTTAAACATCAACTTTATTTAGGTGGTAAATATATACATCTTTAGTTCTTGTTGTTACAGCTTCTGTTGTTGGGACGTTGTCATGTAGATGCGAGCGAGCTGTCGAGTGTAAGTCCGAAAGATGGAGAGCGACAGCCATACACGCAAAGAGACCGTCTCCAGAGTTGGAACGCCGGAGACACTCTTGACACATCCACGCTCTATTGCCGGCCAGCAAGAAAGAGAATGAATTGAGCGGGAACACTTGCTTGTTTAATTCCACGCATGCGTGAGACTACGCATGCGCAAGGCGTTACTACATATCTATATATATAGATATATATTTATGTATTTATATGAGTGTGTGTTTGTCCCTCCACCTGCCATCACTTGATAGCCAGTTTATGTCCCTGTAACTTAGCAGTTCAGTAAAAGTGACCAATAGAATAAGTATTAGGCTTACAAAGAATAAGTCCTACGGTTGATTTCTTCAACTAAAACCCTTTAAGGCGGTGCTCCAGCATGGCCTGCAGTCAAATGACTGAAACAAGTATACAAGTATAAAGCCCATCGTATATATGAATATAGCTGTGCGTGTGTGTTCCCACCACAGCTTGCAAAGTGGTTTTGGTTTGTTCACGTCTTCGCCCCCTAACTTAGCGGTTTGATAAAATTAGACGATATAAGAAACAAACTTTTAAAAAAAAAAGTACTGGGTCAATTTGTTCAAGTAAACAAAGGCCTGGCATGACTAAAACAAGTAAACAATAAAACATAAAAGAAAAATATTGGAAGAAAGAGGAACGAATATTAATCGCAGAGATGAGTACTTTTATAGATGTTCCTCCTTTAAAACTTCGTCATAACTTACCTGACGAGCCTGTGAACAGAGACGAAACTAAAGAATAAGACTGACGACCAAAATACAAATTGTTGCTATTATGTTAAACTGTCGTATATCCAAATGCGGGGTTTTTTTTTTTTTTCAATATCTATTTTTTTTCTTGCAATAAGCGGTTCTTTTGGTCAAAGTATCATATCTCGGGCTGCTTCAAATGCCAAGATATCGAAAATCGTGAAAGTGTAGCACAACGGTTTTGCTATGGAACGGTGAAACTATTTTTTCTTTTTCTGAAAAAGTAAAGTTTTGGACTTACGATACATTTGCATAACAGCAACGAAATATATTTGTGTGAAAAAATCATTGACAGTAACTTCAAAGATTCGCTGGGTGAACAACTATTTCAAATTACCAACGAAATCAGACTCTATACTCGAATCCCATCCATATTCACTTCAGTCTTTTGATGCAAATAAAACACACTAATTTTTACTCTGTACAGATGTGTTTAGACACAAACAACATATAAATAAATACTTTTCAAGCGAATATATATGCCTACTAACGTACGAATGTACGTATTCATGTACGAGTATATGTGCGTATATAATAATACATACCCATGTATATACTTTATTAACTTAGCATGAATGTGTATAATCTTGGCACAACTTTCGCTTCTTCTAGTCATTAGTCATTCTGGGGCACCGCCTTGAAACGAATCAACTCTAGAACTTATTTTCTTTTAAACCAAGAACTTATTACATCGGGTCTTCTGCTGAACTGCAAGATTACGAGGACGTAAACACACCAACACCAGTTTTCAGGCGACGGTGGGAGACAAACACGCAAAAACACACACGTATATACGACGGGCTTCTTTCAGTTTCTTTCTACTAAATGCGCTCGCAGCGCTTTGATCGTCCCGACGGTATAGTAGAAAAATCTTACCCAAGTTGCCACGCAGATGCGTTGAGTTCGGGACCATGGAGTTGGGAAACAAACTTCTTATTATCAGCCACACCTGCATGTATATACAGGTGTGGCTGATAATCAGAAGTTTGTTTATATAAAGATACCTATGTATGTATATATATATATATATATATATATATATATATATATATATATATATATATATATATATATATAAATTATAATACAGGGTATCAAGAGATACCACCACGCTGAAAAAATAGCAGTCAAATCCTGACTCTAAAACCACAACCGTGCCATGCGGACATTTATTGTGGTTTTATAGTCAGGATTTGACTGCTATTTTTTCAGCGTGGTGGTATCTCTTGATACCCTGTATTATAATTTTAAATAATTATTACCTTTGATGGTTTTTATTCCCATGCTGACCACTTGATAAGATCAATATTTTAAATATCGATCTTATCCTTATTTATATAAATAAATATATATATATATATATATATATATATATATATATATATATATATATATAATATATATATATATATATATATATATATATAGATAGATACCTATGTATGCATCATACGGACCTACGTGTATATCTAAATATGTAAACTGTATTAGCACTATTATATATACACACACAAACGTGTGTAGAAAAATGACATATACATCTCTCTCTCTCTCTCTCTCTCTATATATATATATATATATATATATATATATATATATATATGTATATATTATATCACCATGTGTGTGTGTGAGTGTGTATATGTTTATAAGCTCTCATATCGTGGTGTCCGTACACTTCTACTAATAACAACATCAAACAAATGTCAGCAACAAAAATGACAACAACAAAACTTTCAAGTTATCCCTACCGTCTCAGGGAGCAGGTAACATCTCATTTTCATCTCGTAATCATCTTATGAACATTTCATTTTCATCTTCATCGGAACCAACATCTCTTTACCATGACGAAACAAGTGGTGTTAGTGAAGTTGTCGCTCCTTGAGAATTGAGAAATGCCAGGCATATCAGACACACGCACGTACACAGGCGAGGACACCAACAAATACACGCGCGCACACATGTATGTGTATATT
This sequence comes from Octopus bimaculoides, assembly GCF_046866305.1. Lineage (NCBI taxonomy): Eukaryota > Metazoa > Mollusca > Cephalopoda > Octopoda > Octopodidae > Octopus > Octopus bimaculoides. The sequence continues at coordinate 9,985,097 of NC_142956.1, forward strand.
TGTGTGGAAGTCTATATCGATTACACATACGCACACAAACACGATGTTCATTCTCCGACTCTGGCAAATGATGAAAGTTCAAAGAAAGGGAAAAAAAAACCCAATTACATCTAATCTGTTTGTCTGAAGCATCGCAGATCGTAGATAGCGATTTTCGGTGCCAAAAATGGACCGGTGCGTGGAAAGAAGGGGACAGTTTTTCTTAACTTTTGTCGGGATTCTGCTTTAAGCACTCCATATAAACCCTCATAACTTTTATTTTGGGGAATTTTTTCCTTTTTACGAATTTGTGTTCTACACGGGAATTCATATGGTTATGCAGAGACAAAAAAAAAAAAAAAAATTATGATTTATGGGTTTTTTTAGCAACTATTTTTAGCTCCTGGTACCCTCCTTGTTTCTTTGTCACTCTGACATATTGATGTTTTTTCAATATCTTTCTTCCCATAAACACATTTAATTGTTTATTTCTGGGATTTAAGCAAAAATCTCGGACTGTCTATATTTTAAACTTTGATTTTTAAAAAAAATTTTTAAATTATAACAAATTTTTTTTAATCGAAAAATAAAAAAAAATCGTATGTGTAGAACACAAATTCACAAGATTTTCTGAAAATTCCAAAAAAAAAAAAAGTTATGAGCAGGGTGCTTAAAACAAAATTCTGCCCCTTTTATATATATATATATATATATATATATATATATTTGCAGGGTAAATTTTTTCAGATTTCAAGAAGATTCTCAATAGCTTTTTAAGATTTTGTCCCCTTCTTCACTTTTCCATGACTTTTTTCGTTTCTGATATTAAAAAAAAAAATTTTTTTTTTCTGGTTTATATCTTTAAAACATCAGAGATATGACTATGTAACAATGTAAAAATTATATTTTCAATTATTTTGTGGAGTTTGGTTACAACATTCTTTTTATATCTTCAATATTTAAATAAACGAGGCGCAGGAGTGGCTGTGTGGTTAGTAATTTGCTTACCAACCACATGGTTCCAGGTTCATTCCCACTGCGTGGCACCTTGAGCAAGTGTCTTCTACTATAGCCTCGGGCCGACCAAAGCCTTGTGAGTGGATTTGGTAGACGGAAACTGAAAAAAGCCTGTCATATATATGTATATATGTATGTGTGTTTATGTGTCTGTGTTTGTACCCCCACCATCGCTTGACAACCGATGCTGGTGTGTTTACATCCCCGTAACTTAGCGGTTCGGCAAAAAGAGGTCGATAGAATAAGTACTAGGCTTCCAAAGAATAAGTCCTGGGGTCGATTTGCTCGACTAAAGGTGGTGCTCCAGCATGGCCGCAGTCAAATGACTGAAACAAGTAAAAGAGTAATGTAAATTTGAAAAGAAATAAAAAATGTAAAAAATGTCATAATTTCAAGACTTAAAAGTTACAGAAAGAAGAAAACTTTTGTCTCCAGCACGGTTTTTAAAAACTTTTTCATTTGATTGCAGCCATACTGGAACACAGTCTTAAAGGATGTTTTAGTCAAAGAAATCAACAACAGCCTAGTACTTATTCTATCGGTCTCTTTTACCAAACTGCTAAGTTATGAAGATGTGAGCACACTGACATCAGTTATCAGTCAATAGCGAGGGGACAAACATAGACACAAAGATACACACACACATAAATATATGTATATATATGTATATATATATATATATATATATATATATATATATATATATATATATATATATATACACACACACACACACACACAGAGTGGGCTTCTTTCAGTTTCTGTATACCAAATCCACTCACAAGGCTTTGGTAGAAGACATTTGTCCAAGGTGCCAAGGAGGGGAACTGAAACCAGAACTACATGCTTGGGAAGCAAGTTTCTTACCACACAACTACACCTATACACATACACACACACACACACACACACACATATATACAGGTCGTGGACAACTTACAACCATAACTGGTTCCGGCTCACTGGTTGTAAGTCAGCCTATAGGCCTACATAGCTTTGTTTTATATTTTTACATTCTTAAGGTACATTCTCAGGTAAGGGTCACACACAGCATTCTGTATTATACCACAACAGTGTTATTTGTTCATAGAAAAGTACCAAAGATGCAAATACAAGAAGTACACAATGTAGTATAAGAAACAGTTGCAAAACTTACGTAAAAATTTCTTGTAGATGGTGCTTGGCTGTGGGTCTTCAATGACGTTTGTTAGCTGATGTCATCCAAAGACGAGTTAATTTTTCTGAAATTAAATCCATTACATTCCAATTGGACTATTGCTGCCAGGAGCTGGCATGCCAATCGTTGTGAAGTCGATCGGTCGTAAGTCAACGATGACATGGATATCATCAGTATTAGAAGTACACTCTAAGGCATTGGAACAGTAAAATACTTTTCAGGATACTAAAAGTTATCATTGGTAGAGTCTGATAAGTCACTTATGCTGCTAAGCACTTTATAGGTCCAAAATCAATGAGCACCAGTCATAACTTTTTACTTCCTAAAATATATACACACACACACACACATCAAATCCAGTGGAGTTTACAAATGATGAGATGCTGATTAGTTTACTTAAAGAGTAGAGGCTGTGTATATTGTTTTGGTTGCAAACACTTCTATAAATGCCAAAACATCATTTAAAACTGATGGGTTTTCTGATTGGCTGAATGTAGTCAGAACTGTGGAGAATCATGAAAGTAGAATGGAACATACGAAGATGATGTTTTGGTTAACGAGAAAGACGAATAAAAACATTGGGGATTAGAAATTTGAAGAACAGATCAGAAATAAGCAGAGACAGGACTATAGCTGTTATAAAGTTTGGTATTTAGAGTAATGGAGAAATGTGGGACTCCCTAAATTATTGAAACTTTATGGGGCCTGAGAATTTATGGCAGAGTTTGACCCGTTTTTACATGAACATCTCAAGAAATTTAAGAAAGAATAAGTATATAGTACTTATCTATCTAAAAACTGTTATTAATCAGAGAAAACAAGAGCAAGAGGAAACTGGGTCAGATTAACAAGGGCAACATCAAAAACTGTTGTATTATTGTTGACTCTGTGCCTGATATGTTACATATTGACCAATCATAAATGTGGTTTGATAAGACTGACCACAGATATTTACAAGTGGATGATTATTTTCATTTAAAACTTGTTGTCACTTGTTGAACAAGGTCTTGGATGAGTCGTTTTCTATCAGTAAAGCTCTTTAAAAAAATCTCTCGATTCTCCATTATAACAATAAAGAACAGATTAACATTCTTCTCAAGAGAAAATCTCAGGTTTTGATGTATTTGAAGTTTATCTTTAGCTATCATTTTTTTTTTTCTTTCATATGATAAAGAACTATGAGAAAATTTGGATGATAGGATACCTCACTGAATATCAGAAAGCAAATGGTTTGTGTGAAGATATCACCTCAAGTGCTTCCAAATGCATTGTTACAAAGAAATTTTGGGATGGAACAAGTTATAGAGCTTCTTTGAGAGGAACTGAGAAATTTAGAATAGAAGTTCTAATTCATCTCTATGACTGCTCAATAATTTATTCTATCGGTCTCTTTTGCCGAACCACTAGGTTACGGGGACGTAAACACACCAGCATCAGTTGTCAAGCGATGTTGGGGGGACAAACACAGACACACAAACATATACACACACATACATATATATATATATATATATATATATATATATATATATATATATATATATATATACATACATACAATGGGCTTCTTTCAGTTTCCATCTACCAAATCCACTCACAAGGCTTTGGTCGGCCCAAGGCTATAGTAGAAGACACTTACCCAAGGTGCCATGCAGTGGGACTGAACCCGGAACCATGTGGTTGGTAAGCAAGCTACTTTATTTCATTAGATTGGCCATTAAGACCTTACAAAGAGGGGACAAACAAGGACAGACAAACATAAAGTAGCTGCGGGCTGGACACGAACATTAATGAGACGAGGATGATAACAAAAGGTGAATAAAAATGAGAGAGGCACCGACGCCTGCCGATCGATAACCCCTCGAAAACATTGTTCAATACAAATCCAATAAAAGTCAAAAATTCAATGGCAGTTCAATAAAGTTCAATAAAAGTTCTTTTTAAAGATCTAATCTTCCTCGTCCGGGCCTCCAAGCAATTGTCCCATCGCCATCAGGAGATCTCGCAGTGGCAAGCCCGAAAGAAAGTAAATAAAATCCTCTTTTTGACAAGTCTTTTCGACCTCCATAACTTCACTATGATTTAAGACCTCCGCAGCCACCTGTGGAGGCCAACGTGGATGGTCTATACAAGCCCAGTCGTAACGCTCACGGTCAAATAGATCATCCAGACACTTTTCAACGAGCCCTTAAGGTAACAGAAGATATACTCCGTTTCCTCATCATCGGAAGGGGCCGCAACCTGCTCTGTCGGTGACACAAATCCCACTGACAGAGCCTCCCGATCTGGTGGCACACTTCCCAACGGAGGGGCAACGGGTTCAGTCGGTGGCACGTCCGCTGACTGTCTCCCGTTTCTCCTTTTCTTTTTTTTCCTTTTACCAGTTGCGGGGGTCGGGGCATCTTTCGGCACACCCGAGGTGTCCTCCTTTCCCGCAACCTCTGTTTCTCCTGGTGAGCAACCACCGTTGCTCGCCTTCCTCTTTCTATTCATGGAGGCGGTGGCCTCCACAACTTCCTCCGTCTCCCCTTCCAATGGTGGGGCGGAGGACTCATTCTCTTTTTTTCTCTGCTCCGGGGCCTTACCTCGGCCCTTGGGACAGTTCTTTTTTAAATAGCCGAATTCAGGGCACTTGTGACATTTAGGAGGGCGTCCCTCCAAAATCACTGGATACCTTGCCTGAGCTGTCCTTAAAAAGTCTGGAAACACCAGAATCGCAATCGGCTGGGACCAAAGGGTCAACACCGCTTTTGACCCCTCCTAGTCAATTGCTGGCAAAATTTTTACATTGAGGAGCTTGGTTCCGGTGCCGCCCAGACCCTGGCGGAAAGAATCCTCTATCCACTCGGGCTTTATTCCAGGCGGCAACCCGCAGACCCAAGCCCTCGTTATTTTTTGTCCACAATATGTCGGCAGAAACAAAATTTCTTTGCCCTCAATGGGCCCACTCGCAAATTTGCGCGCTTCACTCGGGGAGTCAAAAAGCAACCACACGGTTGCATATTTGACTCCCCTTGAAATATATTTAAAGTTGGCATTAACATTCGTAGGTTCCTTTTCAATAATAGTTTGAGGAAAGACAGTGATGCTATCCAACACCTTTGAGTAGGTCCGGAGCGTCACTGTTCTTTCCTCCATTTCTTTCAACCACTGCTTGGGTGGGCACAGTTCCCACTCCAAGACAGTGTTGCCCTTTTTTGCCATGCTTGCAAAAAAAAAAAAAAAAGGTTCAAATGTTCAACAAAAAAGTTCAGAAAATAGTTCACAAGCAAGTTCAACAAAAAAGTTCACAAAAAACAAACTAAATACAAAAGAACAGAAGACAGAACAGAGAAAAGGAAAGAAAGAAGACAGTTTAAGTCAAGGCAACACAGTTCGGGCCACCAGCAATACCTATAGGTATTCCAATAAAGGTACTCCAAAATAAAAGTATTCCAGTAAAGGTATTCCAATAAAGGTAATCCAGGGCCACAGCAGCAAAATTTTCACAAGTTTTTCGGAGGCGAGATACGACCACAAAAACAACAATTCTCGCACAGTGAGACACAAAAAGTTTTCTTCATTCAAAGTTGCTTTTTTTTTTTTTGGCTCAAAGTCAAAACAAAAATTTTTGCTACTGTGGGCAAGCAAACCCGCCTCCCACAAACAGCGAATACAAAATTTGTTCGTACAACGAACACAAAAAAAACTCGCCAAGGAAATCGAAGATGCCACACCGCTGGACAACAATTTACTAAAAAAATAAATAGAAGCAATAAATTGCTGCCCAGCTGAGCAACAAAAACGACTTACCCCGGCGAATTCTTCAATTTTTCCTTCTATAGACAGAGCCGAAAACCATGTCTATCTTCGTTCACAGCAAGTAGCCAGTCTGACGCACATGCGCAGTGAGCAAACCGGAAGTAAGCAAGCTACTTACCATATAGCCACTCCTACGCTTATATGAGCAGATTGTGAAAAGGTTCAAATTCCTCTCACAACTGGTAAATAATTCTGAAACTGATGAGGGCAACATTAGATTTACAATATCATTACAAGGATGATATTGACTACAAATTTGTACACAAGTAATATCAGTTCAAAGAGTATTTGCAGCTTAGACAAACATACCATTCAAGATGCAATGCACAAAAATTCTTCAGTTTATTTCTGAGCAACACTTTACTGAAATGGTCCATAATATTACTATTGCACTCAGCATTTCTCCCCTTCTGCTGCCCTGTTAGTACAGGTGAAAAAACTCATACAGTGACATGGTGCACCTACAATACCTATCATGAACTGTAAGACAGAAAAGAATTTCAAAGCTATTCTTTACCAAGAATAAATTTTGGTCTATTATGGTTGAAGTGTGCTTTAATTCTTTATCCATATTGCCTCTAGAAAATAACATTACAAGGAAGTACTTGTATGACAAAAATTTGGGTAAATATGTTGCTAGATAAAAAAGAAACTATACAATGTGTTTCTTGTAGCATGTATTCTCACAGCTGTTTAAAATAAAAGATTACAGTAACACTGATTTTTGCTAAATTTTATTTCATCAGTCTATGATGCATTAAGCATGTATATAAATAACCCTTAATTTACAATCATTCCACAACTTGAAAACTATGACGTATATGAAATGGATGGCAAGACCTTTTGGGCCTTACTGAATGTTGCTACATTGTCCTTGGTTGTGAAGACACCTTCGTGACAGTTCAAGTTTCAAGGCCCCATGACAGAGTATGGTCGAATGATTAAGAGGTTCAGTTTGCAAATATGATGCTTCAAGTTCAATCTCATTGCATGACATCTAGGCCAAGTATCATTTTCTGTAACCTTGGGTTGACTCATACCTTGTGAATGAAACTGAGTAAACAAAAACTTTATAGAAACCTGACAGATGGATTGTATTTGTAATTCTTATACTGTGTGATGCCGATTGTGCTTAAGGGTTCTCATGCCTGTGAAATGCTCAACTTCCACAATGGGGATTCAATTGTTCAAACAACTGGATTACCTGCTCATTGAATTTACAAGTAAGTGGCTGAATATTCCACTTAAGAATGATACTAATGTCATAAGAATTTAGCGGCTTTGAGAGAACATGAAATAATTCTTTTTTGGAACGGTGAATCTTGAAGCAGATAATACGTGTGTTTGTGTGTGTGTGTGTGTGTGTGTGTAATTACAAGTCAAAATCTATATATTAATATGCTGAGGCCAAATGCATTGCATTGTCAAATGGTTAGTTGGAGGGAGAGGCAAAGAGCAAGAGAAAAAGGGAGAGAGAAATGTTAACAATGTGTGGCAGGGGGAAAGTAATAGTTATTACGCTAAGACTGAATGTGTGACACTTTCACTTGGTTAGTTCAAGGAAGAGGTGGAGAAAAAGAAGAATGTTAGCAATGAGAGGCAAGAGAAAGATGTTACTATTATGTTTGTGGCTGGTTAGTTGAAGAAAGAGGCAGAAAATAAAAAGCAAGAGACATAAGCATGTTAAGTGCAGGAGCATGTGGTATAGTTGAAATGAGAGGCCAAGGGAGGGTGAGAGAGAGTGGGTGTTGACCAAAAGGAATATGGGAATGGAAAGCAGTTACATGATTTTAAACATAGTATAATAGAATATTGTGAGAAACAATAAAAATTAAAATTTTATTCTTGTGACAGATTTTAATATTCAACAGTTTCTATATTTTCAATCTATCAATGCATCTATGCAGTTAAATAGTCATTGACAGATAGAAGATAGAAAAATAGATGGCTAGGTATCGTTAAATCAAAGTGAAATAACCTAAGCAAATAGTTTTGGATGTTACTTTTACATTTTAATGTGTAGCAACCCATGCTAGGGTACTACAATTATTTAGGTATTTCTTTTTCTTTTTTCTTTTTTTTTTTAGTTATTTGATCTAAATGTTTATGCATGCATCAGAAATGTTAGTAGAATATGATTGATCAATTCATTGATTGATAGATAGTAAGATAGATAAATAGACAGACAGACAGACAGACAGATAGATAGAGAGATAAATAGACAGACAGATAGATAGAGAGATAGATAGACAGACAGACAGATAGATAGATAGAATAATTGATAGATAGATAGATAAATAGACAGACAGATAGATAGATAGATTAATTGATTGATTGACTGATTGATTGATTGATTGCCCCTTCAATACTGGCTGTGTAGATTTTTACATCTTCTCAAAAATCAAATGTTTCTGAAAAATATACAATTTCATTAAGCAGTTTTCAAAATAATTGTGGAATTTCCACTGGTATAGCTAATATTAAATATTACTGAAAAGGAAAAAATGTTAATTGAAAGATCACCACAAGCACAACATGTTTTTGTTGTTATAACCTCAAATACTCTTACTCCACCCTTTAAAAAAAATCGAATGGAGAAAAAGATTTACTTTATATGTTCATTCTTGACTTTTTCAAAATAGTTGAGTATAAACTTTAGGTTAGTTAAAATATGTTCGTGACATATTTTAACTTTTAAAGATAAATTCTCATTTATGGTGCAGACCTTTATGCTAGCTTCTGCAGAGGGCTAACTGGACCTGCAGTCCAAAACTAAAGAAAGCAATAATAATAAAGCATTTATTGGTACCCTACCAATATGGTATTACTTTAAATTCAGTTTAAATGGAAAACTTGTAAGTTCACAAATTTTTGGAGTTCTTTTAAAATTTGTATTTTCAACTGTTAGCATATAACAAATCCTCATCCAGACCTGATTCCAATGCTGAATGTTCAAGAACCAAATGAAGAACAGATTTTCAATTCTAAGATCATCCTGATTCCAAAATGGTATATCTAGAGCAAGTGTAGACTGAGATACAGGGGTCCTAGATGGATGGAGAGACAGAATTTCACATTTATTATTATAGAAAAAGGGTGTCAAAACATTTATGGTACAATGTGTCAAAACACCCTCTCTGCTCAGTGTCCACCCCCCTAGCAGACTCCGAGATGTGTTTCCAGCTTCTTAGCCTTCCTTAGTAGGAGCTACCAAGGAGAGATAACCCCTGCAGATTCTAAAGCATAGCTTTATCTTAGAACAGTCAATATCAGTGACTTAGTGGTGCTCTTGGACTGCCTAGTCAAAATGGAGAATAAACAGAGAAATAGCAGCACCATACAGCGATAAGGAACAAATGAACTGTAGGTTAGTGAAAATATATTTGCAACATATTTTAACTTCTAAAGGCAAATTGAAAAACATATTTAAATTAATGCAAAGTTTGTTTCTTCCTCATCATTATTTAGTTGAGTATGAAATATCCAGTTAGAGCTTCACCTAATTGACCTTAAATGATTAAGTGAAAGGGGAGAGACAGAGAGTGAGAATGAGAGAGAGAGAAGGGTGAGGAGGAAACTGTATAAAAGTTGTTCCAATCAAATTCAAGTGCTGTATGGCTTCTGTGTGACCTATATGACATATTTGACCTGTGTCAAATGTGGATGACATGTCAGTGACAATTAGTGTACTGCGTCTGTTGGATATCCATTAACTGAGAGAATCTGGTCAATTCATTACATTCTTCATTTTTGCTTATATATATATATATATATATATATATATATATATATATATATATATTTTATTGTTGGTGACATCCTATGCCCAGCACAGAGTATTGTCAGTGAACAGGTTGTGGTCTCAAAGCAACGAAAATATTTTGGGAAATTAAATTTAAATGTTGAAGTAAATCTAATAGTTTTTGTGTGTTTTTAAATGGGTTATAAACACCATTCATGTTGCAATTGTTTTATATATATATATATATATATATATATATATATATATATATATATATATATATATATATATATATATATATTATATATATATATATGTATATATGCATATGTATATATATATATATATATATATATATATATATATATATATATATATATATATATATATATATATTTATACTATAATATATATATACATATATATATTATTTATATTATAATATATGTATACATATATATATATTATTTATATTATAATATATATATTATTTATATATATATATATATATATATATATATATCTACACACACATAAATATATATATATACATATATGTAAATATATTTTATAATTATATACATAATTATAACAAGGGGTCGGCTTATGCCTCACCATGCACTGTGAGAAATAGTCCTTTTTACTATCTTAAATCTCCAAGAATAACACACTTTATTGTAGGCAAGCAAAAGAAAAATAATGAATCGATAAACCTGACTAACTATGGACACGTTTCGAACTTAAAATAAAAGATAGTTTTACTTATTGTTCCTCTTCAGCATAGTATTTCGTACAAGTTCACAAGTGTTTCAAAATATGCATGCGATCAGCATCATCGAATGTCCGATATCTATCCACACTCATAAAAATATACTGCCAAGTATAATTCATATCTTTCTTTTATACCCACATGTAGTGTGTTAAGATCTAGACCACACTAAATGCCGTTTCGATCATGGAGTGAATTTATTCTTATATTATTTTAATGATAAAGGGTAAAATCAGTAATAATTTCACCAGGTAGCCAGTGCAGAAATAAAAACCTTTTATAAAATATCTTATAATTATATACATAATTATAACAAGGGGTCAGCTTATGCCTCACCTTACACTGCAAGAAATAGACGCTAAAGACCTTTTTACTACCTTCAAATCTCCCTTGTTTTAGGGTTGTACTGGATAAATTGTGAAAACAACTCTAACAGTTCAAATACTAGCAAATAAGCATACTCAATTTGATTTATACCAAATAATTTAAGAAAATGAATATATTATTGCCCTTGGCTATATATAAGGATTCCTTCCCAGGGCGAATGGGTCATTTCCATTGGTTTTTAAAATAAAATATATTAGATATATATGAGGATCCCTTCCAGGGGCCCTATTATCCATTTTTTCAACAATCTGAGAATACCACTTCAGACGTGAGTTCTATTCATGTGTCAAGTTTCATTAAAATCGATAAAATAATGTAAGCGTTAGCTAACAACTCCACAAACACACCCACAGACAGAATTTCCCACATACGTAGTAGATACATATATATGTATAAATACGTACACTATTTTATATGAAAAATATGTTGTGTACATAAATATATACACACATAATACATATATATACATATATATGCATATATATATATATGCATATATATATATATATATATATATATATATATATATATGTATATGTGTGTGTGTATATATATATATATATATATATATATAGCAATAAGAAAATGGAGGGGAATAGGTGGTATTGAATACCACCTATTAATCCCCTCCATTTTCTTATTGCTATATAAATTAATGGTAAAATAACTCTTTACCCACACCCATTTATTGTTCTTGGTAATGTAATTGCCATGCAATGAAAAAATACTAGTGTAATAATAATTGGGTATTCTTCCAGCAGTATATTGGATAGATATTATCCCTTAGTGGGTTGGATTCACGACCCCAAACTTTCTTGGATATATATGTATATACATATATATATATATATATATATATATATATATATATATATATATATATATATATATATATGTATGTATATATACACATACATATATATACATATATTTCATATATATATTTCATGGGAAGGCTGCAATCAGAAAACCACTACTTTCAAAAACAAACGTTGCAAAGCGTTTAGTATGGAGCAAAAACCCACAGAACTGGTCCCTAGAGCAGTGGAAGAATGTTATTTTCTTGGACGAGTCATCCTTTACCCTATTTCTGACCACCGGCCGAATATACGTGTGGAGACAGCCAAAAGAAGCATTTGACCCAGACTGCCTTCTTCCAACTGTTAATCATGGAGGACGATCTGTGATGATCTGGGTGTCTATATCTTGGAAATCCGCCAGCCCAATAGTTTCCCTCCACAGCAGAATTAATAGTCAAGACTTTTTAAGCATTTTATCTGATCAAATTCATCCTATGGTTGCGGAACTGTTTCTAGAGGGAAACGTAATCTTTCAGGATGATAATGCACTAATTCACACAGCTAAAGTTGTTACTGAATGGCACAAGGAACATTCTAGTGAAGTTGTACATCTTATCCAGCCACCACAGTCCCCAGATCTCAATATTATTGAACATTTATGATGCATTTTAGAAAAACAAGTAAGGAGTCAATATCCTCCACCATCATCACTACAAGAACTGGAGACTGTTTTAGCTGAAGAATGGACAAAAATCCCTTTGGAAACAATTCAAACTTTGTACAAGTCCATACCTCTTAGAACTCAAGCTGTAATCACTGCCAAATTTGTTTAAAATTTTAAGTTGTTTCCATTATTTTGTCCAACACCTGTATATATACACACACATCATCATCATCATCATCATCGTTTAACGTCCGCTTTCCATGCTAGCATGGGTTGGACGATTTGACTGAGGACTGGTGAAACCGGATGGCAACACCAGGCTCCAATCTAATTTGGCAGAGTTTCTACAGCTGGATGCCCTTCATACATTCCCTCAATACACACAAGAGAAAAAAGCTAGGTCAGTTCCTCCTCAACTTTTTGTGAACTCTTAAATATATTTCCTGGATATATATATACATATTTTACCAAATCCTTTTTGTTATAACAACGTTGTAAACTGTTTCAAACATATTCTTATTATTATTATTATCAAAGAATGTATATATGTATTTTGATACTTAAACTGTTTCTAACATTTTCTATTATTATCAAAGAATATGTATATGTATTTTTCCATATATGTATTTTCATACTTACAATTTTTAACATTTTCATCTTATTATCAGAGAATGTGTGATAATCAGTATGTAACACTACAAAGCTCATACAAAGCTTTATACTTTAAATATATTCCTCTTATTATCATCAAAGAATGTATATATGCATTTTAATACTCAAACTGTTTTTTAACATTTTCTATTATTCTCAAAGACTTTTGATAATCTTTTTCTAAAAAAGTGAAACCGGTTAAGTAAATAAATATCTTTAAAATAAGTGCATTTTCAAACCTTCTTTCATATATATATATATATATATACACACACACACATGTATACACATATGTGAGAAGAAGTGTGTATCTCTGCATTCTCATCCACAAAGATATAGAAGAGTAAAGACCCTCTCCAGTGCCCGAATGACCATGGGATTGCACCTAGAAAGTTCCCCTCCGAGGCACAAGTCTGGGCAAGGTTGTTTATAATAGGCCAGCAGTTACCCATGCATACCAGCCTCCCCTCTCCATGCCACCGATGTTATTCAAGGGAAAAGCAAAGGCCAATGCAGCTTGGTACCAGTATGTATATATATATATATATAGCCTTTCTACTTTGTCCCTTCATCTCTTCCCCTCGTTTTCGCTGTCACCCTCCCATCCCCTCTCTTGCTGAATTTTTCCTCTACCTGCTGCTGTCACATGACCTGCAACCAGCTGCCATTTCTCTTCCTTTCTTACATTGGTCCCGAACTGACCAGTTGCAAATTCTCTGTCTCTCTATCCTTTAGGATATTTTCTAAGCACTACCCACTATTCTCGTCCTCTTGGTTCTAAGGTTATATTCTACTTGACTGTTTGTCCTTATCCACCATCTTAAATCACACTCTGTGTCATTTTGATTTGTTTTGTTTTGTTTGCTTTCGGCCCTGAATTATCCGCAAAAAGAATTTTTTTGTGGGCCCCACCAATTATGAAACTCTCAGTCTTTTCATTAAAGGTATGAAACTGTATATTAGCTATTGGGTGATAACTGATGAAAAATTAGGGACCTTCTATGTTTGTCTCCCGTCCCATTTTCTACTCAGTATATATTATGTCGTATGTTTATTTACCATACATTTTTTCATTTATTAAGTAATTAAGTAATGGAACACAACACAGACCAAATTTGTGTTAACAAGTAAATTTATATATATATACATATATATATATATATATATAATGGCGGTCACCAATCAAATTTTACATGTGTGTTAAAACAATGGTCGAATTCTGGATGCAATACAATAAACTGATGGCAAGGTGCCATTGCAACATGGAACATATTGGAAGCTAATCTGAAATCATCTTGATGTGATAAACAGCATGGATAAATGACCAAAGATCACACATTTGCACCTGAGTAAAACAAAAAAATGGGCTTGTATGTAGTTTGTAGAGAAAATGGTAATCATATCTACATGAAGAACTAACAACCAAGGCGAATATGTACTGGAAGAGGGAAAACAAAAAACGATGATAAATGGGAGAAATAAAATAAGACCCTTGAAAGACTCCCAGAATGAAATCTTAGGCTTAAAAGAAATGAAGCTAGTATGTTCTACTAGATGCGTAATGTCAGTGTGCATACACGATGGGGTATAAACGCCCCGAAAGAAAAGTTGGACATATGAAGCATCAGTTCTAGTGTGCAAGAGAGAGACGACTGTGCTTGTATGGTCATGTAATGCATATGGATGAAGACAGGTGTGCGAAAAAGTGTCACACCCTAACAATGGAGGGAACCTGTGGAAAAGGTAGACCCAGGAAGACATGGGATGAGATGGTGAAGCATGACCTTTGAACGTTGGGCCTCACAGAGGCAATTATAAGTGACCAAGACCTTTGGGGATATGCCATGCTTGAGAAGACCCGGCAAGTCAAGTGAGATTATAGTTGTTGCCAATGCCAGTTTTGCATAACTGGCCCGTTTAAAAGCACCCTTCAATCATTGGGGAATATGCCATGCTTGTGAAAACCTATTGAACCGAGGGAAATTATAGCCGTGGCTGATGTCAGTGCTACCTGACTAGCATCTGTGCCAGTGACATGTAAAAAGCACCATTTGAGCATGGCCAATGCCAGTGCTGCCTGATTGGCACCCGTGCTGATGGCACATGATATAGCCCATTCAAGCATGGCCAATACCAGTGCTGCCTGACTGGCAGCCATGTCAGTGACATGTAAGAAGCACCATTTGAGCGTGGCTGATACTAGTGCCTCCTGACTGGCTCTTGTGCCAGTGGCACATAAAAGCACCCACTACACTCTCAGAGTGGTTGGCATTAAGAAGGGCATCCAGTTGTTGCTTCTGCTAAATATTAATAAAAATATTTATGCATATATATACATATATATGCACACACACATATAAAGAAAAGACAATCTGATTGTCTGAAGACAAGAGAATAGCTGTGGATAAGAGATTTTGCATCAATATATGTCATTAGCATGACGTTAACTGTACCTTAATGCATGTCATTAGTTGTACCTTATCTGCAGCAGTTAGACAGGTAAAAAAAAAAATGAGTAGAACATATTTATGACCTGGGTAATTTGTATAAATGAAATTAAAATGAGCTGAGAGTGGCCAGTGACATATATTCCAACAGCAAAGACAAATCTGAGTGTGAGTACAGGTGTAGGACTGGCCATGTGGTTAAGGATTTCACTTCCCAACCACATGGTTCCGGGTTCAATCCTACTGCACAGCAACTTGAGTAAGTGCCTTCTACCATAGCCTCAGGCCAACCAAAGCCTTGTGAGTAGTGTTGATAGATGGAAACTAAAAGAAGCCTATTGTATATATGCATGCCTGTGTTTGTGTCTCCTTGTCTTGACATCCTGTGATAGCTGTAAATAAGTGTTTGTCATTCAAACCAGGGAATTCATTTTTCAGTATTTTGTAAAGACATAACTGGCTTCGGGGAAACAAGTAACGGTTGGCAATGACTGACGAAGATCTACCTCAACAAATTAGTCTGACTCATGCAAGCATGGATGTTAAGTGATGATGATGAGTTACAGGCATGGCAAGATAAGCGTAGGCATAGCTATGTGGTAAAAAGCTTGCTTCCCATCTACATGGTTCTGGGTTCAATCTCACTGCATGGCACCTTGTGCAAGTGCCTTCTACTATAGCTTTGGGTCGACCAAAGCTTTGTGAGTGGATTTGGTAGATGGAAACTGAAAGAAGCCCACCATATATATCATCATCATCATCGTTTAACGTCCGCTTTCCATGCTAGCATGGGTTGGACGATTTGACTGAGGACTGGTGAAACCGGATGGCAACACCAGGCTCCAATCTAATTTGGCAGAGTTTCTACAGCTGGATGCCCTTCCTAACGCCAACCACTCAGAGAGTATATATATATATATATATATTTATAAGTGTGTGTGTTTTTGTGTCTGTATTTGTCCTCCACCACTACTATCACTTGACAAACTGATGTTAGTGTGTTTACACCCCCATAACTTAATGGCAAAAGATACCAATAGAATAAGTACTAGACTTAAAAAAATAAGTCAGTTTCTTTGACTAAAACCTTTCAAGGCGTGCTCCAGCATGGCTGCAGTCAAAATGACTGAAACAAGTAAAAGAATAAACGAATAAAAGAATGATGATAATTTTTGATGATAAAATAAATTTTTGATTCATTAAAATTATCTCCCTCTCCAGAGACAATCAATTTCATAGTGGCAACAGCCATGCTGATGACATTTACTGAGGTAGAAATACATATCCACAGCTGTTCTCTCATCGTCAAAACATTCCTTGTTGAGATTATCTCCGTTTCTCATCGAGAGTAAGTATCAATTACCACCAAGCAATTGGTCTACCCTCACTGGAAGGGAATGGTATTAATGAAGAAAACCAATCCTTGAGCAAAAGAGATGAGGACAAAGCTGACAAGGAAGAACTAGTGGAGGGTTGTTGTAGCATCTTGTGTCCTTTACACAGTTCAACTTCCCTTAATTTGACCTCAAAAAGGTCTGTTCCGGTGGTTATAGATTAAAGTTAATTGATACAGTACTAAGTTTCCGTCTCCCACGTTTTTGCCTGAATTCCAGGAACTTTGAAGCCTATCTTTAATTGGTCTTTACCCAAGGGTTAATGCACTGAAGAGGATTTGATGAGAACAGGGATGAGTTTGATCAACTGAAGGGATATCTCCAAAACTGAGAGAAAAACAGTCAGAATGCTGTATACTGTATTCAAAACAGTGTTGCTATTTACAATGATTCCCCTGTTTAAAAATATGCTGAATACATGAATTGATTTTGTTGTCAATGCATTACCACAGGAGGATTTCACAATCAGAGATACGTGTTAGTGTTTTAACTTTATCTTTTTCTTGTTTGAGTCATTAGACTTCAGCCATGCTGGAGCACTGCCTTGAAACATTTCTTTATTAGTTGAATGACTAATAAAGCCTGGTACTTATTCTATCAGTCGCTTTGCTGAAACTTTAAGTTACGGGGATGTAAACACCCTGACACCGGTTGTCAATTAGTGGTGGTGGGAAAATATTGACACAAAGACACACACACACACATGTGTATATATATATATATAACTATACATATATATATATAGTCTTTTATTTTTTTATTGTTTTATTCTTTAATTTTTCAGTCATTTGACTGCACCCATGCTGGGGCAACGCCTTGAAGGATTTTTAGTTGAACAAATCAACCCTAGGACTTCTTTTTTAAGCCTAGTACTTATTCTATCGGTCTTTTGTTGAACTGCTAAGTTACAGGGATGTAAACTCACCAACACTGGTTGTCAATTGGTGATTGGGGTACAAATACAGACACACACACATAAATATATATATACATACATAGACAATGGGTTTCTTTCAGTTTCTGTCTACCAAATCCACACACAAGGCTTGGATCAGCCCAAGGCTATGAAAGAAGATACTTGCCCAAGGTGCTATGCAATAGGACTGAACCCAGAACCATGTGGTTGGGAAGCAAGCTTCTTACCACACAGCCACACCTGTATCTATCTATCTATCTATCTATATATATATATATATATATATATATATATATATATATATATATATATATATATATATATATATATATATATATATATATATATATATATATATATATATATATATATATATATATATATATATATATATATATATATATATATATATATATATATATATATATATATATAACTTTTATAAGTAATATTCTAAAAGAAATATTCTAAAAGAATATATAACTGAACTTATGTTGAGTGCTCAATTATCTTGAGCAAATAAATGTGTATATATGTGTTTTTATATTATTAATAAATTGATAAACTCATCAATAATATATTCAGGAAATCAATATTTAATATTTTGAAAGACATACATCCAACATGACACGGCAACATAATAAATTTAAAATTTAAAATATAAATATACGAAATATAAATATCAATATATATAAAAATCTGAATATAGATAAATATATGTGTGAATATATATGCGTATAAAAATGTATGCGTAATTAGGCATGAATATTGTAAAGTCTAAAATATAAAATATAAAGGAACCTAAAATTTAAAGAGTTAAATATTCTAACAAAAACTATTTATTTGCAATATTCTGAAATCTAGCTAAATTTAAAATTTAATGTTAAATATTCGCGGTGGATGAATTTTCAAAATTGGATCGGATTTATAGGATTACCAACACGTCTAATAGCAGGATGAATTTTGCCGAGGTCTTCTATACATTTAGAAAAAAAATATATATACCAATTCTTATACAAATAAGTGTTTAACACTTGAAATTTCAACAAAGGATGAAAGGAATGAACTTTACATATTTCAGAAGGATTAATTTGACAATTTATAGAAAGGACAGTATATATTTTATTATTATTTTTAATTTTTTAATATTTCTAATGTTTTAATATTATATATATATACTATTGGTTCTTAATGCATCTCTGAAGAGCGGAATTACTGATAATAAGATGATCTTTAGATCACTTTGTGATTATAGTAATATCTGCGAAATGATCGTAAGATATTTAACTCTTTAAATCTTAGGTTCCTTTATATTTTAGATTTTAGACTTTACAATATTCATGCCTAATTACGCATAAATTTTTATACGCATATATATTCACACATATCATCATCATCATCATCATCATCATCATTTAACATCCGCTATTTATCTATATTCAGATTTTTATATATATTGATATTTATATTTCGTATATTTATGCTTTAAATTTTAAATTTATTATGTTGCCGTGTCATGTTGGATGTATGTTTTTCGAAATATTAAATATTGATTTCCTGATTATATTATTGATAAGTTCATGAATTTATTAATAATATAAAAACACATATATACACACACACATATATATATATATATATATATATATATATATATATATATATATATATATATATATAATGGGCTTCTTTTAGTTTCCATCGAGCAGATCCACTCACAAGGGTTTGGTTGGCTCAATATTATAGTAGAAGACACTCACCCAAGGTGCCACACAGTGGGACTGAATCTGCAACACTTTAAGGAGTTAGATGAAAATCAGTCATTAAAAAAGAGTCATAGAATGAAATTTTGATGCGAATTTCAAACTCAATGTTGGATGAAGTACTGAAGGACAATCTCAGAAGATGGAGTACTTAAGGATGACCCAAGGATGCTGAACATTTCAGACAAGATGAAAAAAAATTGAGAAACCTGGCACCTTGCTGTACTCAAGAAAACCCATCCTTCACAATAGAAGTGTTAAGGCCACTGGTGAAGAGGATTAGCCTGCAAGAGTCATTTGCCGGTGCCACATAAAAAGCAACCATGCTGGTGCTACATAAAGGCACTTATGCCAGTGGAATGTTAAAAGCACCCAGCACACACTGTAAAGGGGTTGGCATTAGGAAGAGCATCCAGCGGTAGAAACGAACCCTAATCAGACTGGAACCTGTACAGCTTCCCAGATATAGTCAGACCATTCAACTCATACCAGCATGGAAAACTGATGTTAAAGGATGATGATGGTAATGATGATGCTGTATTGGGTGGTACATGTGATCTGTTACATTGCTTAATACCACCACCCAACACCCTTAAGTGCTTTTGGCAAACTCTACTCTATTGCAAGCATTTTGGAAGGTTTCTGATTTCAGGATAACTTCCTCCCACCATTCCTCAAACCAGTCTTGGAGGCCCTGTTAAGGGTAATGGGCACTGCTTTTTCTCTTAACTAAAATCTATATAATAATCTGCTTGTTTGTTTACCTGTTATACTTTTGTTAGTTACTGAGATGGAGGTGAAGTGAGTGAGGGGTGGAGTAAAAGTGAGAGAGAGAGGGGGAGAAAGAGGAGAGAGTGAGTAGAGAAGAAAGAAGTGAGGAAGAAGTATAGAAAGATGTATAATAAAGCCAAATGCATCACATGGTTATTTGAAAGGAGAGGTGAAGAATGAGAGAAAAGAGGGAGAGAGAAGTGTTAACAGCATGTTGTAGAGTGGAGAAGAAAAGGCAAAGAGAAAGAGATATGTTTAGGATACAATATTTAGCAAAGGTGATGTTCTGATGATCAGGTTAAAGAAAGACAGAGAGAGAGAGAGAGAGAGAGAGAGAGTGAGTGAGAGTGAGAGAGTGACAGAGAGAGTGACAGAGAGAGAGAGAGAGAGAGATGGACAGAGGGAGGCAGTTACATTAAGAAAGAGAGAGGCAGATAGTGTTTGTATCGTAAGAGTAGAGATACAGTGACAGCAAGAAAAAGTAAACAGCTGGACTGAAATGAAATGAGCTTTTTTACTGAAAACTAGCGTTTATAATGATGATGATGGTGGTGGTGGTGGTGGTGTGTTGATAGTAGAAAGTATTTTTTCATTGAACTAAGTGTATATATTTGTTCACACTTTATGCTTTAGTTTGTTAGACAGGAAGAGGAGGAGATGGAGTGAGAGAGACAGGAAGAGGGAATGCAAGAGTGAATGAGAGAGCAGAGGCAGCTGATGCATCGTGAAGAGAAAGAGAGAAATGTTAAAGGCATGAAGAGGGGAATTGCATGGTTAAAAAGTTTGTTGAAGAGGAAGAGAGAAAGAGAGAAATATAGTGCTTAGCAGGGGTGGGGGGAATTTTAAAATGAAATCATATATTAATGTGACTGGAAGCGAAATAACTGGAATCAAAATAATGCTGATCATCCTTTCTCAATCTTTTTTGTTCTGTGGAATTTCCAGAGGTCCCACTAGTATTACTAAAAGAGACATTCCAATTAGGCACAGCAGAGGGGTTAATAAGTTTGACCAATTCCTCATGAGTGAATGTTATAGATGCATGCTGTGTGGGAGCCAGTTGTACCCATACAGTAATCCCTCGACATCACGGGTGTTACATTCCAAAACCCCGCTTGATAGGTGAAAATTTACGAAGTAGAAACAGAACTGTACTGTGTATTTTTTCAATATTTTTATAATTTGTATATATTTATTTTATTATAAATGCAAAACAACACCATGGAGGAATCGATATAAGCTTAAATAATAAACCACGATAGGTGAGCCACGATATGGTGAAGGAATACTGTATATACATACGTACTTACTTACCTACCTACATGCATGGATAGGTGGATGGACGGGCAGGTGGGTGGTTACGTATGTATGTACATGATGGCCATCTGCTCATGACCGAGGAAGACCATTGCCGACCTTCAGGAACATTGTGTGCTCTAGGACTAACTTATATTTTGCATTTGCAGCTCCGTTGGTGGCTAAAGTGCCCTGCTCTTGACAAGCATACATGACTCCAAACATTGCAAATCAAGCTTTCCCCATTCACTACACTGGCAGCGTGCAGCACGCTTTAATTATTCATGCAGAATATGTGCTCTTTCAAAGCTGTCAACCCCCTCCTTAACCTGCTTCCTACACTGGTAGCAATGACAGGTACTGCTCTCCCAGTCGGTCTCCTGCATATCACAAGCCTTTAATGAGGACTTCACACATACATACATTGTGTAAGCGGAACACTAAAACTATGCAAGACTTCTCAAGTTTAAAACGTGACACTGTTTTTGTTATCTACATTCCAAAAATGGAGCTTCGTATTTTTGTTAGAAACCAACTCCTTCTCCAGAGAAAGAATTTAAACAATTAAACACTGAAAAGAACATACATACACATGTGTGTGTGTGTGTGTGTGTGTGTGTGTGTGTGTGTGTGTGTGTGTGTGTGTGTGTGTGTGTGTGTGTGTGTGTGTGTGTGTGTGTGTGTGTGTGTGTGTGTGTGTGTGTGTGTGTGTGTGTGTGTGTGTTCTGAGTTGTCTTATACAGATCTGAGTAAATCTGCTTCGGATTAATAATTGTATGACCTGATCCAGTTCCTGTTTTACTCTATTGTGCTAGTTGTGTGTACACAAGTATAATCCTGTAGCGTCAGTCACTTATATTTAACATTTACTCATTCTTTTATTCTATTGTGCTAGATGTAAATATATTATGTGGAGGCGCAATGGCCCAGTGGTTAGGGCAGCAGACTTGCGGTTGGAGGATCACGGTTTCGACTCCCAGACCGGGCGTTGTGTGTGTTTATTGAGCGAAAACACGGCAGGGGGTGGTGGCGACCCCTGTTGTACTCTTTCGTCCCAACTTTCTCTCACTCTTTCTTTCTGTTTCTTGAGTAAAGCTGCGATGGATTGGTGTTCTGTCCAGCTGGGTGGGGGAACACATACACCATAGAAACCGGGAAACCGGGCCCATGAGCCTGGCTAGGCTTTAAAAGGGTGCATAAATGAATAAAATAAATATATGTATAAACTTGTAGCTGATACATCAGTTACTTGGATGTACTTAACAATTACTACTTTTTTATTCTATTGAGCAAGTAATAAGTCTATTGAAAACAGCTGAAAAGGGGGTGTTATCATCATCATCATCATCATCACTGCCACACTCTGCCAGTGCTACACCACTATCACCATCATTATCATTGTTGTCATCGTTTTAGAGTCCCTTTTCCATGCTTGCCTGGTTCGAACAGAGTTTATTGATGCAGGGTTCATCTATAGTTGGATGTCCATTGCTAATCCTCACCTGTTAAAATGCTAATGATAGATTCCTGTGGAGTAAAAAATCTGTTAGACTGAGGTAAAGGGCTGGTAATAGTATTTGTACAATAGAAAGAAAGAGAGAGAGAGAGATCCAAATGAACACCATTGCCACACACACATACACACACGCACACACACACACAATCAGGTGACAATTAGCTGTGTGATGTGTGTGAGAAAATGGCAGTATGTGTATATGTGTGCATGTCTTAGCATTTGTAGTGTATATGAGTGCATGTGTGTATGTGTCAGTAGTGTGTTTGACTTTCTCTCTCTCTCTCTCTCTCTCACTGTTAGCTCTTTTACTCGTTTCAGTCATTTAACTGTGGCTATGCTGGAGCACCACTTTTAGCTGAGCAAATCGACCCCAGAGCTTATTCTTTGTAAGCCTAGTACTTATTCTATCAGCCTCTTTTACCAAATCGCTAAGTTATGGGGATGTAAACACACCAGCATCGGTTGTCAAGCGATGGTGGGGGGGGGACATCTATTCTATTCTATTATCTAAATACTAGTTTCAAATTTTGGCACAAGGCCAGCAATTTTGGGGGAGGGGTGCTTATTTTATTGACCCCCCCCCCCCAAAAAAAAACGATAAAAGGCAAAGTCAACTTCAGCAGATTCTATCACCAAAATATTAATAACTGTCTTCTTAACTTCCTTTGTAAAATGTGTGCAACGTTATGTTCTGAAAAAGGAGTTTTTCCAACTATCAATATATTAATAATAATAATAATAATAATAATAATAATAATAATAATTAATTCGTTTTATTGGCCACAAGGGCTAATATCAATTAAAAACATATAAGGCCAAAGACAGGACGAAGGTTACAAAAGGTTTTGTCCGAAAAGGTAGGAAAGTTCGTCTAAAACGGAGGAAGAAAACGGAGAAAGATATAATAAATAAATAGATAAATAAATAGATAAATAAATAAGTAGAACTCCCAAAGGGGGAGGCACTTCGAAAAAGGAAAGGTTACACGTGGAAAAACATATAAAACCATGGGAGCCTGGTCAGAAAAAATAAGAAAGGGGTATAGAGCCCTTTCTCTTTTTACATTACCTTTTTTTTATCTACAGGTGTATTCTCAGAATTGGTCTGTTTATACTGGCCATTCTTCCAACAATCACCCATCTTTCGACGAATTTGCTATGAGACAGCACTTCCCTCTCTACTCTCATCTTCCTTTTCAAGTGGAACTTGAAAAAGTTGATGAGGCCTTGGCCAAAGAGGAAAGTGTCTGTCTTTAGCCCTTTCAAACGGGTCCACCATATCACCTCTTTCGCTACAGCCACTAGGCATAGGAAAATTGCCTTGCCCTCCTGGTTAAAGGAGGTCAGCGGGTCAATTCTCACGATGGATTCAGCTGATAGCCGGATCCGTCCTACACGTGACAGTAGCTGTTCGATATAGACCCACAGGTCAGCAATACTCGGGCACTGGACGAGTGCGTGCAGAACGGTTTCATTGTCCTGAGCGCACCTCGGGCAGGCCCGGTTGACGGCACTTCTGTGTCGGTAGAGTTTATCTCGAACAGGTAGCGCACCTCAGTAGCACTGCCAGGCGAGGGACCTTTGGAAATTATCCATGGGCCCCGGCCCTAAAGTTCTCCTGAACAGACTGTTTAGAGTTTCCCCGAGAACGTCGTCGCACTTTTCTCCCACTAACCCTCTAGAGTGGAGCTACTGCCGATCGCACTGCCCGCCTGACGGAGGGCGGTGAGAGCTTGGCGGCACTCGAGGTGCCAATAATAATAATAATAATAATAATAATAATAATAATGATAATAATAATAATAATAATAATAATTTCAAAATTTTCCACAAGGGCAGCAACTTTGGGGGAGGGGGACTAGTCAATTACATCGACCTCAGTACACAACTGGTACTTAATTTATTGACCCTGAAAGGATAAAATGCAAAGTCGATCTTGGCAGAATTTGAACTCAGAATGTAACTGCAGATAAAATTCTACCAGCTTGTTGCCTTAAATGATTTCAAATTTTGCCACAAGGGCAGCAGTTTTGTGGGAGGAGATGAGACGATTACATTGACCCCAGTGTTCAACTGGTACTTAATTTATCAACCCTGAAAGGATGAAAGGCAAAGTGGACCTCGGTGGAATTTGAACTCAGAACGTAGCAGCAACAAATGAAATACTGCTAAGCATTTCATCCAGCATGCTAACGATTCTGCCAGCTCACCGCCTTAATAATAATAATAATAATAATAATAATAATAATAATAATAATAATAATAATAATAATAATAATAATAATAATAATAATAATAATAATAATAATAATAATAATAATAATAATATTAATATTAATAATAATAATAATAATAATAATAATAATAATAATAATAATAATAATAATAATAATAATAATAATAATAATAATAATAATAACATATTAATTCATAAATTTCTTTGTAAAATGTAAGGCAGGGAACTGGCAGAGTCGTTAAGCATGCCAGGTGAAATGCTTAGTGATATTTCGTCTGTCGCTACGCTCTGAGTTCAAAATCCACCGAGGTTGACCTTGCCTTTCATCCTTTCAGGTATCAATGAAATAAGTACCAGTTGAGTACTGGGGGCAACTTAATTAGCTAGCCCCGTCCCCCAAATTTCAGGCCTTGTGCCTTTAGTAGAAAGCATTATTATTATTATTATTATTATTATTATTATTATTATTATTATTATTATCATTTAGGCACAGACATAGCTGTGTGGTAAGAAGCTTGCTTCCCAACTACATGGTTCTGGGTTCAGTCTCACTGTTTGGCACTTCGAGTGAGTGCCTTCTACGATAGTCTCAGGCTGACCAAAGCCTTGTGAATGGATTTAGTAGATGGAAACTGAAAGAAGCCTGCTGTATATATGTGTGTGTGTGTGTGTGTGTATATATATATATATATATATATATCTAGGTGTACTTGTCTTTGTGTCTGTGTTTGTTCCCCAATCATAGCTTGACAACTGATGCTGGTTTGTTTACATCCCTGTAACTTAGCATTCAGCAAAAGAGACTGATAGAAAAGTAAGTTTTGGGATCAATTCATTCAGCTACAAATTTTTCAAGTCAGTGCCCCAACATGGCCACAGTCTAATGACTGAAACAAGTAAAAAATAAAGGATATAATGGTATATCCTAGATACAGAATTCTCCAGCTACCTTTATTCTTTTATTTGTTTCAGTCATTTGACTGCGGCCATACTGGAGTGCCACCTTTAGTTGAACAAATATCAACCCCAGGACTTATTCTCTTTAAGCCTAGTAATTATTCAATTGGTTTCTTTTGCAGAATTGCCAAGTTATGGGGACGTAAACACACCAACATCGGTTGTCAAGTGATGGCTAGGGGACAAACATATACATACATATATATATAAGACAGGCTTCTTTCAGTTTCTGTCTACGAAATCCAGAAGACACTTGCCCAAGGTGCCACACAGTGGGACTGAACCCGGAACTCTGTGGCTGGGAAGCAAGCTACTTACCACACATCACACCTGCACCTGTATATTAACCCTATTTCTAATTTTCTTTTTCAAAGATATGTAATAGTTATTTCCTGGATTATCAACTATATAACATCTAAATGATTTGTAGTATATTGTCAACTTAATGTGACAATCCCAATAAGGGAATACACTACTGCTGGGATTGTCACATTAAGTCACATTATTGTCACATTATTGGGATTGTCACATTAAGTTGACAATATACTACAACTTTGTCGCTCCACTACTGCTTAAATCTCTCTGAGAGATTGAGAAATATTATATTTCTAATCTAAATGATTCTCAAATTATTTTTTCCTGAAACGAAGTTTGGTGTGTTAGGGTATGCAATGATACAGAGAATGGCAGTGAGAATTGAAGTGAGAGGCAGAGAAAAATCCAGGGAAAGGTTAGGGAGTGGGCAAAGAGAAGATCTAAGAACTAAAACTAAAGAGAAGAGAATCATGAAAAAGAAGTATAAACTCAGGAAGAAAGGAATGAAATTGATGCAAGAAATGGAGTTAGAAGGTGCCGTATGATGAATGGCGATTATGAAGCTAATTGGAAAAGAATGAGAATTGTTAATCAAGAAAGGAAGCAAAATATGAACAATGATATTTTGCACAAAAGCCAGGATGTGTGGTGTTCAGTTATTCTGTAATTGAAATGTATATATATGTATATATATGTATGTATAAACAGGAATCTGGAAAAATTTTGGGAGTATTATTTATTCACCATTACACGTTTTATTTGCTAATAGGAATCACAAAATTGGAACAGGTAAAAAATTAAAGACCCACTTCAATCATGAATGACTATGGGATGCACCTAGAATGTTCCCCTCCAAGAAACAAGTTGGGGCAAGGTTGTATGTAGAAGACGAGCAGTCACCCCTGCATACCAGTCTCCCCTCTCCATACCACTGATGTTGTCCAAGGGAAAGGCAAAGGGTCTGATACAGCTTGGCACCAGTGACGTCGCAACTCATTTTTACACCTGAGTTAACTGGAGCAACGTGAAATAATGAGTCTTGGTCAAGAACACAACACAGGTGCATAGATCAGTGGTTAGAGCATTGGGCTTACAATCGTGAGGTTGTGAATTCATTTCCTTGATTGAGCTGTGTGTTGTGTTCTTGAACAAGGAACTTTATTTCACATTGCTCCATTTCACTCAGCTGTAGAAATAAGTTGTGATGGAACTGGTGCCAAACTGTATTGACCTTTCCCTTTCACTTGGATAACATCAGTGGCATAGAGAGAGGGGTCTGGTTTGCATGGGTGACTGCTAATCTTCCACAAAACAATCTTACCTAGACTTGTGCCTAGGAGGGGAACTTTCTAGGTGCATTCCCCAGGCCATTTGTGATCGAAGAGGGTCTTTACTTTACTTTCACAGAGTTGTATGTATAGGATAAACATGTAAGAAGTTTCCCATTAGAAATTCTTCTGACAGACAATCAAAGAATACAACATTTGCATTTTGAAGAAGCACTCATATCGTTAGCAATCAGAAGCAAATATGCTTCAAGAACTTTTCCATACTGACATATTATATACATATAATATAGGCACAGGCATGGTTGAGTGGTAGCTCAGTCCCACTGTATGGCACCTTGGGCAAGTGTCTTCTACTATAGGCTTGGGCCAACCAAAGCCTTGTGAGTGGATTTGGTAGAAGAAAACTGAAAGAAGCCTGTCATATATATATATATATATATATATATATATATACATATATGTATGTATGTATGTATGTTAGTATTTATATATATATATATATATATATATATTTATGCACGTGTGCCTTTGCGTCTTTGTTTGTCCCCCCACCATTACTTGACAACCGATGTTGGTGTGTTTATGTCCTCATAACTAAGTGGTTTGGCAAAAGAGACCAATAGAATAAGTGCTAGGCTTACAAAGAATAAGTCCTGGGGGTCAATCTCTTTGACTAAAACCATTTAAGGCAGTGTTCCAGCATGGCTGCAAT
Source organism: Octopus bimaculoides (assembly GCF_046866305.1). NCBI lineage: Eukaryota > Metazoa > Mollusca > Cephalopoda > Octopoda > Octopodidae > Octopus > Octopus bimaculoides. The sequence continues at coordinate 10,013,695 of NC_142956.1, forward strand.
CAAATGATTGAAACATTTAAAACAATAAAAGAACATACACACACACACACACACACACACACACACACACACAGATTACAGGTGAAGGGTTACTTCCAAATGAAGTACATTCATTTACAAGTGGTATTCAAAAAGCCAAATTCTGACCATATGACCAGGTAAATTCATTAGACCAATATTCCAGTTGTTTTACTCTATAAGACTCAACAAAAGAGAAGTCATCCAGTTAATAATATCACAAAACAGTGAGGAAAATATGGATTATTTGTTACAGGTTACAAGTTATAGAATATACAAAACAACATGGCAACTGAGCAGCTGTGTGACAGTATTGGATCACCACCAACAACAACAACAACAATAGCAATCGTAAAAATTACTTGTGATTAGAGAAAACAGATGCTGATTTGTATTGGCTTTTGCCTTTCTTTCTCTTGGACAACATCAGTGACTTGGAGAGGGGAGGCTGCTATGCATGGATGATTGCGGGTTCAATAAACGACCTTGCCTGGTCTTGTGCCTCAAAGGGTAACTTTCTAGGTGCAATCCCATGGTCATTCGTGACCAAAGGGGGTCTTCACCCTTTCAGAGAAAACAGGAGATGGCATTAAAACAACACAGGAAAGGAAAGAAAAGAAAAATATGAACTTTGTTATAAAGACATAAAATGTCCACCATTGGTGGAAGCAAAGAAATTATGGTTACATCAATGAAATTTAGGGTGTATAATTTCAGTAAATGAGTTAAGGCAATGAGGTGGCAGAATTATTGGTACACTAGGCAAAATGCTGAGCAGTATATTTCATATTTTGTTCATTTTTACATTCTGAGTTCAAATTCCACTGAGGTCAACTTTGCCTTTCATCCTTCTGGGGTCAATAAAATAAGTACCAGTTGAGCCCTGGAGTTGATGTAATTGACTTATCAGATTCTGCCGAAATTGCTGGTCTTGTGCCAAAATTTGAAACGAATAGGATTTCAGTATATGAGCTATATTGGTTCAGCAAGGTGGATGAAGTGCAAAGCAAAGAGACTGGAAAGAAAGATAGATATATCTACTGACGGTGCCAGAGGCAGAAGCTAAACATGGAAGTAAAGAGCAGAAATGGATAGAAGAAGCATGAATGGTATGAAGGGAAAAATCTGGGAGTTTCACAGACAGCAAAGCCAAGAAAACATGTTTTATGAATGTCCATCATAAGGGGTGGATGGACAAAAACAAGGTAAAACTGTGATTGGGGAAAATATAGTCTTTTTCTTTAAGCCTGATACTTATTCACTCAATCTCTTTTGCCAAACCACTAAGTTACAAAGACGTAAGCACACGAAAACTGATTGTCAAATGATGGTGGGAGACAATGACACACACACACACACATGATGGGCTTCTTTCAGTTTCTGTCTGCCAAATCTACTCACATGGCTTTGGTCAGCCTGAGGCTATAGCTGAAGACTCTTGCCCAAGGTGCTATGCAGTGGGAGGAAACAAACTTCTGACCACACCGCCATGCCTGCCCCTATATGTGTCTATATTCTTTTATTCTTTTATTTGCTTCAATCATTTGATAGCAGCCATGCTGGAGCACTATCTTAAAGGGTATTTTAGTCAAAAAATCAATCCCAGGACTTATTCTTTGTCAGCTCAGTACTTATTATATTGGTCTCTTTTGCCAAACCGCTAAGTTATGGGGATGTCAAGCAATGGTGGGAGACACACACACACACACACATATATATGATGGGCTTCTTTCAGGTTTCATCTACCAAATCCATTCATAAAGCTTTGGTCGGCCCAAAGCTATAGTAGAAGACCCCTGCCCAACAGTGGAACTGAATCCGGAACCATGTGGTTGGGAAGCAAGCTTCTTACCACACAACCACACCTGTGCATATATATGTTTATATACATATAAAAATGTGTATGTGTATGTGTAAAAGCACAAAAATATAAAAACACATACATAATACATTTCTTTGTTATATAAGTGCAAAACCATTTATTCAACCATGTAATGTACTTTAATGTTTAGTGTAACACAATCCTGACGTTGAGGTTTTTTTTTATCAATCAAGTTTGAGTACATGTGACATTCTCCTTCACCCTCTCTCTCTCTCTCTCTTTCTCCCTCTCTCTCTCTCCAACATTAACTTCTGGTAGCAGGCAACTCCTTTGGGATTCTTTTCTTCTGGAATGTCTGCCTCTCTGAATGGCTGCATAATTAGCCATACAGATAAACTATCATACAGACAGGAAGAGAGACAGACAGGTATATATGTATGGAAGAATTAAAGAGAGATAGAGACAAATAGCTTGAAAGATAGATAGGTGGATAGATGATAGAGAGATACATAGATACAAACTTACGTACACACATATATGTACACACACACACACACTTACATACATACATGTATACATGCTATTTGCTTTGCTAGAAGTTAATATATAAAATGTACACAGCCTGTTTAGTTTAAAATCTCCAAGAATATTATGAAGACAATAACATCATCAGAGCAGAACAAACAGCTGTGAAGGGAGTTTGGGGATGTGCCGAGTAATTACTGACCAACAAAACTGTAATGTCAGAGGTGCAATGGAATAAGAGGGGCCTAGTTTCAACATGACTGACCTATAAGAAAACTCTTGACTCTGTCCCCTATACATGGGTACCAGAAGCCCTTCAACTTGCTAACATTCCAGAGGGCATAATCAAATCCAAAGCTGACCTAACTTCAACCTGGGCCACCATCTTGAAATTAAATACAAGGAGTGATTGTATTATCACTGATAAAATACAGTATCACAGAGGTGTATTTTAAGGAGACAGTCCCCCTGCAATGCTGTTGATACTTTCAGTAAACCCTTTGTTAACCATGTTGAGGAAGTCTGAAGGGTGTATCTCATTGGATCACAGGGAGACAGAAGTACCAAGATTACACATTGCTTCTTTGTAGATGACTTGAAGCTGTAAAAGTGCATTCTAAAAAAGTATTCAACTATTTTTTCCCCACCAAAACTAGTGGCACATAGGTAAAATCCTTTGAGTGAGAGGTGACGCCACCCTTCCTGTGCATTCATGAAAATTTTCGTGCAGGTGGGTTGTGTCAGTTTCTGGTTGTTATGCCTAGAGTACAGATATGTAGTGTGCATGCATCAGATTTTCATTTTCAATGAATGCATCGAGCAGAGACATTGCATCAAGTTTTGCCAAAAGCTTGGTGATACTCAAGCTCAAACCATCCAGAAGATTCAGCAGGGCAAAACTCAGACCAAGGAGTGGTACAACTGCTTCAAACATGGCTGCACCTCAGTGGAGAGTGAGGCAAGCTCAAGCAGGCCATCCACAAGCCGAAATAAGAAGATTCAGTGTATAATCATGGAAGACTGTCATATAACAATCCAGGAAATTGCTCACAAAATGGGAATAAGTACTGGATCAGTGCATTTTATTTTAACAGAAGATTTGTGCATGCAGTGAGTTTTGGTGAAATTCATCCCCAAGATGTTGGCAGAGCAGCAAAACCAACTCAGAATGGAAACCACTCAGGACATGTTGGATTGTACAAATTACAATCCAGATTTCATGAAGACCTTCATCACTGGTGAAGAGATGTGGGTTTATGGTCTTTGCTCAATGTGTTCAGTGATGATGCATGAAAATAAAAACCAAGTAAGCACACGCCTGATATCTGTACTCTAGATGTAACAGCCAGGATCTGACATGGCCTACTGGGGCAAACATTTTCACACATACACAGGAAGGATGGCATCACTTCCCACTCAAAAGAGTTTGCCCATGCAGCATTAGTTTTGGCAGGAACAAATAAAGTCAGATATTTTTTGAGCATGCCTTGATGCCAGGAATATGCATAAGATGAAAAAGACCAGTGACCTGGTTACAACATTCTCAAAGAATACAGGATGGGAGTTTGGACAAGATAAACATTTCTGGATGACTGTGAAACACGAGAAAACTGTAAACCAGACTAACAACATCTTCCTTCATGACTTGACTGTTTCTCCAATATCCAAAAAAGCATGCTACAGGTATCGAGATGAAAACATAACTTGTAATGGCACCTGTAACAAGGAGTACATCACTAAGGAATATAACAGCCAGATAAGAAAGAAATTGTACTGCAGAGTTCTCTACATAACAGTGGCCCACAATGTGTTTGCAGTATCAGCACTCATACCAATATTTGGGTTACTTGTTTGGACACTTGATGAGATCTGAGCCATTGATAGGGAAACCTGAAAGGTACTGATGAACACAAAAAATTTTCACATCAGCAGTGATGCCTCTACAAAACTTCAAGAAGTTGTACATTGTTTTGTTATTCGCATGCACTCACACACACACGCGCGCATGCACATGTACACACACAAACACACACACACACACACACACAATCATCATCATTTTAAAGTCTACTTTTCAGTGTTTTGCATGGGTCAGATAAGAATATGTTGATCAGAAGAGAGAGAGAGAGGGGGGGGGAGGGAGAGAGAGATGGATAGATAGATGTGTACCAAACACACACACACGTCTCTTAGTCTCTCTGTCTTTCCCTCTTTCTCTCTCTCTCTCTCTCTCTCCGTATATATTCTTTTACTTGTTTCAGTCATTTGACTGTGGCCATGCTGGAGCACTGCCTTTAGATGAGCAAATCGACCCCAGGACTTATTCTTTGTAAGCCTAGTACTTATTCTATCGGTACTCTTTTGCCAAACCACTAAGTTACGGGGACGTAAACATACCAGCATCAGTTGTCAAGCGATGTTGTGGGGACAAACACACACACACACACACGATGGGCTTCTTTCAGTTTCCGTCTACCAAATCAACTCACAAGGCTTTGGTTGGCCTGAGGTTATAGTAGAAGACACATGCCCAAGGTGCCATGCAGTGGGATTGAAACCGGAACCATGTGGTTGGTAACAAGCTACTTACCACACAGCCACTCCTATTTAGCATTGTTATTTGACGTTATTGAAAAGCTGGTCACTTTGTACGGAGAACAGTGGCCTTTGACCTCCTAAGGCAATAAAAACTAGAGACAAAATTCTTTCTGTACCAAAAACAAGGTGTGCACGTGCGCGCACACATACACACACACACACAGAAGTTTGTGTGTGTGTGTGTATCTATCTATGTACAGAGGGGTAGCAAAAAGATATACTGTTAGTTTTTTTATGTGTTGTATTTTAGAATCATCACAGCAGACTCTGTTGTTATGATTCTAAAACACAACAAGCTGTAAGGGACTATGTTTGATTTTTAGCAGATAATAAAGGTGCATAGATTATGAATTTTGACTGAAGAGATGGGGCCACAAAACAAAAAGTTGCAGGGGCCTCTAAAAGTCATGTAACGGCCCTGCATATGGGTAATGAAAGATTTCCAGACAAAGGACTTAAGATAAAATAAGAACAGAAATAAATGAGTGAAGAACAACTAAATAGTATGCGTGTTTATTTGAGAAATAAGGGAAATAACCACCTCAGAATATAACAATATCTGTTTCAACATGGTTTCACATTAGGAATAAGAAATCTTGCAACACAAATTCATCAATGTGTGTGTGTATATATATATATATATATATATATATATATATATATATATATATATATATGGCTTCCGTGCTAGTGGCCCGTAAATAGCACCATTTGAGTGTAATCGTTACCAGCGTTGCCTTCTAGCACTTGTGCTGGTGGCACGTTAGAAAATCATTCGAGCGAGGTCATTGCCAGTGCTGCTGGACTGGCTCCCGTGCAGGTGGCACGTAAAAAACACCTTTTTGAGTGTGGTCGTTGCCAGTACTGTGTGGCTGGCCCTCATACCGGTGGCACGTAAAAGCACCCACTACACTCTCAGAGTGGTTGGCATTAGGAAGGGCATCCAGCTGTAGAAACTCTGCCAGATCAGATCGGAGCCTGGTGCAGCCTTCTGGCTTGCCAGTCCTCAGTCAAATCTTCCAACCCATGCTAGCATGGAAAGCGGACGTTAAACAATGATGATGATGATGATATATATATATATATATACACACACACACACACACACTAAATGTGACTTGGGTGCTAGGAAACACCTACATTGCTAGAAATAAGAGCTAAAGCACTCTAATGCTGTAGTTAACACACATGAATGAAAATATACACAAACAGGGACTGCTGTTTATATCAATTTTATATACACACACACACACACACATGTTCAATCCCAACTTCCCAGCCTCTCTCTCTCTTTCCCCTTTCTCACCACTCCCTGTAACCAACCAACAAAACAATCCTCCCCTCCTCTCTCTCTCTCCAAGTAATATTGTCAAATATGAATAAATTCTTGGGAAATCCTCAAAACTTTGTTCCCACACACACCATCACCAACCAATTAAAGAAAAGCATATTACGCATGAATGAGGGTCTATAAGGATGAGGAAGAGAGAAAGAGAGTGAAGAGGGGGGACAGACAGAGAGAAAGAGTGAGAGAGAGAGAGTGTGTGTGTGTGAGAGAGACATATGTTGTATGAGAGGAAACTGAAACCTTGCTGAACAAAGGAAACGAGGTTTCAAACACGAACAGCTTAATCATAGTGGGAATTTACGCGTGTATCCACTGAATGACACACCGGAGAAGGAAGAAGAGGAAGAGAAATAAGAAAAAGAGCAGGAGGAGGAAAGAGGAGAAAGAAGAAGATAAAAAGGGAGCACAAATCAAGGTTAACATAATATAATGATTTCCCCAAAAACCACTTAGAGTGCAATTGGTCACGAAGGTCTTTCTATAATTACAAATTTTTTTGTAATTATAATCTGGCACACGATTGTATAAATACATCTGTGGGTGTGTGGTAAGAAGTTTGCTTCCCAACCACATGGTCAGAGGTTCAGTCTCACAGCATGGTAACTTGGGCGGTAATTTTTCAGATTAACACCCGCACGATTACCTAACCCTAACCCTAAAATCCTAACCCTAACCCTGACCCTAACACTAACCCTAATCCTAACCCTAACCCCTAACCCTAATCCTAACCTAACCCCCTAGTGAAAATCATGCGAGTGTTAATCTGAAAAATTACCACTTGGGCAAGTGTTTTCATCATCGTTTAACGTCCGCTTTCCATGCTAGCATGGGTTGGACGATTTGACTGAGGACTGGTGCAACCGGATGGCTACACCAGGCTCCAATCTAATTTGGCAGAGTTTCTACAGCTGGATGCCCTTCCTAACGCCAACCACTCAGAGAGTGTAGTGGGTGCTTTTACGTGTCACCCGCACGAAAACGGCCACGCTCGAAATGGTGTCTTTTATGTGCCACCCGCACAAGAGCCAGTCCAGGGGCACTGGCAACGATCTCGCTCGAAAATCCTACAAGGCCAGTCAAGCGGTACTGGCAACGGTCACGCTCAGGATGGTATGTCTTATGTGCCACCCGCACAAGAGCCAGTCCAGGGGCACTGGCAATGATCTTACTTGGCTTGCCGGGTCTTCTCATGCACAGCACATTTCCAAAGGTCTCGGTCAGTAGTCATCGCCTCGGTGAGGCCCAATGTTCGAAGGTCTTGCCTCACCACTTCAGCCCAGGTCTTCCTGGGCCTACCTCTTCCACGGGTTCCCTCAACTGTTAGGGAGTGGCACTTTTTCACGCAGCTATCCTCATTCATTCTCACCACATGTCCAAACCAGCGCAATCGTCTCTCTTGCACACCACTACTGACGCTTCTTATGTTCAGCTTTTCTCTCAAGATACTTACACTCTGACGGGTATGCACATTTACATTACACATCCAGCGGAGCATACTGGCTTCATTCCTTGCGAGCTTACGCATGTCCTCAGCAGTCACAGCCCATGTTTCACTGCCATGTAGCATGGCTGTTCGTACACATGCGTCATACAGTCTGCCTTTTACCCTGAGTGAGAGTCCCTTTGTCGCCAGCAGAGGTAAGAACTCTCTAAACTTGGTCCAGGCTATTCTTATTCTAGCAGTTACACTTTCAGCGCACCCACCCCCACTACTAACTTGATCACCCAGATAGCAGAAGCTATCAACTACCTCTAGTTTTTCTCCCTGGAATGAGATAGAAGTTGTTTCCTGTTTGTTTACAGTGTTTATTGCACCTGAACATCTGCCACATACAAAAACTAACTTTGTAGTTAATCTGCCTTTGATATTGCTGCACCTCTTATGTGTCCATAGCTTGCACCGGGTACATCTTATAGAGTTACTACCTACTCCTTTACTGCATACTGAGCAGGGCCATCTACCTGAAGGGGTTTGTGTTTTATCTACCTTCCTACTTATTAGGACTTTGGTTTTGGCTAGGTTGACTCTAAGGCCCTTCAATTCTAGACCTTGCTTCCACACCTGAAACTTCTCCTCTAGTTCTGATAGTGACTCCGCAATTAGGGCAAGGTCATCAGCATAGAGGAGCTCCCAGGGGCAACCTGTCTTGAACTCCTCTGTGATTGCCTGGAGGACTATGATAAATAAGAGGGGGCTGAGGACGGAACCTTGGTGGACCCCTACCTCTACCCGGAATCCATTACTGTACTCATTTCCAACCTTCACCTTACTGACAGCATCTCTGTACATGGCTCGCACAGCTCTCACTAACCATTCTTCTATCCCAAGTTTCCTCATTGACCACCAGATAAGGGATCGGGGGACCCTGTCAAAGGCTTTCTCCATGTCAATGAAGGCCAGGTACAGGGGTTTATCCTTGGCTAGATATTTCTCCTGCAGCTGTCTCACTAGAAATATGGCATCAGTGGTGCTTTTACCTGGCACAAACCCAAACTGCATCTCATCTAAATTGATTCGCTCCCTAATTAGTTGGACTATGACCCTCTCCATAACTTTCATAACCTGATCTAACAGCTTGATGCCTCTGTAATTATTTGTATCTAAAGCGTCACCTTTACCTTTGTAGCAGTTTACTATGGTGCTGCTACACCAGTCATTGGGTATGACTCCTTCGTGTATCACCTGGTTCGTAATACGGGTGACTAGGCTGTAGCCAACACTGCCAGATATTTTGAGCATTTCTGCAGTGATTCCTGATGGACCGGGGGCTTTCCCTGTCTTCAATAGATGAAAACTGAAAGAGGCCTGTGGTGTCACCACCACTACCACCACCACCCTATACAAACTAGCGCATGCACTCAGATTCGCCTATCCAGAAGATGCTTAGATAAGAAGTTTTGTCTTTTCAGCCTCGTTCACCTACCCTTCTATTTCTGTGCAGATCATAAACCCCTTATTAGTTCTTTTCATTACCATGTCATCATGTAAATATAGTTTCAATGGTTTCGTCTTCCTCGTTGTTGCCTTAAGATAACCTTAGTTCATGCATTTCCTTAACCACAAAATATTCATTCATTCATTCATTTATCAAAGTTTATCACACAGTCACTTATTTCTCTAATTCTGTCTTACATCAGCTGACTGAAAACTCTCAGATTTTTCAATTCTATTTTACTATTATCAACATTTGCTGTCTCGTTAAATTATGCTACAGAAATCCCAAAAGAATATTTTCCTTCCTCATGTTCTGACCACTACCCCCTCTCTCTCTCAGCCTCACTCTGTCTGTCTGTCTCTCTCTTTCGATTACCACTTGCTTTGCCAAGACTTCCTCCACCACCACCACCACCCTATATAAACTAGCGCACACACTTGGATTTCCCTACTCGACTTTTAATACCTCTGCCGAAAGAATACGGATCCAGAAGATGCTCTTGTCTAAATTTGCTAGTTCATGGTACACCCGCCCTCCCACCCCCTCCACCTGTACCGGAAGTTCCTATCCTCTGTCATCCTTTGGTTGTCTCCCATGAATACTTCTAAAGGCTTTACACCATCCCCACCCCTACTTAGGGTTTATCTCTTATGTAAAGTACTGATCATATAGTGCAAAAATATGATAGTGTAGTGTATGCAGGTTGAATTGAAGGCTATTGTCTGTTTGTTTATGAATTCTGCCAAATGCGAGCTTTCTTTCCAGGTACATGACACTGCTGTTCCCCGCCCCAGGGTCTCACAGGCCCATACCTCCCACACCCTTAGGGTTGGCACTCTCAACGTCGGCACACTGAAAGGTAGGTCTGGTGAGATTGTTGAGATGCTTGAATGGAGATGTGTCGATATTTGCTGCCTCCAAGAAGTAAGGTGGAGAGGAGGTTCCGCTAGGTTCCTCACAGGCAAAGAACACAGGTACAAGATTTTCTGGGCAGGGAACACTGATGGGGTTGGGGGTATGGGTATACTTCTAGCAGAGAAATGGGTTGATAAGGTAATCGAGGTAGTCAGAGTATGTGACAGAGTACTTAAGATTAGATTAGTGCTTCATTATGGGTTAGCAACCATCATCTTGACCTACGCCCCTCAGCAGGGGCTACCTGATGGACAGAAAGACCGATTTTATGACACCCTCTTGCAGACTACCTCGTTGATGAATGACAGGGACCTTCTCTTTGTGGCTGGTGACTTCAATGGACATGTTGGACAACATTCAGGAGGCTTCTATGGCGTACATGGAGGCTATGGTTTTGGTTCCCGCAATGAGGAGAGAACCAGACGGCTGGAGTTCTGCGATGCAAATGATCTTATGGTTTGCAATACAAACTTCAGGAAACCTGCCAGTCACCTACCATTCTGGCAGGCACACAAGCCAAATTGACTACATCCTCGCCAGGAAAAGGGAAAGATGGCAAACATTTCCAGGCGAAGATGCCAAAACATTCACAGGTGAAGAATGTACCCCACAACATAGACAAGTAGTTAGTGACTTCAGGATCAGGACTAAAGGGATGCCCAGAAGACGACCAGCATGGAGGAGAAGGATCTGGAAGCTCAAAGATCCTGCGAATGGACAGATTTAGAGACATATTACTCTGTCCTTAGCTCTCTCCTATTCATTATAGTCCTCAGCCCCCGCCTATTCATCATAGTCCTCCAGGCGATAACAGAGGAATTCAAGACAGGATGCCCCTGGGAACTCCTCTATGCTGACACACTTTACTTCTGAAAAACCTTCAAGGCATTTCACACATTGCAATCCTGCAGGAAGATCTTCAATATCATGGATTGAGAATGCACTCACTCGCTCACCTGCACTTGTGTGCATGCCCTCACGTGCATGCACACACTAACTCATTTTCTGTACTGACCAGTCACTGAGTGCACATTCTGGCATGCAAAGTGACACCGCTATTCAGATTTACTTGAATAAATATCTATCCTGTATACACTTCAGTGATCCTCTCACCTGATATGCAAAATGTTTCCTTGGCCATGCAGTTTTTTCTCTTCCTCGATCATTTGTTTCCTTTTCTCGAAACTTCTCTGGAGGGGGAGTGATGTAGTGAACTTCATGCAGGTAAAGAGTGGATTTGATCCTTGATCCTCGATTGCTAAATTTCACTTAACAGTTCAACAACACTTTTCTCACAGTAAAACAATAGTTTTTCTGTAAGTGACAGCAGTTACATTTGCCAGATGCCATTGTTAAGCAGAATAATGGCTTCACCCCTTAACCCTTCTAACCTCTTCTAGGCCACCAAAAGCTAGAATAGAGATAACAGACCACCAACAAAATCTATCGTTCTCAACAATATGTCTATCCTCCTGGCTAGTTTTGAATAGTTATAAAAACAAGAACTCCGTAAGCCAAAGTCAGTTAGTGAGAGTGACTGACAGAGAGGGAGCTGACCGGCTCAAGCGAAATGCTGTCTCAACTGAGGTAATTTCACAGTGACAACTATGGAATTAACCAACATAGAAGCTGTCTCGTCCCACACTCTCTCACTTTCGTTAGCTCAATTTCTTTTCTCTGCAACACTACCATACCTCTCTCTATATACTACTATGAGATCGTGTACCCACATATACAGACCAAAGTTAACTCTTTTTACCTTGCATGCTTTACGAACTCTGTTATACTATTACACTAGCCTACCCATTGTGGTATGGTATATATTAAAGTAATGGTAAATAAATATTTCTTTACAACCTTGATCACTGTTCTTCCATCTTGTATACTAGCAACTAACACCTTAACAACACTAACCATTACATATATATATATATATATATATATATATATATATATATATATATATATATATATATATTGGAGAATTCACGAAAAAACAACAGACAAAGACAGGTGGTGTAAACAACAAATGGATGCATTAGTATAACACTCGGGAATAGAGAAAGTCTTTAACGATTCAAAGCCTACGCTCTTCAACAGAAAGGAACACAGAAAGAAACAAGGAGAGAAAAAATATATATATGTGCAGTGGATACAATGGGCATCTTTCAGTTTCCATCTACCAAATCCACTCACAAAGCTTAAGCTTCGGTCGGCCTGAGGCTATAGTTGAAGACACTTGTTCAAGTAGCCACACAGTGGGACTGAACTCAGGACCATGTGTTTGGGAAGCAAGCTTCTTACCACACAGCCACACTTGTGCCTATATATATGACAAAGGACCAAGATATCTAGTGCCTTGCTGTACTAATGAAGGCCCATCTTCCACAGCTGAAGTGTTAGTGCCACTCCTCCTGCTGAAGACGATTGGTTTAAGAGGTCCCTGTGTCAGTGCCATGTAGAAAGCACCCAGCACACTCTGTAAAGGGGTTGGCATTAGAAAGGGTATCCAGCCATAGAAACCAAGCCAAATCAGACTGGAATCTGGTGCAGCTCTGATCCAACCCATACCAAAATGGCAAATTCAAACCAGGTCCAAATACTCTGCTTGTTTTATGATAAAACTGACCAGATCCAACCTCTTACACCTACCTTACAATGCCATTCTAAAAATAATCATATCATTGAAATCCTGAATCTATGAGATAATGCATGATTAATTCAAAATAACTTGACTAAATAAGCATTACAGTTGACAGATAATCTGAATGCTAAAAGCTTAAAGGACGATAGTATATCTATAAATGAGACAGAGCCATTGACAGTACATATATGTATGTGTGTGTTTGTCTCTTAATGTTTCTCAGTGTTGAGAGAGAGAGAGAGAGAGAGAGAGAGAGAGAGAGAGAGAAAGAGAAAGAGAGAGAGAGAGAGAAAGAAAGACAGAGAGAGAGAGAGAGAGAAAGAAAGAGAGAGAGAGAGAGAGAGAAAGAGAGAGAATAGGTACTTAAAATTAAAAAATTTGAATCTATTTCATTAACACTTTTACACAGTGCTCCAGCTCACCCACAGACTGACTGAAGCAAATAAAAAAAGATAAAAGCTCTGTGTGTGTGTGAGAAAGAGAAAGAAATACACACACACACACAGCCATACAAATTTTCCAACTGGCTTCTGGACACAATATCTAGCTACCCAACTTCCTTTTGTAGAGTTGGTTTTCTCCAAAGCTATAACAAAAGTAATATGATCTACACACATTATTCAGTAACATGATTCGAGCTGGAATCAAACGGCTGTAAAACAAACTAGTTAACAACACCACAAGGTATGTGTCCTATATTTTAAAACAATAAACAAAAGCTATAGAAGTTTATTATAATTCAACCTCACAGTTTATTAATATAGCTTCAGTGTGTAAATATACTAGACTGAGCCCCCCCCCCCACCTGCCACCTCTCTAGCTAAACCTTCCATTCACACAAAACAACAACAACAACATCAAATGCAATTCAAGTCACCATACAGGTTTTATATCATTTACTCATCTGTGTCAAGGTTCTTTGTTCTACATATATTTTGAAACAATGGGTATCACTCCCTCTCTATACACTCTATATATGTGTGTGTACATATATATATATATAGTGAAGGCGCATGGTTCAGTAGTCAGAGCATTGTGCTTACAAATGTGAAGGCTGCATTGTGTTCTTGAGCAAGACACTTTATTTCATGTTGCTGCAGTTCACTCAACTGTAGAAATGAGCTTTGGTGTCACTGGTAACAAGCTGTATTGGGCTTTACCTTTCCCATGGATGACATCCGCAGCATGGAGAGGGGAGGCTGGTATGCACAGGAGACTGCTGGTCTTCTATAAACATCTTCAGAGGGGAAATTTCCAGGTGCAATCCCATGATCATTATATATAAAGGGAGTCTTTACCCTTTATATATGTATAAATGTGTGTGTGTGTGTGATTATATATATATATATATATACCCACCTATGCATCATTCTTAATGTACATATACTGTTCAAGGCCAGTTACTGAAGCATTTGTCCTGAGATAACATCTCCCATAGATGTTCTGTGTTAAAAACACAATATTAGCAGGCGATGAGTGTTCATCCCAGTAGCAATCATTGTGAATGACAGATGCATTCCAGCCTTTACAATGGCATGTACTAACAGCCAGCTCTGACAAGAATTCTTTGCCTTTCATACAAGAAACAGTAAATAAAACATTCACTGATGTTGCAAATTGCTGCTGGGCTGAATAAAAATCCAATCAACACAATTACGCAGAAGCAGTTGTATACTGTCAACTTAATTTGACAGTCCCAATAAGGGAAACATACTGCTATTTAGCCCTAGGAAGCTGGACCGCTTCCTGTTGGCCTTGACACATTTCCTGTGTCCTTATATTTGCGAGGGGTAGACAAGCACCCCCACCCAGCCTAGTGTGCATTCAAGGACATGTTTCTGAGTCATTGTTCATCATCAGCCTGAAGTAGCATGACCAGCTCGCTGAAGATGCTTTTCAAACCCCCAAATTACGCAGCATTTGGTTAAATTAGCCATCTATATATCATATTTAGTGTCTAATACATAGCTGATAGGTTGTGTATTGTATTGTATTACTGCAGTAGCTGTCTTTCAGGGAAAGAGGGAGAGTCAAAAAATAGTGTATCTAAGACAACAACCAACTATAACAGAAACTTTCTTAAGAGATGATGAAGACAAAAAAAAAACCATCTGTGGTTAATTGATCAGCTAGAAATAACAGTTAAAAAGAAAATGAAAATATCAGTCAAAATGACAGAACACAAATCATTTGTGAAAGATATGTAGGCATAAATATTGATATTGAAAGGTTAGGGGAAACAAGAAATAAGGTCATATATTACCTGAAAGAGGAAGGCAGATTAGGTTGAAATAAATGAAAAGACTTAATTTAGGAGAAGGAAGAAGAAATTTCATTATAACTTGACATTGTTTCTGCTTAAACATAAGAGAGAATGTGTGTGTGTGGGTGAGTGTATTTTGATATATCTCTATGTATACACTGGCGTACAGGCACATGGTTCAGTAGTTAGGGCATTCAGCTCATGATCATGAGGTTGTGAGTTCAATTTGTGGCAATGTGTTGTGTCCTTGAGCAAGACACTTTATTTCACATTGCTCCGGTCCTCTCAGCTGGTAAAAATGAGTTGTACCTGTAATTCAAAATGCCAGCCTTGTGACACTGTGTCATGTTAAATCTCCCTGAGAACTATGTCAAGGGAACATGTGTCTGTGGAATACTCAACCATATACACATGAATTTCATGAGCAGGCTGTTCGATTGATTGGATCAACTGAAACCCTTGTTGTAACCGATGGAGTACCAGTTACACTGAGTGAATGAACAAATCTAGGTGTAGATGGGTGCAGAGAAGTAAGCAACCACTTATAAAAACATTCCCTGAGACAGGAGAGTCCTTTTGAGATGGAGAATAAAGATCTCTAATTGCTTAAATAGACAACCTAATGGCATAATTCTGGGTTCAGTCCCACTACTATAGCCTAGGGTCGACCATGTTCAGATAGTGAACATTTTTATGTAATCTGTGTGCATCTTTGTTTCCCCCACTGCTTCACAACTGATGTTGGTGTGTTTATGTCCCTGTAGCTAAAGGAGTTTTGCGAAAAAAAACTGGTAGGAAAAGGATCAGGCTTTACAAAAATTATACGGGTCAATTCATTCGACTAAACTTCTACAAGGTGGTGCCCCAGCATCGCTGCAGTCTAATGAATGAAACAAGTAAAAGATAAAAGGTGGAGGCATAGTTGTACAATAAGAAGTTTGCTTCCCAACAAAATGGTTCTGGGTTCAGTCCTACTGTGTGGCACCCTGGGCAAGCATCTTCTGCTATAGCCTCAGGCCGACCAAATCCTTGTGAGTAGATTTTGGTAGACAGAAACTGAAAGAAATTAAGGCGGCGAGCTGGCAGAATCGTTAGCACGCTGGGCGAAATACTTAGCGGTATTTATTCTGGCATTACGTTCTGAGTTCAAATTCCGCTGAGGTCAACTTTGCCTTTCATCCTTTCGGGGTCGATAAATTAAGTACCAGTTACGCACTGGGGTCGATGTAATCGACTTAATCCCTTTGTCTGTCCTTGCTTGTCCCCTCTATGTTTAGCCCCTTGTGGGCAATAACGAAATAAGAAACTGAAAGAAATTAATTGTGTATTTATATATATATATGTATATATATATATATATATATCTGTATGTGAATAAATACTTTAAAAAAAAAAAGTGCTAAAAAAATGTTTGTTTGACTAAAATTCTTCAAGGCAGTGCCCCAACATGGCCGCAGTCTAATAACCGAGACAAGTAAAAGATAAATGAATAATGTCTAAGATTAAATCAAACAAGAGTGAAGTTAAGTTTGAATGACAGAACGAAGGACAGTGACGAAAGAGTAACTTCCATGAGGATAAGAGAGATTGTCACTCTTATGATATTCTTGCCATTGAACAATGATTGGCAGTGCTAATCAGTGGCTCATCATAAATGAATTATGGGATAGCAACACTACGCAGTGACATGTATAAATACGAGGTTATTACCAATTCAAATATGTTTGAATAGTTTAGGGTGTAAAAATGTAGGACAGACTGCCATTGAGTAGTTTTTCATAATAGTTTTATTATAATATTATTATTATTATTAACATAATAATTTGATGCCAATATACTGCATATTTGATCATATACTGTCATTCTAATACACAGTTTTATGTGACAGTCGGTGGCGAATACTATATCTTGTTTATAATGTTTTTGATTGTAAGTTATAACAAATATTATTCTTTATTAAGTAAGAAGCTATGATGATAATCTCGTCACTTATAACTTAATTATAAGTATTCATCACTAAGCATAACTCTTAATTCAGGCTGCGTAAATGTTATAATGAATTATACACATCAAGACGCTGAACGTGCGTTCAATATATGCATGTATGTTGAAGATGTGGATTCATGTTCTTTTGACCGTTACATAAAAAAAAATAGTTTCATAAATACTTGTTGGATTTGAGTATTGAACATGGCATAAAGATTAGCTGATACTCAAAAGGGTGAGTGTCATGGATTTGATTGACAACCCAACTATCACTGGAGAGTTTCCCCAAAACCAGGGTTTTTATAACTGCTCATACACGAATTCTAGAACCATACATTGTGAAAAATTTCTTTGATGAAAGTTCAGAATTCGTATATGGGCAGTAATTTTTAACCAATGAGAAATCAACAATTTCTCCTGTCTGGGCAAACGAACCTATGTTCTCTCTCCGCCTCTTATCAGTTTGCTACAACAGTATATTGGTATCAAATTTTGGCACAAGGCAGTAAATTTGGGGGAGTGGGTAGGTGGAGCACAGCAACCCCAGTGCCCAACTGATACTTTTCCATTGACCCCAGAAGGATGAAAGACAAGGTTGACCATGGCAGTATTTGAACTTAAAGCATAAAGATGGATGAAATGCTACTCAGCATTTTATCTGGCATGCTAACTTTTCTGCCAGCTTTGCCACATTCGATGCACTGTATATTACAAATGGAAAATTGTGTTATGGTCTTTGTCGGATAAGAAAAATAATTGCATTGATCAGTCATAAAGTTTACTAGTTTAGATCTGATAAGTTAAGAATGAGTTATTTCTAAGATGCTGGCATCTTATAATCAATTCATTACATTTGGTTTAATTTTACTAATGTGAAATGCCTCAGATGCACAGAGCCGAGCCCACACCAACCACTACCCACTTTATATGACTGTGCATTGCCTATGATGGACCAAACAATTTTATATTCAATGTTAATATGAGAGAATGTACATATTTAGCTAAGGATGTACTACTAGCCTTATTTTTTTATGTCAAGATGTAAATTTATGATTATCACAATGAAATTTAAATGTGGAAGAGGAAACACTGTTATAAGCATTCTTTATCAAATGTAGGAGAGTTTTCCTTTAGGCATTGATCATTGACTGGACACTGATTTACTTTGAAAGTTACATAAAGCAAGGTTAGTTTGATTATTGGGTGATGTAATGGGTCCAGCTCTACCATCGTTAGTAGTTCTATTATTAAAATTAAGTGCATCAATACATTATTTGCATTACTTATGTATTGTGGTTATTTGAATGGCTAAGTACCACACTACTACGAGGCTGGTCAATGCCTACAGTGTTATTAGTTGTATGATTTACTCTACCACATTTAAATTAATGCGATATATTTAGCACGGTGGAGTAAACCAGTTTGACCATGTGTCTATTGAAAATTTGATGATATGAGCTGGCTGTGAAGGGTTTATCTGAAGATTGGAAAAACTTTCTAGCCACATCTGAAGCAACATTTAAACTAGGGTGGTGGTGTTGAGTCACAAAACATGTTTATTGAATCTATTTTTATTTCTGAACTTATTTTCATGAGGTAAAAAGTAATTTGGTTATTATTTGCGTATCCTGCCTTACAATAATATGGCTACTAATCTCATTCATATTATCTTATTTCCTCATAATATTAGCTACAATTACTGGGATATTATTATAATAATTATTGTTGTTGTTGTTATTATTATTATTATGAGTAAGGTGTTTAGCGTTGATTCAAAATTATAATGCAAACTCATGCTTTACATTAGAGATCTTATTTCTTTTCAGTTACATCATGCTTATCACAGGGGTTGCCCTTATTAACATCATTAGGGTCAAACAGAGCATATAACTGTAATTGTTTTTGTTAGTGCCTAGAAGTATTTTATTGTTGAAATTTGGTGCCACCAGTGTTAACTATTAAACTATCACCATTATCATTAATTCTTTCAACAATTGTAATAGTTTTGTTTGTTTCCACTTTTTCCCATCATATTATTTATCTAGAGATAACCTTAACAAGTGATGTAATCACACTGCTAACACAATAGAACATGGTATTAACTTATAAAAAAACCTTTAATATACTTTATAGTGTTACTATGGCTGTATAACAAAAGACCACGTCCCTACAAGTCATCAAATTATTTATGCTATAAGGACTAGAATTTTTTTTAGTTGTTCTTTTTATTTTTTGCATGTGTCTCATAAAGCTTTCTAAATTTGATGAAGGGCCCTGCTTGAATTGTCTTATCTTTCCTCTTCCTCACAGCAAAGGATCTAAAAAAGGCTTGTCAGTCTGCCTCATGGTCCCAGCAGACAAAATGGAAAAGGATAAAGAAGATGCAATGGATCAGTCACTTTGACATGCGGGGCTACCCTGGTAGCAGTAAGCAGGGATGTGGCCCAAGGGCCAAGAATACAGGAGCTCTTCATTGCCACAAGCTTGACCACAAACCTGTCAAAGAGTGGCCAACAT
The DNA here is from genome assembly GCF_046866305.1 of Octopus bimaculoides. NCBI lineage: Eukaryota > Metazoa > Mollusca > Cephalopoda > Octopoda > Octopodidae > Octopus > Octopus bimaculoides. The sequence continues at coordinate 10,033,267 of NC_142956.1, forward strand.
TTTGACAGTTTGAAGGCAGCAGGCTGGCAGAAACGTTAGCACACCGGGCAAAATGCTTAGTGGTATTTCATCTGTCTTGGACATTCTGAGTTCAAATTCCATCAAGGTCAACATTGCCTTTCATCCTTTTGGGGTTGATGAATTAAGTACCAGTTGCATACTGGGGTCGATCTAATCAACCAGCTCCCTCCCCAAAAATCTCAGGCTTTGTGCCTAGAGCAGAAAGGAATATTTTGACAGTTTTCTCTTTCAGCCTGATGAGCAGCGGAACCTGGGCTGGTAGCTGAACACACCAAGTTGATGCTGGAGGTGTCATAGCATGTAGCGTACCAGATGAAGGGCCAACCACCAAGCAATTTTATATTCAATGCTATTATCAGTGAGAGAACTTACATATTTAGCTAAGGATGTACTAACAGTCTTATTTTTTTATGTCTAAATATAGATTTATGATTATTCCAACAAATTTTAGATATGGAAGAGGAAGCACCGATATAAATGTTCTTTACCAAGTGCAATAAAGTTTTCCTTTAGTGATGTATTTTGAAAAATTACTTTATTTTCTACATTTCTCATTTGTTTTATTATACTAATATTACTTTTGAATTATATTACTGAAATTCCCTTCCATTTGTCAGACAGTTGTCTTATTTTACATTAATCTAATTATTATTGTCTTCCATAATTTTTAACATTCTATTTAAATACTGATTTTGTATTCTTGAAGTGTTACATAAAGATTTTAGTATTTAACAAAGATTTTCTTTCGCCCGAGGATGTAGCTTAATTTCTGCATTGCTTTAAAAGATTTTTTGTATTAATGCAGACATGTAAGTAATTCATTTATTATTAAATATAATAACATAAATTATCTCTTTACATGATTCAAGTTACAAAACAATTTGTCATGATATTTGAATTTTCTTATGGTTAAATAAATTTTCTTCATACTATTTCTATAACTTTGTTAGTTTGTTTGTATGTATGCATGTGAAAGAAATGTACAAAGGCCAGATCCAATGTGCTCTTAGACAGATGAAGGAAGTTTGGTGGTCATCCAAGGCAACTGAACTCCAAGAAGCTGCATATTGAAAGGATTATATATATATATATATATATATATATATATATATATATATATACATATATATAAATTTAAGTAATCTGGTAGTACTCATAAAAATATCGCAAAATGTTGTTTTGTAACTTAAAAAATGTAAAGATATTTTATATTATTATATTTAATAATAAACAAATTACTTACAAGCCTGCATTAATGCAAAAAAATCTTTTAGAATAGTGCAGAATATCTAGGTTTCCATTTATCTAATGTGTTCTTTTGTTTAAGATAGTCACAAGTGATCGGAGAGTTATTATTTTAGGCAGGTAGAGGGACCATATCAACGTTCCTTCAGGGGCTCATTTTGTTGTTGTACCTAGATACATTATGTCTGAATAAAAGATGGGATGACCATGGCTGGAATATGATCATGCTACTCATAAGAGCCAGTTTCCCAGTGTCATGGTGTATATATTCCCCACCTGGATAGGATGCCAGTCCATTGCAGGATTACTCATTTTTGCCAGCTGAGTGGACTTGAGCAACATGAAATGTAAAGTTTGGCTCAAGAACACAACACCTTACTTTGTTGAGGAATTGAAACCACAATCTTACAATCATGAGTCCAACACCATAACCACTAAGCTACACATCTCCACTCGATCAAAGGTCTCATCTGAGCCATAGGCTGATAAGGTCAGTTTCCCAGATTCTGTGCCATATATATATTTCCCCACCGGGAAGGGATGCTGGTCCATTTGCAAGATTACTCATTTTTGCCATCTGAGTGGACTGGAGCAATGTGAAATGAAGTGTCTTGCTCAAGAACACAATGTGTTGACCAGTCCCGAAATTGAAACCACAATCTTATGATCATGAATCCAACACTCTAACCACTAAGCCATGCACCTCTACTAAGGGCTGACCTGGGTCTAAATAATAAAATGATTGTCATCAATACAGTATTAGAGGGGAAAAATAACATTAACAAGAATGGAGAAAGTAATCCAACTATTGATTTATTTTGTTTGTATTTATTCAATGAATATTATATACACACGCATGTACATATATGCCCATCCATATGTGTGTGTGTGTGTGTGTATATATATGTGTATATATATATGAATAGTTATACAGTAAATGTATACATAAATATACAGATTCATCTAGACTTACACATATATTCATATTGTAAACACATGCATACACTCTATACATACAAGTGTGTATAGAGTAATTAAATATATACACAAGTGACTATATGATGATGACGATGATGAAATTTGTTTGCAGGAATTTTAGTGTGAAACATTAGAAATGCAAGAGTGTTTGTTGGATTTGGAAGAAGTCAAACTTAATAAATTCCACAAACAATCCAACTGTTGTTTGCCAATATTTTGCTTCTTTTTCTTTTTCAAAAGGAGTTGATGTTTATTTATTGAACTAAAATGTAGACAAATAACCGGTGAATGTGTTTATAAGTTTTACAAATTAGCAAGAGTCTCATTAATCATCTCTTCATTCAACCTTTTAGGATTAATTCTTTGTCTTTATAACAAGACATTTAACCATATCCTTTTCCCTTATGATTCAGATGAATTATATCTTCTTATCAAAATAATAGGTACGTTATTTACATTTGACGAATATTTGTCCTCATCTTGTTTGTTGTTAACACGTTTCGGCTGATATACCCTCCAGCCTTCATCAGGTGTCTTAACAACAAACAAGATGAGGACTAATATCCATCAAATGTAAATAATGTACATAATTCCTCATCTCTTAAATATAGAACTGTATCAAAATAATAGCAATTCGTCCCTCACTTCCTTCTTTCCATCAGGAAGACCCTCATTCTGAGTTCCTTTCCTCCCTTTAATTGAAATCAAAAGTATTAGCGTTCAATCATGCTTATCCACATAATTGCCTCTATATATAAATATCTATATATTCACTCACATAAATATACATATACATACATATAACTGTATGTGTATGCCCATGTAGTATACATATACACACACATACACTTTAGACACTTGCAATCGTTCAAAAGCAGAAGCCATGGCTTTCAGAGCCAGGTTTAGCTCTTCCAATACAACCAATTCATCAATCACCCTTGTCGACCTCTTACCACTATCCACCCCCTTGTCCTTTCTTACTCTGTATCTGAAGCCAGTATGTCATCTTCATCATCATCCTCATTGTGGTGATAGTCATCATCATCATCATCATCACTGTCACCAAGCAACATATTGTCATTATTTTTGCTATCATCCAATTCCTCACTCATCTCGCTGAATTTCTTATCGTCGTCACCACCATTTCTGTCTTTTGTATCACTGCTGCGGATGTTGTCCATGCACACCTTGCTTGATGAGACTCTTGTAGTTTTAATCTTTGGGATGAAGCTATATTCACCGTCCCAGCTCCTGGAAAATGGAAAATCACAAATACTAATAATTAAAAGAATTTTCCAGCAGAGCCAATTAAAAGGTTGTGACCAGTAAAATTCTGAAATTGTGTGAATATGTATATGGATGAGGACAGCTGTATAAAGAAGTGCCAATCTCTAACTGCGGAGGGAAACTGTGTTAGAGGTAGACCCAGGAAGACATGAGACGAGGTGATGAAGCATGATCTTCGAATGTCGAACCTCTCAGAGGCAATGACTAATGACCGAGTTCTTAGGCGATATGCTGTGCTTGAGAAGAATCATCAAGCCAAATGAAATCATAGTCATGGCTGATGCTGGTGTCACATAAAAAGCACCATTTGAGCGTTGGGCCTCACAAAGGCAATGTGGTTGATAATGGTGTCACATAAAAAGCACCATTTGAGCGTTGGGCCTCATAAAGGCAATGTGGTTGATGCTGGTGTCACATAAAAAGCACCATTTGAGCGTTGGGCATCATAAAGGCAATGTGGTTGATGCTGGTGTCACATAAAAAGCACCATTTGAGCGTTGGGCATCACGAAGGCAATGTGGTTGATGCTGGTGTCACATAAAAAGCACCATTTGAGCGTTGGGCCTCACAAAGGCAATGTGGTTGATAATGGTGTCACATAAAAAGCACCATTTGAGCGTTGGGCTTCATAAAGGCAATGTGGTTGATGCTGGTGTCACATAAAAAGCACCATTTGAGCGTTGGGCCTCACGAAGGCAATGTGGTTGATGCTGGTGTCACATAAAAAGCACCATTTGAGCGTTGGGCCTCATAAAGGCAATGTGGTTGATGCTGGTGTCACATAAAAAGCACCATTTGAGCGTTGGGCCTCACGAAGGCAATGTGGTTGATGCTGGTGTCACATAAAAAGCACCATTTGAGCGCTGGGCCTCACGAAGGCAATGTGGTTGATGCTGGTGTCACATAAAAAGCACCATTTGAGCGTTGGGCCTCACGAAGGCAATGTGGTTGATGCTGGTGTCACATAAAAAGCACCATTTGAGCGTTGGGCCTCATAAAGGCAATGTGGTTGATGCTGGTGTCACATAAAAAGCACCATTTGAGCGCTGGGCCTCACGAAAGCAATGTGGTTGATGCTGGTGTCACATAAAAAGCACCATTTGAGCGTTGGGCCTCATAAAGGCAATGTGGTTGATGCTGGTGTCACATAAAAAGCACCATTTGAGCGTTGGGCATCACGAAGGCAATGTGGTTGATGCTGGTGTCACATAAAAAGCACCATTTGAGCGCTGGGCCTCACGAAAGCAATGTGGTTGATGCTGGTGTCACATAAAAAGCACCATTTGAGCGTTGGGCCTCATAAAGGCAATGTGGTTGATGCTGGTGTCACATAAAAAGCACCATTTGAGCGTTGGGCATCACGAAGGCAATGTGGTTGATGCTGGTGTCACATAAAAAGCACCATTTGAGCGCTGGGCCTCACGAAAGCAATGTGGTTGATGCTGGTGTCACATAAAAAGCACCATTTGAGCGTTGGGCCTCATAAAGGCAATGTGGTTGATGCTGGTGTCACATAAAAAGCACCATTTGAGCGTTGGGCATCACGAAGGCAATGTGGTTGATGCTGGTGTCACATAAAAAGCACCATTTGAGCGCTGGGCCTCACGAAGGCAATGTGGTTGATGCTGGTGTCACATAAAAAGCACCATTTGAGCGTTGGGCCTCACGAAGGCAATGTGGTTGATGCTGGTGTCACATAAAAAGCACCATTTGAGCGCTGGGCCTCATAAAGGCAATGTGGTTGATGCTGGTGTCACATAAAAAGCACCATTTGAGCGTTGGGCATCACGAAGGCAGTGTGGTTGATGCTGGTGTCACATAAAAAGCACCATTTGAGCGCTGGGCCTCACGAAGGCAATGTGGTTGATGCTGGTGTCACATAAAAAGCACCATTTGAGCGTTGGGCCTCACGAAAGCAATGTGGTTGATGCTGGTGTCACATAAAAAGCACCATTTGAGCGTTGGGCATCACGAAGGCAATGTGGTTGATGCTGGTGTCACATAAAAAGCACCATTTGAGCGCTGGGCCTCACGAAAGCAATGTGGTTGATGCTGGTGTCACATAAAAAGCACCATTTGAGCGTTGGGCCTCATAAAGGCAATGTGGTTGATGCTGGTGTCACATAAAAAGCACCATTTGAGCGTTGGGCATCACGAAGGCAATGTGGTTGATGCTGGTGTCACATAAAAAGCACCATTTGAGCGCTGGGCCTCACGAAGGCAATGTGGTTGATGCTGGTGTCACATAAAAAGCACCATTTGAGCGTTGGGCCTCACGAAGGCAATGTGGTTGATAATGGTGTCACATAAAAAGCACCATTTGAGCGTTGGGCCTCACGAAGGCAATGTGGTTGATGCTGGTGTCACATAAAAAGCACCATTTGAGCGCTGGGCCTCACGAAGGCAATGTGGTTGATGCTGGTGTCACATAAAAAGCACCATTTGAGTGTTGGGCCTCACGAAGGCAATGTGGTTGATGCTGGTGTCACATAAAAAGCACCATTTGAGCGCTGGGCCTCACGAAAGCAATGTGGTTGATGCTGGTGTCACATAAAAAGCACCATTTGAGCGTTGGGCCTCACGAAAGCAATGTGGTTGATGCTGGTGTCACATAAAAAGCACCATTTGAGCGTTGGGCCTCACGAAGGCAATGTGGTTGATGCTGGTGTCACATAAAAAGCACCATTTGAGCGTTGGGCCTCACGAAGGCAATGTGGTTGATGCTGGTGTCACATAAAAAGCACCATTTGAGCGCTGGGCCTCACGAAAGCAATGTGGTTGATGCTGGTGTCACATAAAAAGCACCATTTGAGCGCTGGGCCTCACGAAAGCAATGTGGTTGATGCTGGTGTCACATAAAAAGCACCATTTGAGCGTTGGGCCTCATAAAGGCAATGTGGTTGATGCTGGTGTCACATAAAAAGCACCATTTGAGCGTTGGGCATCACGAAGGCAATGTGGTTGATGCTGGTGTCACATAAAAAGCACCATTTGAGCGCTGGGCCTCACGAAGGCAATGTGGTTGATGCTGGTGTCACATAAAAAGCACCATTTGAGCGTTGGGCCTCACGAAGGCAATGTGGTTGATAATGGTGTCACATAAAAAGCACCATTTGAGCGTTGGGCCTCACGAAGGCAATGTGGTTGATGCTGGTGTCACATAAAAAGCACCATTTGAGCGTTGGGCCTCACAAAGGCAATGTGGTTGATAATGGTGTCACATAAAAAGCACCATTTGAGCGTTGGGCCTCACGAAGGCAATGTGGTTGATGCTGGTGTCACATAAAAAGCACCATTTGAGCGCTGGGCCTCACGAAGGCAATGTGGTTGATGCTGGTGTCACATAAAAAGCACCATTTGAGCGTTGGGCCTCACGAAGGCAATGTGGTTGATGCTGGTATCACATAAAAAGCACCATTTGAGCGCTGGGCCTCACGAAGGCAATGTGGTTGATGCTGGTGTCACATAAAAAGCACCATTTGAGCGTTGGGCCTCACGAAGGCAATGTGGTTGATGCTGGTGTCACATAAAAAGCACCATTTGAGCGTTGGGCCTCACGAAGGCAATGTGGTTGATAATGGTGTCACATAAAAAGCACCATTTGAGCGTTGGGCCTCACGAAGGCAATGTGGTTGATGCTGGTGTCACATAAAAAGCACCATTTGAGCGTTGGGCCTCACAAAGGCAATGTGGTTGATAATGGTGTCACATAAAAAGCACCATTTGAGCGTTGGGCCTCACGAAGGCAATGTGGTTGATGCTGGTGTCACATAAAAGCACCCATCACACTCTTGGAATGGCTGGTGTTAGGAAGGGCATCCAGCTGTAGAAACCACACTAAATCAAACTGGAGTCTGGTGCAGTCCCTCAGCTTACCAGCCCTGGTTAAGCCAACCAACCCATGCCAGCATAGAAAACGGACGTTAAATGATGATGATAATGATGTAGGCACAGGCATGGGTGTGTAGTAAGAAGTTTACTTCTCAACTACATGGTTCCCGGTTCAGTCTCACTGGATGGCACCTTGGGAAAATGTCTTCTACTACAGCCTCGGGCTGACCAAAGCCTCAAGTGGATTTGGCAGATGGAAACTGAAAGAAGTGCATTGTATAAGTGTGTTTCATTAAGATCTACTATTCATAGTAAATCATTTAAATTTTCAACAACTGTATAATCCTCAACTATTTTAACCCTTTAGCATTTGAACCAGCCATATCCATCCCAAATATTCTGCCCAGTTTTATATTCAAACTAGCCAGATCCAGCCTCTCATACATACCCTACAATGTCATTCTTAAAATAAATAACCACATCATCAATATCTTGAGACTACAAAATAATACATGATTAATTTGTGACTGTGTAAATAAATTAGCATTATATTTGACAAAATAATCTGAATGCCAAAGGGTTAATTAATTCATTTACTTTATTAGAAGATACTGCATGACATTGTTTTTCTTCTGTTCACCCTTTCAGTCACATTTGCTTCCAAAGAACAGAAACAACATCAGATAAAGAGGATTTTGGTATTGCTGAGAACATGGCCAATGCCTTTAATGCCATTGAGCAGAGTCTGTAAAGTGGTTGGTATTAAGAATGGTGTCAAGCTGCAGAAGCAATACCAAAAATGGGACATTGAGCAAGAAGTGGTCCTCAAACTGCCTTGAAGTTGCAGTAACTCTGAATAAGAATTGAATTGTGATTACTCATCTAACCCATACCAGCACATATATCTTGAAAGTACACTCTGACAATTTGTCACCATCATCTATATTCTTTTTACCAGCTTCCCCCCATCAATGGGGGGAAGTAGACATGTACATCCTCTAAAGCAGTGGTTCTCAACAGAGATGCACATAAAATTTTTGGGGATCCATGTAACAAAATAGTAAATTGGGGATCTCCAATAGTATTCTAAGGGCCCCTGAAAAGATTTCGCTTTAGATATAATGTATTGGTATGTGTTGCAAGAAACAACAAGGTTTCTTTCTCTTAACATTTTACACAGTTCAACCTACAAAAGTTAATGTGTGAAAAACAAAACACAAATTTTGAAATGAGTATCTTATAAAACTAGTTTTTAAACAGTGAATGCCTTTGGGGGTCCACCAGAATAAAATGGTAATCGAAATAATTTGCTAGTGTAAGCTGTGAATTTTAAGCCCAGAAGAGTTTGGCAAGAGAGTATCATGTAGAAAAAATCCAGCCCAATTTTGTTACAGTTTCTATGTGCTGGCCATCATCATCATTTTTTAATGTCTGCATTCCATGCTGGCATGGGTTGGATGATTTGACAGGACCTGGCCAGGCAAAAGCCTAAACAAGGCTTCTGTGTTTGCTTTGACATGGTACCTTACAGCTGGATGCCCTCCTAACACCAACTACCCTGCAGAGTGGACGGAAGGTATTTTATGTGACACAAGTATAGGCAAGGTCAGTTTCAACATGGTTTTTATAGCTGGATGCCCTTCCAAATGCCAAGTATTTCACAGTGTGGACTGGATGCTTTTTTTACATGGTACAAGCACTGGCAGGGTCACAAGTAACTTGCAAGACAAGAAATTTTGAGAAGGGAGGGGGAATTGGAGGAGGGGATCTTGCATCAGATGACGAAAGGGTGAAGTGTGACAGAGAAATGAGAGGCAGAAACAGGTGTCTTATTGTAGAGGAGGTACATGGTACCTGTTGATATTTTCATAGGCATTCAAATTACCTTTTATTGTATATTGTTCAACCCTTTAGTATTTAAATTGGCCAAAATATTCTACCTGCTTTATGATTAAACTGGTCAGATCTGGCTTTTCACACCAACCCTACATTCTAAAAATAAGCAATCACATCATCAAAATCTCAGAGCTATAAGATAATTTATGATTAATTCAAAACAATGTGGATAAATAAGCATTACTTTTGACAGAGTAGTCTCAGTTTCAAACAGAGTATTTCAAGGTTTAAATATTTGCTGACTACAATTCTTGTGCTGGTGGCACGTGAAAAAACATTCAAGCGAGATCGTTGCCAGTGCCGCTGGACTGGCTCCTGTGCAGGTGGCATGTAAAATACACCATTTTGAGTGTGGCCGTTGCCAGTACCACCTGACTTGCCTTCGTGCCGGTGGCACGCAAAAGCACCCACTACACTCTCGGAGTGGTCGGCGTTAGGAAGGGCATCTAGCTGTAGAAACTCTGCCAGATCAGATTGGTGTCTGGTGTAGCCATCTGGTTCGCCAGTCCTCAATCAATTCGTCCAACCCATGCTAGCATGGAAGGTGGACGTTAAACGATGATGATGAATTCTTGTTTTTCTGCATCACATATTTTATTTGACTATGTGGGTTTCTTCTGTTTGGCTGCCACTTTTCAATTTCTTCAATTTTTGTTCCAAATGATTTCATATTTTGTGTAGTGGGGTAGTTTTGTAAATTCACATGAAATTCATTTTCACCATAAATCAATAAATAAAGAGTTCATAGCTTTTAAAGTTTGCAAATTTTAGATAACTTTAGCCATTTGAAAGCCACAGACATATAGGTGCCTGTTTCCATAGTTACAAGCCAAACTGCTTGCTCACATGGTCATTTTCCGTTTATTAAATGCTTAAAACATGAAATATGAGATGGCTGTGAAATGTGCTAAAAATAGTAACTAAATAGGCCTTAAATCATGCACACACAAATTTCTTGTTTTTATTTTTGCATAATCATATGAATTCTGAAAATTCCTCCCCCCAAAAAGTTATAAGGATTTATATTGGGTGTGTAAAGCAGAATTCCACCAATATTTGGTTTGTTTACAGTTAATAACACATGCTGTCACCCACAAAATGACAGCTTCCAAATCCTGTTTTCTGACTGGCTAAATATGTTCAAACTTTAAACCTCTACAACTTTTTTCAAAATTTTTCTGGAAAAAGTGAATAAGCTCTTCAGATTCAGCATGGAAAATTACATCGATACACCAAATTTTAAAATTTTCACTAAACTTAAAAATTTTTACAGGTGCAGCCAGACTGTCCTCATATATACACATTTATTGTTGTCTCAACATTGTTTTTATTCTGCAGGGACTTAATTGACAATATTTCTTAGGGACTACTTCGAAAATGACATCAGATTTTTATCATTTATAAGAAACCCTCTGAAATCACCAGGTGACTAACTAGTAACCTCATAGGAACTCTCTTCCATGTGAAATGCATCACAAAAAAAAAAATGCCCTGAATGTGGAGGATATGTGAAGGATGGAAAGGAACAAAGCTGATATGCTCCATTGGAAGTGCGATGTCAGTGTGCATGTGCAACAGAACACTGGTATATTGAGAGAGAAGTTGGGCATAAGAGGAATTATATACAGTGTGCAAGAGAGGAGACTGCACTGGTTCAGTCATGTGATGTAGATGGATAAGGACAGTTGCATAAAGCAGGGATGATCACTTAAAGTGGAGGTAAGTTGTGGAAAGAGACCCAGGAAAACATGGAACAAAGTATTGAAGGCTGATCTCAAAATGCTGAACGTTATGAAGGAGATGACAGAGGACGGAGATATGTGGTACAATACTTGAGAAAACCAGAACAGAGATCCTAAACCAAGGTACCATGTAGAAGGCATCCGTGTGGGTGCTGGTGCCACATAAAAAGCATCCAGTACACTCTGAAGAAGTGGTTGGTGTTAGGAAGGATATCCGGCCATAGAAACCAAGCCAAGGCAGACTATAGAACCTGGTGTGGCCTGCCAGATCCTGTCAAGACGTCCAACCTATGCCAGCATGGAAAATGGACATTAAATGATGATAATGATGATCTATGTTGAAGTCACTGTTTATATGACATATACAAGAAAATTAATCCTATAAGTCTTATCCTATTTACCTGTTGTAGGACAACACTAGCCATGTTATTTTTCAAGTAGCTTGTCAGGCGCACATGAAGAATGAAGGTACCAAAGACCAAGCAAAGTATACAGACAGAAGGTAAAATACATTTGGCTGTGGAAGAGAAATAAATGTTATCCCCATCTTGGTTGTTATATTTACAATATTTCATCTATTTTTATCCTTTGGCCTTCTTCACCTGCTTGTTTTATTCAGTAGAAATATTTTCACAATTTTGCAACCAAACTCTTTCTCTTGTCCATAGCAGTAACATTTTCATGTTCTGTATACACCAGAATGATGATCATTGTTCATCTCACACATTGGCACACAGCCATTTGTCAGTCTCTCTTGCTAAACTTGAGACTGGGTGCTTAGGTCAGACTGAGCATGTCAGACAAAATGCCTTGTGGCATTTCTTCCAGATCTTTACATTCTAAGCTCAAAATCCCACTCATGTCAACTATGCTTTTCATCCTTTCAGGATTGATAAAATAAAGTAACAGTCAAAGTAATCAACTAACCCAACTTCCCTAAAATTGCAGGCCTTATGTCAAAATTTGAAGGGCAGTGGACTGGCAGAATTGTAAGAGGATCAGAGCAATATTTCTTCCAGCACTTTACATTCTGAGTTCCCATTCTAATCGATGTAATCAACAGCCAACTCTCTCAAATTTCAGGTTTGGTACATGTGCTGGGGAATAAATACTAAGTTTAAAATCAACCATAATAAATGCTGGTGAGGTGAAGTAGAAGGAGTGAGGGGGTGAGTGAAAGTGCCTGTGAGAAAGAGTGAGTCAGAGATTGAGTGAAAAGTAATACTTACTTCAGTACTGACACATTATCCGGATTCAACAAATCTGGAATTTCTGGAGGAGAAAATGAAAGACATACAAAAACAGGACTCAGAAAGGAACTTTATTATTGTTTTACAACAGTGGGACAGTTCTAATGTAGTCTGGCTGGCAGACAGCGTGGTATCTGTTGGAATGTCACTAACTGTGAAACAATGAAGTAAAATAATTTAGCTCCGGGTACAGATCATCCTACTATGTTTTCAATCTATTCATATATCCAACAGAGGGGTTGTGTTTGGCCCTTTTATAAATGAATTATTACTGAGCTCATAATTCAAAGAAAAATGCATCTTATAGTTACAGTTTCCTCTGTTACAGCTAAAAAGAATATATTAACATTTTACAATATTGGTTTCCTTATGTTCTTTAACTGTGTTGTTGATGTTGTGTTCAGCCATGTTGTTTGAAGCAACTCACTACAACAGTAAATTCAAGTTTGAGATGAAAATCACAATGATCTTCAATTAAAAACTCCCTCACTCAATTCATCTGAAGATTACTCACTTAACAGGGCTGATAGTTGTGACTTTAGCGGTGGAGATAGTATTCACTTAATTTTCTATGAACAGTCTCCCATGCCAAATGTGATTTGTCATGTCAATCCTACATGTAAGTATGTATATTAAATATAAACGACGACGACGATATATATATATATATACTAGCAGCTTAGCCCGGTTTCACCTGGTCTGTTTGGATGATGTGACTGTGATCGTTTTCGGTTAGGCATAATCTATAACATCGTTTCTCAACCTTATCATTTCGGGTTCCCTGTTTCGATGGGAGCCTCCAGCTGTATGAAAATTTCCTGAACCCCCCGTCAGAAAACAGCTATTATGAACATAGAAAGAAATTATACATTAATCCCTATTTTTGTAAGCAGTTGTATCCGTAAAAATTTTTTTTGCAGAGAGCAGAAATTGAAAGAAGATATATGGAATGGACATGTGTGTGTGTGTGTGTGTGTGTGTGTGTGTGCGTGCTTGCACGTGTGTATGTGTTTACGATAGTTGATTTATGGAAAAGATTATGTTAAATGTTTGAAATGCAAATCTGTGAATGAAAAATAAGTTCAGACCTCTACATGGTAGGTAGACCTGGTAGAAATAGCAGCCAAATCTCCCTCAAAACACCCTACTGTATTAATGCGAGAATTCTGCGTATTATGTTAAGAAATTGACGTTAAGAATTACTTTAACAGAAAATGAACCTGTAAGAATTAGTGGAAATTGTATGTAGGTAAGTGAATATGGAATAAGTAATTGTTATATGCTTATAGAAAAACAATTCACATTACAGAAATTGATACATACCTGTTGAAGATTAAAATGTAAGAGCTATTATTTGCAACACGTGTATAATCATAGAGAAAGTGAAAGACATGAAATGTCCGTTTGTGTGTGTACTTTTGGCGGGATTTTTGCATTTAGCAGGAGTTTGTGTTTTATCTGTCGATCAATGGTCGGACAAGTGTAAAGGGAAGGCGATCTTTTGAAGTTGTAGTGAGAAGGGAGAATTGATGTACGTGCGTATGTCTGTGTGAGTGTGTATGTTTGATGGGGTGTGCGCGACAGACAGAGTAATGTTGATGGTGTATGTGTATATGAGAGAGAGAGAGAGAGAGAGAAAGAAAGAAAGAGAGATAGATAACTGAAATTTATCATTCAGTTTATTTATTTATTATATGTATATATGTAAGAATGGCTTCAGTGACATACACTCACGCAGGTTGTTTTAATCAATTTTCTCTGTAAGTATGGGGGCTAGGAAAAAAATAGAAAGCGCGTTCCAATCTATGCACCCGTCCCCACATGTGTGCCATTTTTCACGCAAATCCACCCAGCCGTTTGGCCGTGAACCTCAAGACAAGAAAGAATACAACAGTCGGTGAACTTCAATTTATATTATAGATATATATATATATGTGTGTGTGTGGAGGCACAGCGGCCCAGTAGTTAGAGCAGTGGACTTGCGGTCGTAGGATCGTGGTTTTGATTCCCAGACCGTGAGTGTTTATTGAGCAAAAACACCTAAAGCTCCACAAGGCTCCGGCAGGGAGTGATGGTGAACCTTGCTGTACTCTTTCACCACAACTTTCTCTCACTCTTTCTTCCTGTTTCTGTTGTGCCTGTATTTCAAAAGGGTCAGCCTTGTCACATTCTGTCTCACGCTGATTCTCCCCAAGAACTACGTTAAGGGTACATGTGTCTGTGGAGTGCTCAGCCACTTGCACATTAATTTCACGAGCAGGCTGTTCTGTTGATTGGATCAACTGGAACCCTCACCATTGTAACCGATTGAGTGCCACGATATATATATATATATTTTAAACGCCTGATACAGAAGAGAGTGTAACCAGAAGCTTTATTAGCACAACAATCATCTTGGCTTCATTCTGCACTACCCCCTAGTGTGCATGGGATGATGTAATGACATCAGATGCAATGCACAGTGCAGAAGAGCCTCATCAAGTGATGTAACATGCTTCAACAGATTTACATTTCATTCTCGATGATGACAATGACCCCAGATTTCATATTAAAAAAAAAAGAAGAGCCAACTGAATGAGTTGGCAGTGAAGTGCAGTAAAGTACTTACCAAGACCTTCACCTTTGAACTGCGCTCTTTCCATATCGATGGTCATCTTAATTGATGCCTCTCGAGAAGCATGGCGAACACCTTTCCGTTTGCCGATGCTATTAATAATCTTTATCTGATCCAGTTCATCTTGAAACCTTTCCAGGTACCTGAGTGAGGACACAGAGAAGACAGCAACAGAAATGAAATCTTTGAGAGAAACATTGCAGACATTTATTAAAGAAGCAATATCACTTGTCTTGGGCAAGATATTAACTCTTTAGCTGTTTCTGGCCCAAATATTCTCACTGTTTTATGTTGAAATTGGCCTCTCACTCCTACCCTACAATGTCATTCAAAAATATACAAGTACACCATTGAAATCTCAAAGTTACAAGATAATGTGTGATTAATTCAAGACAGTGTGAATAAATAAGCATTACATAATGTGAATGCTGAAGGGCTAAACTCCATCTAGTAATGATGGTCTAGCAAGAGAGTTTTAGGGAGTAAAAAGTTACCTCTGAGTCACCACTACTCTCAGGCCTGCTCCAGTCCACAGTTGGAGTGCATGCTGAGGGTGCCAATTATGGGTGAAATAACAGTTGGTGACCAAGGCATACAGAGTGGAGGAGGGCTGACCCTCTGACATGAGTCAGACAGGCTTTCCTGGGTATGAACGGGCCCTGGTGTTGTGTGAACCATTTGTGCTACCTTAATCCTTTAGCATTCAGATGATTCTGTCAAATGTAATGCTTCTTGTTCGTTCATATCGTTTTGAATTAATCACATATAATCTCATAGTTTTGAGATTTAGATTATGTGATTGCCTATTATCTGACCAGTTAGAACATAAAACAGGTAGAATATATGGGCTGGATATGGCTTGTTTAAATGCTAAAGGGATATATATGTATGTACGAACCAACAAGGGAGACCCCTGCATATTGGCTATTCCTGTTTGAAATAGCAGCCTACAATATGTTTTAAGTACGTATAACCCTTTAGCATTCACATTACTCTGTCAAATGCTTATTTATTCACATCATTTAGAATTAATCCTGTACCATCTCATAGCTTCAAGATTTAAATGATGTGATTGTTTATTTTTAAAATGACATTGTAAGGTATGTGTGAGAGGCTGGATCTGGCTGATTTGAACATAAACAGAATATTTTGGCTGGATATGGCCAGTTCAAACCTTTAGCATTCACATTACTCTGTCAAATGCTTATTCATTCACATTGTTTTGAATTAATTCTATATTATCTCATAGCTTCAAGATTTCAATGATGTAATTGTTTGTTTTTAGAATGACATTGTAAGGTAGATGTGAGAGGCTGGATCTGGTCAGCTTGAACATTAAGTAGGTAAAATATCTGGGTTGGATATGGCCTTAAGCATTTGGATTACTCTGTCAAATGTAATGCTTATTTATTCATATTTTTTCTTACACACACACACACACACATAACACGGCCTCGCTCGGTTGGGACTACACATGTGTTACTTTGACATCATCATTCCATAAAATTTGTTTAAGAGGATAAAAATATTGAAAAATATTAATAGATATGTGAGTGAGAAAGAAACAAGGAAAGAAGTTTTGGGGTGTGCTAGAAATAACAGTCAGATCTCCCTTAAATCACACATTTTCCACTTAAATTATTAACAATTTTTTTAAAACAGAAAATGTTTCCCACATGTAATGTTAACTATTTAGAGGCTGGGACACTTCTGCTATTACACAAACCTCCTGAACCACAATGCAGCAGTATTCACATACCTGGGACAGTAAAAGGGTAAAGACCCCTTTCAATCATGAATGGGATTGCACCTAGAAAGTCCCCTCCAAGGCACACATCTGGACAAGATCGATTATAGAAGACCAACAGTTACCCATACATACCAGCTTTCCCTCTCCACGCCATTATATGTACACAGGGTAAAGGGTAAAGCCCCACTTTGGTCATGAATGACCATGGGATTGCACCTAGAAAGTTCCCCCCTTCCGAGGCACAAGTCCAAGTAAGATTGTTTATGGAAGTTACCCGTGCATACCAGCCTCCCCTCTCTACATCACCAGTGTTATCCAAGGGAAAGGCAAAGACTGATACAGCTTGGCACCTGTGATGTTGCAACTGATTCCTACAGCTGAAGGAACTGGAGCCTGGTCTGGAAACTGAACCCACTATCTCATGATTGTGAGCTCAATGATCTAACCACTAAGCCATGCACCTTCACTTGGGACAGTACTACTGTAACATATAGACAATGTTGTTGTTGTTTGTTCATTCTCGAGCTATGCCTGACTCATAAGGGCTGGTTTCCTGGTTTCATTGGCGTATAGGTTCCCCACCTGGATGGGACGCCAGTCCGTCGCAGGTGAGCTGTTAGATGCAGGAGGAGAGAGTAAGAGAAAGCTGTGGCGAAAGAATCAGCAGAAGTTCATCATTACCTTTGGCCGGAGCCACGTGGAGCTTAAGTGTTTTGCTCATAAACACACACATTGCCTGGTCTGAGATTCAAACCTGTGATCCCTCAACCACAAGTCCACTGCTCCAACCATTAGAGCCATGTGCCACCACTACATACAGACAATACAGCTCACAGACTGAGACAATTCTGCTATCACGTACACATTCCTCACATCATAAAGACAAGGCACCCTTATCACAAGCAAGAAAACACTGGCCCTCTACTCACTTGATCACCAATTTAGTCTGTTCTGACAGAGAAATTGCACCTTCACAATTTTCCAACTCATTTTTGAACCACTGCAATCTTTCAACTGAAATTATTAGCAGAGAAGAAGAGATAACAGATCATTGTATCAGATATCATCAAACATTGTTATGGTTATACGAGATTAAACAAGGAAGAAGAAGAGTTTAATGTATTTATTTGTTGTTTTATTGTTCAGTAGTTAGTATTAGAGGCTACAGTTGCAGTTGTTCAGTGCCCCCCGCCCACCACCACCACCAGGTCAGTCCTGATCCAACAGACTCATAATCAAAGATGTTCCAATGGTGACCATCCCATCTTTTATTTAGGCATAATGTATCTAGGACTACATTATCTAATGTATAGTAGTTAGTATCAGTGGCTCTATTTGATGATGTCATTTAGCCCTAGGTCAATCTTGATCCAGCAGACCTATGATCAAAGATGTTTCAGCTATGACCATTCCATATTTTATTCAGACATAGTGTATCTAGGACTACATTATCTAATGTATAGTATATTAGTGGCTAGAGTAGTAGTTGTTGTATAGCCCCAGGTCTACTCTGATGCAGCAGACCCTATCATCAAGGTCACAGCTTTGATTATCCTGCCTTTTATTCAGATATCTAGGACTACATTATCTCAGACGTCCTTCCTTTTTGTTAAGATAACAGAGTATAATTACATGGTAATTTGGCTGCTATTTCTAACAGACTGAGTGACCAAATTAATTCTCCCTTACTATTTCAACCCTATATCAAAAAAGAAGGGAAGATATTTGTGGGACATCTTAATTTAATGAAGTCTAAATTTGGTTGCTATTTCTAATAGACCGAAGAACCAGTCTCATTTGTTGTTCTGTTCCTGGGTCATGTGATATCTTAAGTCTGTGGGCTCATTAGGCCAGAGCTTATCCCTGTTTCCACAGGGTACAATAACCCTATCCCCTCCATCTGGACCAGTGGTTCTTAAGCGGGGTCCTTATGACCCTTGGGGTCTACACAAGATTTTGTTGATGAAATTTATCTGCAATAAATTCTACGACACAAAATATTTTGTATGCTGTCAACTTAATGTGACAGTCCCCTGAAGGGAATAATACTACTGTATTATTACAGGAAATTTGTCAAGGCCGACAGGAAGTGGTGCAGCTTCCTAGGTCTAAACAACAGTAGTATTATTCCCTTCAGGGGACTGTCACATTAAGTTGACAGCATACAACTACTTCATCGTATTACTACTGCATAAATCTCTGAGAGATTTAGAAATGTATTATTACAAAATATTTTAATAATTATTTTCATATATTTTCTAATAATATTTAATTATAAAAATATAATGAGATTTATTTAAACATTGAATGGCTTGGAGGGTCCAGTGGAGTAAAATAGGGATCAAAAGGGTCCATAGGCAAGAAATGGTTGAGAAACAGTGTGTCTATGCAAATGGTAATCCATCATCCCCAGTTGTTGCTGGAACTTATTTTCAGCTGAGTGAACTGGAGCAATGTGAAATGAAGTGTTTTGCTCAAGAACACAACACACTGCCTAGTCTGAAAACTGAAAGCATGACCTTACCCTAACCACTAGGCCATATCTAGAAGTTCAAGCAATCTTTATTGTTGATATATTTAATAAACAAATTGATACTCACTAAAAAAGTTAAGCTTTGATATTCTTTCTTTTTTACTCCTAGAAATAAAAAAAAATATTTTAAATGCTTTAAAATGCTATGTTTTTACCAGTTTGAATATGCCAGAGGCAAGTTTGAACTTGTGAACAAGCCATTCACTGTGTTTTGTCATGGAGAAAATTTCTTGCTGTAGACAAATGGTGTGAATACACCCAGATCAGTTCACAGTGCCACCTATCTAGACTGTGATATGCAAGCATTTTGGAGTGGTTATCTCCTCTTCAGTCAGTGGCACTGCAATGGAATAACACAAGAGAGATTGTCTCTCTTATCAGCTTGCAGCACTACTATTCGGTTTCTGTGACTGAAAAGGAGATAAGCATTCCAAAATGCTTGCATCTCACTGTCTGGATAGATGGCACCGCAAGCTGATTTGTCTACAGTGAGAAATTTTCTCCATGACAAAACATAGTAAATGGCTTGTTTACAAGTCTGAACATGCGACTGGCTTATTTGAACTGGTCAAAACATTTTGTATACACACATCGCTGCTTAGTGCTCCCACTTCGCTTTAAATGAGTCTGTGAAAAAATAATTATAATTTTAAAAATACAGACATTCTCATCATTTTAATGTCCAGTTTTCCATGCTTGCATGGCTCAGATGGGATTTGTTGGGGTAGGTTTTCGACAGCTGGATGCTTTTGCTGTTACCAAACCTCACATTTCCAAGGAAGGTAAATATTTCTCCATGGTTGGACACGATCATCACCATCATACATCCGTTTTCCATGCTGGCATAGGTTGGACAGTTTGACCAGTGCTGGCAAGCAGGAGAACTGCACCAGGTTCTGGCCTGATTTGGTTTGGTTTCTAAGGCTGGATGCCCTTCCTGATGCCTACCACTTTACAGAGTGGTATGGGTGCTTTTAAAGTGGCACCAGCATGGGCACCAACACAGGAGTTTTTTTTATGTGGCACCGACACAAGTTTCAAGTGAATAACCCTACTTGTATAACGGTGACAGTCACATACAATTAACATGTAATGTGAAGGCAAGGAGACACAAACATAAACACAATATTTACAGGAGAGAGAGACAACAGTGTAATGCCATTAGCAGAGGTTGGGAAGGTGAAAGGGGGAGCGTGAAGTATCGTATCAGAAGGAAATGGTGGAGAGTAAGGTGAGAGAAGTTAAAAGGAGTCAGAGCACTTCTGAATACGACAGGAGAAATGAACGAGTAAAAGAAAGTAACAGTTGAGAAACAAAGATGAAAGATGAAAAAGCGAAGGCAGTGTGAAAGGGTTAGATTTTAACAAATTACATAAACTTGTTTTAAATTCCAAAAAATGCCAAGAGAACTTTTGAGACACTACAGAAATGATCAAGGTCTGACGGTTTTAAGACAGACAGACAGATAGACAGATGGATAGACAGGCAGATAGATAAATACATAGACAGATGGATAGATGGATAGATAAATAGATAGATAGACAGATAGATGGACAGATAGACAGAGATAGCTAGACAGACAGACTGACAGATAGATAAATAGATGGATAGACAGACATATAGACAAATGGATAGATAGACAGATGGATAAACAGACAGGCAGAAAGACAGATGGATAGACAAACAGCTGGATAGATAGATAGACAGATATATATAAGATGGATAAATAGACAGATAGATGGACAGATACATTTCTTTTATTAGCCACACAGGGCTCAACGAAGATGGGACAAATACAATGTAGAGCTTTTCTTTTTGGGAGGGGGAAAAAAAAAAAGAAAAGAAAAGAAAAAAAAGTGGTGGTGTCGATCAAAAGGGATCGTAGGAAGGGAAAAAGGGGGAGTTCGATCAAAAGGGATCGAAAAAAAAAAAAAGGAAAGGCCGATCAATAGGGATCGTGTATCACACAGTAATGTTCTCGTGTAAAAGAGGGGAGGACAGTTTAGGTTTAGCCGTGGAAGGAAAAGCCTACGGAAAAGACCACGGTAACCTTGGTCAATATTCTCATTGAAGAAACTATAACAGTAAGTGACTCTCTTTTGCCTTTTTGTTTTATTTTTTTTTCTTGTTCATAGGGTTATGCTCAAGATGGCTCCGTCGTTCACACGTGCCATCCTTGCTACATTCACCCATCTTTTTTTGAAGCATTCACTAGACAAGACTTCCCTTTCTACTTTCACCTTCCTCTTCAGGTGATACTTGAAGAAGTTGATGAGAGATTGCCCAGAGAGGAAAGTCTTTGTCTCTAGACCTTTCAGACGCGTCCACCATACACATTCTTTCGCCATAGCCACAAGTACGATGAAAATAGCTCTTCCTTCCCGTTTAAAGGAAGGAGGCGCGACAATATTCACGATAGACCGACTCGTCCCACACGCGATAGCAGTTGTTCGACGTAAGCCCACAGCTCGGAAATGGTGGGACACTGTACGAGTGCGTGCAGAACGGTTTCGTCGCTCTGCCGGCATCTCGGACAGGTCGGCCCCGTGTTTCTCGAGCCATGCCTGTAGAGCTTATCCCGAACGGGAAGTGCTTCTCGATAGCACTGCCAGGCCAGGGATCTCTGGAAGTTGTCCATAGGTCCCGGCCCGAAGGTCGTCTTAAACAGGCGGGTCAGGTATTCCTCGTCGACGCCCAGGTTCGCCCCGAGATCGTCGTCGTACCTTCCCTCCACTAATCCACTATAGAATGCGTTAGTTGTGATGCAGTCGCTCAAGGTTGACCCGGGTTGTTGGAGTTGCCGAAGAGCAGCGCGACACTCGCGGTGCCATTCGCCCTTCCTCGGCCTCTTCTTGATCTATGACTGCAGTTCGGTCATGGAGACGAGCTGCGGGAAAGCGCGCCGCACAAACGGTGACCACACCTGTTCACCGGTGTCTACGTAGAGCCGGAGATGTCGCAGTCTCAGCACGTGTCTGCGCATCATCAACCACAGCATGCCCAGTCCTCCTTTTAACAGGTGTTGGCAGCAAACGGATCGCCTAACCATCGGAACGCTTCCTTTCCACAAGAAGCGGAAGAGGATGCGCTCCAGTTTGGTGATGGTAGGGTCGGGACAAGGAACGACGGTCAGGCGGTAGTAGATGACGGACGCGATGTACGTGTTCGCCACCTCCGCCCGACCTTTCAGGGAAAGCTTCCTCTCGGCCCATTGCCGGGTTAGAGTGGCCACCCTTCTCGTTATCTCGTCCCAGTTCTTCTCCGTTTGGAGGTCTGGACCAAACCAGACCCCGAGCAACTCAACCGGACCGTCAGTCCAACGTCCCACGACGGAGGCGCTACTTGACGGCATGGGCTTGCTTCTCCAGGTGCCGAGCCGCAAGCCCACTGACTTATCCCGGTTGATTTTCGCTCCCGTTACCGCTTCGTAGTCTCTCAGTGTCTCGCTGACAAGCTCGATGTGCTTTTGGCTAGAC
Source organism: Octopus bimaculoides (assembly GCF_046866305.1). Lineage (NCBI taxonomy): Eukaryota > Metazoa > Mollusca > Cephalopoda > Octopoda > Octopodidae > Octopus > Octopus bimaculoides. The sequence continues at coordinate 10,055,890 of NC_142956.1, forward strand.
ACTATGACGGTGACGTCATCCGCGTATGCCGACACGCTCGTCCCGCATCCCAACTCTCGTGGGATGCCCCTCAGCGTCGCCAGCTTCCGCAGTAGTGGCTCGAGAGTCAACACGTACAGAAGCGATGAGAGGGTGCATCCCTGACGGACCGAAGTGCAATGTCGAAGGGTCTTGATAGATGCCCATTGACGCGAACTACCGAACGGATGCCTCTGTACAAGGCAGCCATCCAGCCGCGGAAAATGGGACCGAAGCCGGCCGCTATGAGGATAGCCTCCAAGTATTGATGGTCTACCCTATCGAAAGCTTTCGATTGATCTAAATTGATCAGGGCCCCACCCATGCCAGGTTCCTTAACTACCCTCTCTATGATGTAGCGCATCAGATGGAGGTTGTCATGGATGCTCCTGCCCGGCACCGCGCACGTTTGCGCCTTGCCGATCAGTTTCTCTATGACAAGCACCAACCGCTTGGCTAACACCTTGGCCAAAATTTTCAAGTCTGCATTGAGCAGAGTGATGGGCCTAAAGTTATCTATGACATCCCCCTTGTTTGGATCTTTCTTCAGCGGCGTTATGGCTCCTCGACTCACAAAACCGGGAATGCTCCCGTTTTGCTGCCAGTTGCAGTACACCGCCACCAAGACGTCTCCAAACAAGTCTGGCATACAGTTGTAAAGCTCGTAGGGCAGACCATCCAAACCCAGAGATTTGTCCCTCGAGCATCCCGCCATCGCGTCCCTCACTTCCGCCGCCGTGATGGCACCTTCGCAGCACTCCGCCTCTCTTGCCGAGAGTCGTGGCAGGCTGCGCAGGTAGGCACTGAAGTCCACCCTGCGTTCTCGCTCGCCATTCGTCCCAAACAGTCGAGCAAAGTGCCACTGAAAGGCCTCACACATTTTGCTTGGCTCGAGCAGTTCGCGCCCCTGTTCGTCCACCAGAGACCGAATGGTGGCTTTGTTGCCCTGTTGCGCCTTCGCCACCCGGGCCTCTCACGCGGCTCCAACACCTTCGTTTCTTAGAGCACGCATCCTAGCCCTGACAACGCACCCTTCGTGTTTGGCGTTGAAGTGTTGGTCAAGGGCCAACCTCGCCGCCAAAACGTCGGATGCGATGCCACTTCTAATTGCCTCTTCTAGCTTCTTAACTAGCTCACCCTCTACTCTGTTTCTGTCTATGGCTAGTGCTTTGCTATACCTAACCGCTTCTGCTTTTATTGCTCTCTTGAGGGCAAACCACCATTTGTTATTGATGATGGCTCCCGTCAAAGCCCTCTTTACTAACGTGCTAATCCGGTCTCTGAAAACTTGTCTCGACGGGAAAGACGCGTTTAGTTTCCAGTAACCGGGGCCCTGCCTATGTGTCTTATCTAAGTCTAGCGTACACGTCACAAGTTTGTGATCCGTGTAGCTGACTATGTGAAATTGTGGACACCCTAAGCTATCTCTATCTACTCTCCTACACAGTATTCTATCTAGATATGATCTCGACGACCCGATGCGGTTTGTCCATGTCCACATTGGCGCATTCGGGTAATCAAGTCGGTACCTGTCAGACAGTTGAAAGCATCTGAGCAGGTCTTTGAGGCATTTGCATCCCCGTCTATTCCTATCTCTGCCCACATAGTCTAGATGCGTGTCCAAGGTAGCATTCCAATCCCCCCACTAAAAGTAAAGGACGAGACGTTCCTAGGAATACTTCTAGACGTCGAAAGAAATCCGGCCTACCTGTTAAAGGTGGTGCGTATACTGATATGAGTCGAAAAGCACACCCATCGCTGCCATCGACATCCAGAACAACCAATCTACCCTCCGGGTCTATGAATACTGTCTTTACTTCGAGATCCAGACTCTTGCGAAAGAGTACCGCCGTGCCACTACCGCCCATTCTCGGCAGACAGGGAGAAAAATAAATGTTAAACTGTCTGCCAAACATGGACGATAGGGCCCGCGGATCATGGAGTCTGGTCTCGCTTATGGCTATGATTTCTAGTTTATGTGACTTTATGTCATTTAGGAGGTACCCTTGTTTCCAAGGGGACCCCAAGCCATGCGCATTTACACAACCAATCTTGAGCATCATTTTGATTTGAGTGTTAAAGTTTTATAAAGAGAGTCACTTACCGTTTGAGAGTTTTTGTGTCTCCTCCTTCGGGTTTTCTTCGAGGAGATCCTTGTACAGTTTTTTCGCCAGGTATTTTTGGCATTTGCCAACAGCCTTTGGAAAAATAGATTTTAGTGTGTGGTGCAGGGTTAGTGTTATGTGTAGTATTTTGATGTGTTCTGGCGGTGTTGTGTATGGGTGGTTGCTGGTTTTTATGTCTTCGTTTGTTATGTTTGTTTTTGTGTTGATGTATTCCATCAACTCTGAGTTTTTTGTGTTGATGGCAGTGAGCATTGTGTGTGTACTTGCTTTTGGTGTTTTGTTGCTTGTGTTGTAGTTGTGTGTGCTTGTGTTGGTGTCTGGAGTGTTTTCGGGAGTTGTGTATCTCCCTGCTTTGTTTGTGTTTGCTTTTCTTTTCTTGCTCCTCTTCCTCCTTCCTTTCTGGGCTATTTGCCATTCCTCATTACTTTCATCTTCCGACGAAGGTTCTGAGGAATCGGAAGGGGGTAGGGGCAAATTGTGAGCGTCTGTGTGTGCTTGTGTGAGTGGTTGTGTTGCTGTCTTTGTTGGTGCTGATGGCTTGTTATTTGTGTGAGATGTGTGTGATGTGGGGGAGGGGGAAACAGTCTTGGAATTTTCTTTCTTTTCCCCTGCTTCCTCACTTGTTGTTTTTGCAGATGCTGTTGTCTTCTCAGTTGCCAGTGTTGCTTGTATTTCTCTTGTTTTGATTGTTGATGGTGGTGTTGGTAGTAGGGTTTTTTTTCCGGGTTTTGGTGGTTGCCCTTGTTGCTTTTTTTGGTTGGCGGCGGTTGGGCAACTGTCCTTGAGGTGTGCCTCGCTGCCGCATACATAACAACGTGGCCGCCTTCCTTCCACCACTACATATAACTTGTGGTCCTTTGCCAGTTGGATGTGTGTGGGGATCTTTTGGCACTCCTCTTCAGTGATGTGGAGGAGGACTTCGACTTTTTTTCCTCCTTCCCAGTTTTTCTCCTCTGCAGTAGCAATTTCTAATATATTTGCCTCCTCCATTTCGAGGCATATAGAACCTACTATCCACTGTGTTTCCACTTGTGAAGGGACATTCTTTATTGTCACCTTCGTCACTCTCTGTCCAAGATAACTCGGTATCATCACCAAGTCATCTGTGTGGAGAGAGAGTGTCGAAAATTCCTTCGCTAACTGTTCGCTCTTAAAGCGTACTAGGACCGTGGCAAATTTTCGTCCCCAAGTAACATGACTTTGAAAGGGCCATATCGGTTTGAGACAAATCTCAATTTTTGGGGTGGAGAAATTCTCCGGTCGCTTCGTTTTCTTGTTGATAAGTCTGTATGATATGTGCTTCTTGTTTGTATTTTCAATGATTTCTTTTGGTATGTGTATTTGTACAGTGTCACCTTCTTTCATGAGAAGAGATTTTACAGACTGACAGATAGATAAATAGATGGATAGACAGACATATAGACAAATGGATAGATAGACAGATGGATATATGAATGGATAGAACCTACTAGTAGTGTGTGGTCTGCATATAGCCTTGTTGTCTCTCTGTACTAGACCACAACTATGTTGCTTGAGATACACCAGCACATTACAATATTTATGCTGCACCAGGTTCCAATTGGATTTGGCATGGTTTCTACAGCTGGATGTCCTTCCTAATGCCAACCACTCCAAGAGTGTAGTGGGTACTTTTTGCATGCATCTGGCATGGGTGCCAGTTACAAAACACCAGGATTAGCCATGACTACGATCTCACTTGGCTTGACAGGTTTTCTCAGGCACGATATATTGCCAAAGGTCTCAGTCACTGCCTCCATGAGGCCCAAGGTTCAAAGGGTGCTTTTTATGTGCCACTGGCATTGGCCAGGACGGGTCTTCTCAAGTATGGCATATTGCCCAATGTTTGAAGAGTGCCTTTTACATGCTCCAGCATGGGTGCCAGTTACGCATATGTGTGTGGGGTGTGTGGGGTGTGGGGGGGTGTATAAGTGGGGTAGGGGGTTGTTCATAAATATTGACATTTGGCAGCTTCACTTGTGAAACCAGTGTTATCATGTTGACATTCTGTTCATTCATCGACTTGTAGAATAAAAATCCTTGTAAAACAGAAAAAAGCTGGTTACACAAAGAGCATCCGAAAGAATATTTAAGGGGAAAGACAACTCACTTAATCAACCGTTTGTCATGAGAAATGTTCCGTGCCAGAACCATAGCTTTCCGACTGTTGGGATGGATTGCTTTTTTATCCTGGCCAACTTTGGCCTTTGGTGCTTTTGGCTGCAAAGAAAGGAAAAAAAATAAAACAAAAACATACAAGTAGGGGCCACAGCTGATGTACCATCTCTCCTGCAAATAAAGGCCACAAGATAGGGTACACCCAACAAACATGGGCTACACATTAATTGTAGCCCATGTTTGTTGGAGAGAGCAGAAGAGGGAAAGAGATGAGTGTTGAGGTGGAGGAGAAGCTTTGAGGAGAGAAAGATGGGAGAGTAGGGCAGGGACGGGTTGGTGCAACAGAAGCTGGACAGAACTACAGAAATAAGGGAAAAACAAAAAAAAAAAAAAGGATCCTAAGAGTAAGGAAGGGCAGGGGCGGGGGACAATGGGTCGATGTACCCAAAACATGCCAGCCCCTCCCTTCAAACAAGGGAAATTGTGACCCATGTTTCATGGGTATGTATAACACATCTTGTGGCCCACCCCTCATTCTCTCCTCAAAGCTTCTCCACCATCACAACACTCCCTCTCTGCTCTCTCCATGACACCCCTACCATTCTCTTAACCTGCATTGACACCCCTCCCCAAAATCCTTCCAGATTCTCTTCAACCTCATCTCTTTCACTTTCTCATACCTCCTCACCCCCACTTTCCGCCTATATTCACAGTTATAACAAGGGTCATTTGAAAGTGAAAATATTATTAGCTGTAAACAGTTGTTGCTAATTAGATGGTAATTTTTCAAACTAATTAATTTTCTCTTTATTATGTTTCAATCATTTTAATCTCTGATCCTCATCACATATCTTATTCCTGAATGTCTACATAGAACCAGACTAGATTGGAACTAGTTGCCTTCAGTGTATCTTTTATCTGTTTCAGGCTCCAAATCAGCTCCATTACTTTTCTCTTTTAGGACTGGTACTTATTTTAAAAGTCTTTTTTGGCAAACTGCTCAGTTACAGGGACATACACAGACACGAAGACACACACACACACACATGATGGGCTTCTTTCAGTTTTCATCTACCAAATCCACTCACAAGGCTTTGGTTGGCCTGAGATTACAGTATAAGGTGCCATGCAGTGGGACAGAACACAGAACCATGTGGTTGGGAAGCAAGCTTCTTACCACACAGCCACATCATGCTATAATGGTGTTTTCTCCTCAGAACAATCTGGGTTCATGTTACCTCCACCCAGGCATTCCTGGCTTGCTTGTCCCTGCTACATCCTGCACTAACCCTTACACTGTCCTTCCTTTGCAGAACATAATCCCTCAAGAATTCTCTCCCTGTTCACATTTTGTCCTCAAGCGTTGACTTGCAACAGTTCACGACAAACATTAATTGGCCTAGAAAGGCCTGTGGTGACCATAAGCTTACCCCTTCCTCCAGACAAGGCAAGTAAAAGATATTGTCAAGTGTCACATCCTGGATGTGTACATAGGCGCAGGTGTGGTTGTGTGGTAAGAAGCTTGCTTCCCAATCACATGGTTCCAGGCTCAGCCTATCTGTGTGGCACCTTAGACAAGTGTCCTGTACTATAGCCTCAGGCTGACCAAAGCCTTGTGAGTGGATTTTGTAGATGGAGACTGAAAGAAGCCTGTCGTATATATATATATATGTGTGTGTGTGTTTTGTGTCTGTGTTTGTCCCCCAATCAAAGCTTGACAACCAGTGTTGGCATGTTTACATCCCCACAACATAGCAGTTTGGCAAAAGACGCTGATAGAATAAGTACTAGGTTTTAAAAAAGTCCTGGAATTTGTTCAACTGAAAAAATTCTTCAAGGCTGTCGTCCAGGATGGCTACAGTCAAATGACTGAAACAAGTAAATGAATAAAAAGAATATATATATATATATATATATATATATATATATATATATATATATCTATATGTACACACACACACATCCTGTATGTGTTGCAAGAATTTTTAGCTAGTTTTATTTAACCCTCATGGGACACCCGAGCCAATTGCCTAGCCCAAGTGAAAGGACTTCGAGGCCAATCCATCGGCCCGATAAAAGAAATGTTGTGAATGGTTGGTTTTGAAGTGTAATAGCCAATCTGAGATCGATTTCAGTACATTTTTTTTTTGTATTTTCAGATACATTTATGCTTATTATTTCATTTATATTTACATGTATTGTGTTGTTTTAGGATTTCTTAAGGTGATAGATGTATTGCGCTATTTATAAAGCTTTCAAAATATCTATAGTTTTACATACTAATAAAGAATTTCAATGCACTTTATCCTTTGTTTTCTACATGCACCCATCAACTTCAATCTCAACAGAAAAAGATTTTGGTCTTTTTGGCTACGCATACCAAAACACTGTGTCTCAGTGTCTCAAAAGGGTTAAGGAGAACAGAGATTACTATTTGAAAGTAAACATGGGCCCCTCCTATTTACATGGGGATCACTAAATTATATGTCGATTCCATAGAAGTATTTTAATGTCCTATGTGGGAGTAATAGATGCGTCATCCATTACTGAGATATAAGCAACAAAAAACTTAGTAATTTACATTTTTAAGCCCCTGCCCCAAGTAAGGCTGTGCGTGTGTAGGAAAAAACATTTTCTAGCAGAAAAGTATGCAATTAAAAGAAATCATCTTTTATATACCTTTTTTTTTTTTAAATCACTGGGGATAAATCCCACCAATGGCCTTCTCAGTCTCTCCAATAAATTATAAACAGAAACAATCGGAGGGACAGATGAGGTTGGAAAAAAAGTCATAAATTTTCAAACAATTTTTAATAGCATTAATGTGTTTATGGGGAGAAAAATATTGTAAAAACATCAAAATATGTTAGCGTGACAAAGCAACGAGTAATGTGGTCGTGGGATGTGCTAGAAACAAAAGCCAAATCATCCTCAAATCACACACCTTCATCAACATCGCTGCCATGGGTTGGACGGTTTGACTGAGGGCTGGAGTGCCAGTGGCCGCACCAGGCTCCAATCTGATCTGGCAGTATTTCTGCAGCTGGATGCCCTTCTTAATGCCAACCACTCTGAGAGTATAGTAGGTGCTTTTTAGGCGCCACCGACATGGGAGCCAGTCAGGCGGCACTGGCATCGACCATGCTCAAATGGTGCTTTTTACAAGCCACCGGCATGGGAGCCAGTCAGGCGGCACTGGCATCGACCATGCTCAAATGGTGCTTTTTACAAGCCACCGGCATGGGAGCCAGTCAGGCGGCACTGGCATCGACCATGCTCAAATGGTGCTTTTTACAAGCCACCGGCATGGGAGCCAGTCAGGCGGCACTGGCATCGACCATGCTCAAATGGTGCTTTTTACAAGCCACCGGCATGGGAGCCAGTCAGGCGGCACTGGCATCGACCATGCTCAAATGGTGCTTTTTACAAGCCACCGGCACGGGAGCCAGTCAGGCGGCACTGGGCGTCTGGATTCGAAGCTCCGCTGAAGTGCAAATTTCCTTCTGACGTTACTCTTCACCTGTATACTAAATTTTCCGTCGTATATCCAGCAATTTAAATTGTAATTTTTCCATGAGTTTTTTTTACCTATGTTAGTGGGATCAGAATTTGATACCTTCACTCTTACCGTATCCATAGATTTACTATCGTTTACATTTCGGTTTCTGTGTTATGTCTAGCATCGACTGTACCCGGTCCAGCTGCTATACAAATTGTAACAGTTTTCTCCCTTACACTGCTTGTCTCGAATTGGGTGTTCGTTTCCCAGTCATTGTGTAGTATAGCAGGTCCTTTTCAAGTTGACTATTTTCACCTTCCTGGCTCTATGCATATGGTTGCCATCTATCATTAAGAATATTGTTATTACTATTATTTCTACCAACTACTTTACCGCTGTCTCTTGTTCTGGAATTCGGATATTCTCCTAATAATACTCATATATATAAAATCATCATTTAACGTCCGTTTTCCATGCTGGCATAGATCGAATGGTTTGACATGGAGCTGGCCAGCCGGGGAGCTATTCAGACTCCAATTGTCTGTTGTGGTATGTTTTCTATGGCTGGACGGGTTTCTTAACGCCAACCACTTAACAGAACGTGCTGGGGGCTTTTTATGTGCCACCGGCATGGGTGTATTGATGCAGCACTGGCTTGGTGCGTCTTCTCAAGTATAGAGCGAATCGCTACATCTCCCTTGTCATTTCCTCAGTGAAGCCCAATATCTGAATATCCTTTCTCACCATTTCCTGGGTCTACCCTTCCACAATTAGAGCTCAGCACTTCTTTATGTAACAGCCTTCCCCCATACACATCAAATGACCAAACCAGTACAGTCTTCTCTCTTGCACAGAACATCTGATGCTTCTTGCATCCAAATTTCCTCTTTAATCATTTACACTCTGTCGTGTGTGCACACTGACGTTATGAATCCTAGGGAGCATACTAGCTTCATTTCTTTCAAGCCTTTGCAAGTCTTCTGTAGTCAAAGCCAATGTTTCATTGCCATGTAACAGCTGTATGCACACAGGCATCATACAATCTGCCTTTCACTCTGAGGAACAGGCCCTTAGTTACCAACAAAGGTAGGAGCTCTCTGAACTTTGCTTAACCTGTCCTTATTCTAGCAACTACACTTTCAGAACTTCCTCCTCCACTACTAACTTGGTTAACCTCCGCAAGCATTTGAGGGAGTCTATTGCTTGTGTATTATTAGTGCTTATTGTACCCACACACAAAGACTATTTTCTCTGTTAACCTTCCTGTGATATTGCTATACCTCTTATGTGTCCAAAGCTTGCACTGGGTACAAAGTAAGGAGTTTCCACCAACACCCTTCTTACATACCAAGCAGCACCTTCTCTCTGAAGGGACTTGTGATTTGTCTGTTTTCTTACTTACTAGGACTCTTGTTTTTGTTAAATTAACTCTAAGGACCTTAAATTTCAGGCCTTGTTTCCACGCCTGAAATTTCTTCTCTTGGTCAGGTAGTGATTCAGCTATAAGAACAAGGTCACCAGTGTAGAGGAGCTTCCAGGAGCAACCCAATCTTGAATTCCTCTGCTAAGGCCTGGAGAACTAAAATAAATAAGAGGGGGCTGAGAACTGACCCCTGATGAACTCCTACCTGTACACTGAATCCATTGCTATACTCATTGCCAACCTTCACCTTACCTGTAGCATCCCTGTACATGGCTTGTACAGCTCTCACCAACCACTCATCTATCCCTAGCTTCTGCATTGACCATCAGATAAGGGAAGTGAGGACCCTGTGAAAGGCTTTCTCCATGTCAACAAAAGCCAAGTACAGAGGTTTATTTTTGGCTGGGTACTTCTCCTGCAGTTGCCTAACCATGAATATAACATTAGTTGTACTTCTACCTGGCACAAATCCAAACCGCATCTCGTCAACGTTAACTCTCTTCCTAATTAATTGAGCTATGACCCTTTCTGTGACTTTCATCACCTGGTCCAGTAATTTGATGCCTCTGTAATTATTTCTGTCCACGGCATCACCTTTGCCATTGTAGCAGCTGACTATAATGCTGCTACACCAGTCACTGGGTATGACTCTCTCATGGACAACCTGATTAACTATATGGGTGACTAAGCCATATCTCACTCCACCAGATATTTTAAGCATCTCAGTGGTAATTCCTGATGGACCGCAGACTTTCCTTGTCGCCATATCCTTAATTGCTTTATCTACCAAACTACTGTCGATTCAGATAGTTGATCCCTTAGTTGAATCTATATCTCCTTCTCCCATGCAGCCTTTCACAATGGCATTTCCAAGCCTCTTTCTTTGTAGAATCACCAAATGCAAGTGAACCATCATTCATGGGGATACACTTTTCTCTCATGACATCACAGTTTTCTGTCACACACTGTTTGGCAATAATACTTCAAGTATCTGGTCCTCACACCACAGAACTTTGGCAAACTTCTTTTCTGCTTCACCTCTAGCTAAATATACCTGTCTCCTAGCCTCCCTTCAGGCAACCAGATGCAGTTCCCTGCTAGCACCATACTTTTAGTCCTTCTAGGCCTATTTCTTTTCTCTAATGACCCTGTCAACTACACTGTTCCACTAACATGTCACCTTAGGTCAAGAAGGGACTTTGCACCAGCCACAAATTTGGTCAGTGGCCCTTACCATGTCTCATAGGAACCTCCAGTTGTCCTCCATGTCACTACATCCTCCTCTTTTTCGTCAAAAGCTTCAAGTAACACATCCTAAATCACTGACCATGCAGAGGATCCTTAAGCTTCCAGACCTTTCTGTTCAACACTAGTTGTCTTCTTGTCAGCTTTTTAGGCCTGATTCTAAAGTCACTAATAACGAACCTATGTTGAAGGGTGTATTCTTCACCTGGGAAAGTTTTGGCATATCTTTCATGTTTTCTGGCAAAAATGTAGTCAATCTGACTAGTATGCCCACCAGACTGGTAGGTGAACAGGTAACTGGCAGATTTCCTGAAGTTAGTATTGCAGATCATAAGGTCATTTGCATCACAGAACTCCTGCAGCCTAGTTCCCTCTTCATTACAGGAACCAAATCCATTGCCACCATGCATGCCATGGAAGCCACTTGGATGTTGCCCAACATGCCCATTGAAGTCACCAGCCACAAACGGAAGGTCACTGTCATTTGTTGATCAGGTAGTCTGCAAAAGGGTGTCATAAAACCAGTCTTTCTGTTCATCAGGTAGTCCCAGTTGAGGGGCGTAAGCTGAGATAATGGTTGCTGTTCCACTTTTCAAAACTAATCTAAGTTTAAGTCTTCTATCACGCACTCAGACTACCTCAATTACCCATTCTCAGTAAGAAGTATGCCCACACCACCAGCTCCATCATTGTTCCCTGCCTAGAAGATTCTATACCTATGCTCTTTGCCAGTAAGGAACCTAGCAGAACCTCTTCTCCACCTTTCTTCTTGAATGCAGCACACATCTACACACCTCTGTTCAAGCATCTCAACATCACCAGACCTATTCTTCAATGTGCTCACATTGTTGAAGGTGTGGGCCGGAGGGACACAAGAATGGAGGATAGCATTTTGCATCAGTGTATATATTTTATATATATATTTAGAGAGAGAGCGATGGGAAGAGATAGGGTAAATCCCAGTTGTATATACAGGGGGAAGGGGTAAAATGAGTAATTTCTGATTCTTTGTTATTTTCTCCCAACCTGTTAGAAATCATTACATTGCAAGTATTGCATCATCATCAGGAGTTAAAATTGGTCAGCATAGTTGCTGCTTTGAAGTTGAGGGAGTCCGAAACACAGTCAGGTAGCAGGTTCTCTTTTTCAAGAAATTTTCCCTCAACTTTGACCTGATTGTAATTAAGATTGCTAATAAAATATCTGGATAATTTTTAGTGTTTAACAATCAATATTCTTTTCTCTATTGGATACCAAGTCATTTTTCTCCAACACCAACGACTAATTCAATTATAGGTCCAGATGGACTATATGTAATCTGAACCTTTTCCCCCCATTTATTTATTTTTTTTACGGAATTGAAATTTTTCAAACAATTTTTTTTCAGAATCGGAATCTCCATAGCCTAAAACATGGGATTCCGTAAAAAAAATAAATAAATAAGGGGGGGGGGGTAGATTACATATAGTCCGTCTCCGTCCAATTATTTTCAATTTTCAAAAAATGATGTCTAAACTGAGGCAAAATAAGTAACGACTAATTTCAATAATTTCTTCGCTTTAACTGCATGGTACATAAATATATCGGGAAGATGGTCACTCCAGAAGATCGTGAAGAAGTTATAGAGAATATTTTATGTTGAGTTTTTAGATTTAGTCGCGTTTTGTTAATTCCATATCAAGTGCCATTTTCCCTTCCTTTACACCCGTTGCACTATTTATTGTTTTCGTTTCCGGATAATATTGTAAACATTAACCAAATTTTCGTTGCATTTTTTATCTTTCTAATATCTAAGGATGGAGATTGATGTCTATGAATCTGTTTTCAAATGAAATCCTGGAGAATCAAAGAAAGAAATTTACTTTATTTTGTCTTATTCATTTCGCCCCAGCAAAATTTGTCTTTTATATGCTCAAAGAGAACAGATTGACCACCACAGCATGAAGGCTATAACAAAACAACCACACAAAAAGAAAAGAAGCTTCATTAACGATCATGAACAGAAAGAAGCACAAAGGGACAGTCTCTCCTGACATAACAACATTAATTAAATAAAGCCACGTGCGACTTACCATTTTTTGTTTGTAGTCGAATATTTCCGAGATCTGCTCGGCTGGAAGCTTTTCCTATGAACTATTTAATTGAAGATAATTGTTTATCGATCTCAGTCGACTATATTCCCTTAGCTGTTTGGAAATATACTTCCAACGGGTCTTTAAAAAGCCCCGCAGATGTTTTGCTGGGTAACGCAAGTACAAACAGCTGGGCAAGCAGTAAAGGAAGACAACTCTTATACAAATTGTTGCGAGAAATGTTAGGACGGCAGGAAAAAAATTCCTTCCGATACTTTGTTCCACCTGATCACATTCTGAGTTCAAATCCCATCGAGGTCAACTTTACTTTTCGTTCTTCCGAGATCGAAATAGCAGACTTTTACTTCTTCTCTTACCACCAGAATTTCCGGCCTTTGTAAAAAAATTACGAGAGTAAATATCATTTTGTGTGGATATTACAAATAATGGGTATTTTGTCGATCATATAGACTAAATACTTGACTGATGTGGCATTAACCTCGGCGGGATTTGAAATCAGAATGCAAAGAGCCGGTTTTAGCTTAATCGAGTGGCTCAGTCAGTCGGGCAGTAGATGCCTGTTTAAAAATAAATGAAGTAAAATAGTCCCCACCCCTCTTTTTAAAAATAATATGCAAATCGAAATCAAATTCGATGACAGCACCGCATGACTGGCCCTCGTGCCGGTGGCACGTAAATAGCACCATTCGAGCGTGATCGTTAACAGCGTTGCCTTACTGGCACTTGTGCCGGTGGTACGTGGAAAACAACATTCTAGCGAAGGCGTTGCCAGTGCCGCTGGACTGGCTCCTGTGTAGGTGACGCGTAAAAACACCATTTGAGCGTGAGCGTGGCCGTTGCCAGTACCGCCTGACTGGCCCTCGTGCCGGTGGCACGTAAAAGCACCCACTACACTCTTGGAGTGGTTGACATTAGGAAGGGTATCCAGCTGTAGAAACTCTGCCAGAGCAGATTGGAGACTGGTGCAGCCGTCCGGTTCACCAGTCCTCAGTCAAACCGTCCAACCCATGTCAGCATGGAAAGCAGACGTTAAACGATGATGGTGATGCAGGATGCTAACAGTTTTGAGGAAGGAGATTAGATGATAATATCAACACCAGTACTTGACTTGTACTTTATCTTTTCAGCCCCAAAACGATGAAAGGCAAAGCTGACATTGGCAGGATTTGAACTCCAAATAAAATGTTAATAATTAGAAGCTTACTGAATACAGTGTTCAGATGAACAACAACAGATCAGAAAAGGATAAGAGAGAGCAGCTAATAAGTGAAGTTGGAGCGAAGGACAAAACCCCTAAGTTAAAGTGCAAAGGAAGACATTTCAAAATTTACCCCCCACCTCTACTGATGCATTTTTTTTCATTTTTCACTTTTTAGCAAAATTTTTTTAGATTCCACATAGAAAAATATGGAGATTATTATGATCACGAAAAATAATTTTCTAAAATTTCTATTTAAAAAGAAAAAAAATTGACTCCCACCTCCCATCACTCCCATCCATACCAATATTCTGGATGTGTTTACACTTGTAGTGACGCCTTAGTAGCAGACGACATTTCCGGAAAGCTTATCCACGCATGCGCAGGGACTGGTTCCGGAAGGAATACAGAAAGAGTCCCATGCGCATGCATAGTCATCGACATCCAAGCTTTAGCGCATCTTTTCACTCTCTTTCTCGCTGGCCGACGAAGGGCCTAGACGTCGTAGCAGCCACTCTCCAACATTCCAACTCTGGAGCGAGACAAATAACCACGCAACATCATTGACGGCGTCTCAGTAACAAAAGGACGAAGTGCTGCCTACTTCTATTGTAATAAATATTGTTGTGTTGATAGTTCAGAATCTGCGTTCCGTTGTTTCTTCAAGAAGTTAATGTACAGAAGCGGAGTACACCTAATGGTGTATAACCACTTCCCTACAAACTCATTCACGCTTTTGTGCATGCATAGGTGATTTTCAACCTGTGTATGAAGTTAAGCCTAGAAGGTCTCTTCACACGCTAGAAACAACAGCCAAAGAGGTTTTTTTTTACTCAAATGAATCAACCCCAGCACTTTTCTTTTTAAAGCCTGGTACTTAATCTATCGGTTTCTTTTGCCGAACCACTAAGTTATGGGGACGTAAACACCAACACCTGTTGGCAAGCTGTGATGGGAGACAAACACAGAAACACACACACACATATATTATGGGCTTTATTCAGTTTCCATCTAACAAATCCACTCACAAGTTTTAGTCAGCCCGAGAGTATAGTAGAAGACAGCTGCCCAAGGTGGCACGCAGTGGGACTGAACCTGGAACCATGGGGTCGGGAAGCAAGCTTCTTATCACACAACCATACCTCATTTCAAAAGCAAGCATATTACAAGGGGAGAAAAAAAATAAACAGGTAACTTCTAATTGTTTGATTTGAAAACCAAGGACTTGAATCCTTCGCAGATGGATTTAATGCTGATAGTCTGTGCTGTGTACTCAGTATTGAGCTGTTCAGTAACTAAATAATTTTTCATATAAGCAATTTCAGTGTATTAACAGATTCTTCTCAGTGTGGTGTATTTGAAAACATGGTGCTACACAGAGCAAGACATCGTACTGCTCATACACACAGTTTTGATGTGGTCAGTACCACTTCCCATCTGCAAAGGGTCAAGATGAAATGAGGCATAAAAGAAAGATATACTTTCATTTAAAGGGTAAAGACCACTCCTCAGGTCATGAATAACCATGGTATTGCACTTAGAAAGTTACCTTCTGAGGCACAAGTCCAGGCAAGGTTATTTATGGAAAACTAGCAGTCACCTACGCATACCAGCCTCCCCTCTCTGTGCCATTATATGTACATAGGATAAAGGGTAAAGACCCCCTTTGGTCATGAATGACTATGGGATTGCACCTAGAAAGTTACCCTCTGAGGCACAAGTCCAGGCAAAGTTATGGAAGACTAGCAGTCACCCATGCATACCAGTCTCCCCTCTCCACACCATCAATGTTATCCAAGGGAAAGGCAAAGGGGCCAATACAGCTTGGCACCAGTGATGTTGCAACTCATTTCTACAACTGAGGGAACTGGAGCAATGTGAAATAAAGTGTTTTGCTCAAGAATCAAGTTCACTACCTCATGATTGTGAGCCTGGTGCTCTAAGCAATTAGCCATGCATCTTCACACGCATTTGTATTACAAGGTAAAAAAAGACATCTATGGTAATCACCCGTCCAATCCATCTCTTCCATTCAGGGTTGTGAGGATAGACACCTCAGGCTCCTCCTCCATAGGGTCTTATCAGAAGCAACTGTCATTATACTTTCCTCAATGTCTGTGTGGTAAGTAGCTTGCTTCCTAACCAGATGGTTCTGGGTTCAGTCCTGCTGGGTGACACCTTTTATTATAGCCATGAGCTGATCAAAGCTTTGTCAATGGATTTGGTAGATGGAAACTGAAAGAAGCCCATTCATCATCATCATCATCGCTTAATGTCCATTTTCCATGCTGGCATGGGTTGGATGGTTTGACTGAGGTCTGGAGTGCCAGTGGCCACACCAGGCTCCAATCTGATCTGGCAGTATTTCTACAGCTGGATGCCCTTCCTAACGCCAACCACTCCGAAAGTGTAGTGGGTGCTTTTTATGTGCCACCAGCACAGGAGCCAGTCAGGCGACCCTAGCATCGATTATGTTCGGATAGTGCCTTTTACATGCCACCGGCACGAGAGCCAGTCAGTGGGTACTGGCACCGGCCACGTTCAGATGGTGCTTTTTACATGTCACTGGCACGGGAGCCAGTCAGGTGGTGTGTATATATATATAAACAGACATAAAAACACATAGATATACATACACACACACACACATATATGTATGTATGTATATCTATGTGTTTTTATGTCTGTTTGTGCCCCCACCATAACCACCACCACTTGACAACCAGTGTTGGTGTGTTTGCACTCCCATAATTTAAAGGTTTGGCAAAAGCGACTGATAAAAAAAATAAAAGAATGTGTGTGTGACTTCATGCCTGTTCCCCACCACAGCTTGACAACTGGTGTTGGTGTGTTTATGTCCCTGTAAGTTAGTGGAGAGACCAATAGAATAAGTATTAGGCTGAGCAAAAAAAAAAAAAAAATGTTTAAATTAGTATTGGGTTCGATTCATTTGACTAAAAATTCTTCGAGCTGTGCTCCAGCATGATTGAAACAAGTAAAAGATAATATGGATATTATCCAACCAGGTTGTTTTTGGTCTCCCTGTTATGTCTCCTGCTGGCTGGCTCAGCTTGAAGAATCTGTCTTGTAGTTCTTTGCTGTGACATGCTTACCATGTGTCTTTGGTTCTGGAGCTGTGACCCTCAATGAGTAGAAGTTGTGGCTCGACTCCCTGATCTCCAGGCCACACACCCTTTCAAGTAATATTAATCCAGAGAACCTTCAAAGGAACCCTATTTCAGCTGTTAGCATTCACAATCAAACTCTTTCAGTCATGAACCAACATTGATGACCATAGGTGAAGTATTCAACCCTTTAGCATTTAAACTGGCCATATCCAGTCAAAATACTGTTTTATACTCAAACTAACCACATCTAGCTTCTCACACCTTTCCTATAATGTCATAAACAATAACAACATTGAAATTTCGAAGCTACAAGATGATGGATGATTAATTCAAAACAGCACAAATAAATAAGCATTACATTTGACAGAGTAATCTGAATGCTGAAGGGTTAAACAGACCATATCTCAATCAAATGTTTTATGTTCAAACCAGCCAGATCTGGCCTCTCACTCCTATCCAACAATGTCATTCCAATAATAAACAATCACATCATTGAAACCTCAATGCTATGACATAATTGCATGATTAATTGAAAACAATGTGGATAAATAAGCATCACATTTGACGGAGTAATCTGATTGCTAAAGGATTAAACTGGCTAAATCGACCCAAAATTTCTACCTATTTTATATTCAAACTGGCCAGATCCAGCTTCTCACATCTATCCTACAATGTCATTCTCACAATATACAATCACATCATTGAAATTTTGAAGCTATGAGATAATGCATGATTAATCCAAAACAATGTGAATAAACAAGCATTACATTTCACAGAGGAATCTGAATGCCAAAGAATTAATTAAAAACAGCATTAAAAAACCTACAAAAAAAAAAAAAAAAAAAATTGTGAGATGCAATTATGCATAATAACCTGCAGAAATTTTGAAAATACAGAAAAAAATCTCCCTAAAATGAACAGTGTTTTGTTTCCATTTCTGTATTTGAAATAAACAATTGTATTTTTATACATTTTCAGTTTTCCTTTTAAATACATAAAAAATCATCACCTATATGAGGAACCTTTCAGCACCTCCTCTTGTGTGTGTATATATATATATATAGTTTTAGTGAAAATAACCAAGTTTCAAGAACTCATCGATGAAAATCCACTATCACATATAGAAAAATTAACAATTAAAAGCACAATAAATGAGTATAATATAAAACAAAGTAAATATCATAAGATAAAGATAATAAAATGACTACACGTGTTTCATAACTAATTTTCAAATAGAAAGGAAATTTAAATCGATTCAAATCAATTAAAATCAATTGAAATTATCGAAAATAAATTCTATTCAAAAATATAGCTAATCTTCAGGTCGTAAGTAGAACAAAACGTTTTTAGTTTTAAATAGTATAGCTTTAACTATTACACCGGTTAAATATGTACTAATTTTATCTTCATTATTATTTTAAACTTAAACTTCGTTCAAATTGTATTTAAACCGATGATAATTTATGTAAGCTGGTTTTTGTATATAATATACATGTTAGCATATATTATAATGGATGAAGGGATGATTATTGAATGTTTTTTATTTTGATATTTTTAATAATTTTTCTATCTTTATAAAATAAGTATTTCACATAAATTCATTTGGTACTTATTTATATATTTATTTATTTTAATTATTGTTCTACTTACGACCTGAAGATTAGCTATATTTTTGAATAGAATTTATTTTCGATAATTTCAATTGATTTTAATCGATTTAAATTTCCTTTCTATTTGAAAATTAGTTATGAAACACGTGTAGTCATTTTATTATCTTTATCTTATGATATTTACTTTGTTTTATATTATACTCATTTATTGTGCTTTTAATTGTTAATTTTTCTAGACGATTGCGCTGGTATGGACATGTGGTGAGAATGGATGAGGATAGCTGCGTGAAAAAGTGCCACACCCTAACAGTTGAGGGAACCCGTGGAAGAGGTAGGCCCAGGAAGACCTGGGCTGAGGTGGTGAGGCAAGACCTTCGTACATTGGGCCTCACCGAGGCGATGACTACTGACCGAGACCTTTGGAAATGTGCTGTGCGTGAGAAGACCCGGCAAGCCAAGTAAGATCGTTGCCAGTGCCCCTGGACTGGTTCTTGTGTGGGTGGCACATGAGATGCACCATTTTGAGCGTGGCTGTTGCCAGTACCGCCTGACTGGCTCCCGTAGGATTTTCGAGCGAGATCGTTGCCAGTGCCCCTGGACTGGCTTGTGCGGGTGGCACATAAAAGACACCATTTCGAGCGTGGCCGTTTTCGTGCGGGTGACACGTAAAAGCACTCACTACACTCTCTGAGTGGTTGGCGTTAGCAAGGGCATCCAGCTGTAGAAACTCTGCCAAATCAGACTGGAGCCTGGTGTTGCCATCCGGTTTCACCAGTCCTCAGTCAAATCGTCCAACCCATGCTAGCATGGAAAGCGGACGTTAAACGATGATGATGATGATGATAGTGGATTTTCATCGATGAGTTCTTGAAACTTGGTTATTTTCCCTAAAACTATATATTTTATATATATTTTATCTATAAAGCTCAATTTAATTTTGATTTTTTATAAATTAATTTTAATTGAGTTTTTACCTGTAATTTTGGATTTTGTCCCTAATATTATTATTATTATTATATATATATATATATATATATATATATATATATATATATATATATATATATATACACACACACACACATGCTGAAAAATTTTAGGCTTTGAGTGAGGTTCAGTCAATTATGATTTTATTAAAAATATCCCCGCCCCCCCCCCTCAGATTCACGTACTTACTGCAGCAGTCCTTCAGTTTTTCTGAGACCTGTAAAAGAACTCGGAAGGTTGAGCCTCCAACCAGGTTTTTCACCACACCCTTAAAGCCAGAAACTTTTCAGCATTCCCTCATGTGTGTGTGTGTGTGTGCGAGGGGTGTTCAATAAAGGTTTCCCCTGACCCACTTTCCAAGGACTGGGATAAGTGAAACTTGGCATAGTTATTAGTCCTTCTTTACATAGCCACCACCAATGGTGACACACTTCTCCCATCCTTTTATGCAGATGTGAAGCCCTCATCTGTAGAAGTTGGTTGGTTGTATCTGGAGCCAAGACTTTACCTCAGAAATAAGTTCATCCTCATCTGAAAAGTGCTTCCCCTTCAAAAAAGATTCACGGTTGGAAGAGGTTGAAAGTCAGACAGTGTGGGGTCACAAGAGTAAGGGGGATGGGGAAGGATTTCATAGCTGCAAGAGTATGCTTTCATCTGGGCAACATGAACATTGTGAACTGGGGCGTTGTCTTGGAGGAGGTGGAGTCATTTGGTCAGCATGTCACACCTCTCTGCTTTGATAGTGTCCTGTAATTTCTGCAGCAGACAAGCATAATATCCCCTATTAATTGCGGTGCCCTTTGTCATCACTACTCCACGCTGGTCCCAAAAGACTGTGAGCATTACCTTGCCTGCTGAGGGCTGGACACAAGCCTTCTTTGGTGGTGGTGAGTTATCATGCTTCCATTCTTTTGACTGGACTTTAGTCTCAGGATCATAGTGATGGACCCATGTTTCTTCCTGTGTGACAAGTGTGCTGAAAATGTCCTCCTCATTTTCTTGGCACATTGCCAAAAGAGCCTTGGA